>NC_048227.1:51392501-51711958 GCF_002007445.2 Ailuropoda melanoleuca
CCAACTTGTGCTCTCTCTCTTGCTTGCTCTTTCTCAAATAAATAAAAGTTTTAAAAAAGATTTTACTTATTTATTTGGGAGAAGAAGAGCATGAACGGGGTGGGAGAGGGTCAGAGACAGAGGGAGAAGCAGACTCCCCGCTGAGCAGTAAGGCTGACATGGGGCACAATCCCAGGACCCAGAGATCATGACCTGAGCCAAAGGCAGATGCTTAACCGACTGAGCCACCCAGGTGCCCCTGACTAACTGGAATTTTGCAGAAGAGTATAAACCCATTAGATCCATAATATCTAATAGTATTATTAGCTACCAGGGATCCAGTGGTCAATGATGCTGTAGCTTATAGAGGACCTTCATATCTTTCTAGAATGAGCTGAAATCTGACCAATGAGATGGGGGGTTGGAAGCACTTGTGTAGTGAATAGAAGGCACTCAGTGGAGGGGAGGCTCACCCAATTCTCACTTGCTCTATGATCTCAGCGTGGAAGGAGTTCATTGGAACTTCTGTGAATTTGTAATCCTCAGCATTCTTATGAGGAAGGAGACAGATAACATTTCTCCAAGTTTCCAGAGAGAAGGCTGACGAACAGAGAGCTGAGTAGCTTCTCCAGAATCACACAGGGATAATGTTCACCCAATTAAGTATTTCCAGACTTTCCCTTGAAAAGTGATTCAAGCTTTTAGAAAAAGACCGAGTAAAAAAAGTGTATAGAAAATAATAAGAGTAACCCAGGGTCAAACATCTCCATGAAACCAAGGAAGCAGCTACATCTCTGGGCTGAAAGCAGAGGTGCTTACTAGTGAGCCTGGATTTCTTCTTGAAACTTTCCTTAATAATTACAGATTTACAGGAAGTTGCAAAGAAACTGCCAAACTGTTTTCTAGCGTGAATGTACTATTTTACATTCCCACCAACAGTATACGAGTGATACAGTTTCTCCATATCCTTGTCAGCACTGAGTGTTATCATTACATTCCACTTAAGCCATTATGATAGGTCTGATATCTTTATGCTGTTAATTTGCGTCTCCCCCAATGGTTACTGATGGTGAACATCTTACCATATGCTTATGTGCCATCTCTATATCCCCTTTGATGAAATGTCTGTTCATGTCCTTTGTGCATTTTCCAATTGGATCCTTTGTGGTTTTTTGTTTGTTTTGTTTTTACTGTGGTGTTTGAGAGTTTTTTATGTACTCTATATATGCAAGTCCTTTGTTGGACATATGATTTGCAAATATATTTTCTTCCAAAATTATCTTTTCATCCCCTTTCCAGGGTCTTTCACATACAAAAGTTTTAAAATTTGATGATGTCCAATTTTTCCATTTTTCCTTTTTGAAACTGATTTTCAAAAAGCCATCAGGACAACATCATCCACAAGGGCGTGTCTCCATGTCAAAATCACAGCTCCGTGAAGCTGTTTCATAATTGCAACAGGAGGACAGACAGCAATTCCAGTTCCACTGACATTTACTAAGCATCTACTGTGTCTCAGGCACTGCTTTTAGTACTCTGGATTTTTCATGAACAAAATAGCATGTGGCACATGCAGAGGAGGGGAGCTAGACAATGAACATAATTAAAAAGTTACATAGTAAGTAAGAGGGTTCTAAGTGCTGTGGGAAGACAAAAAGGAGCAAAGTGTGCAGAGCACTGGAGGGGGACGTGTGCAGTATTACATACAAGTTCAGGTCGCTTTGCTGCAAAGGTGCAACTTAAGCCCACTTGAAGAAGGAGTTATTCAAGCAGATGTTTGGATGGAGGGGACTGCCAGAGCAAAGCCCCAAGGTGGGGGCGCCTGCAGTGTTCATGGAAGAGCAAGAAGGTCAGTGTCTGGAGCAGAGTGGAGCGGGGAGAGGGAGAATAGAGGAGAAGAGGCAAGAGCGGCAGATCATAGGGGGCTCTGAGGCCACTACGAGGACTTCACTCTGAGTGAAGCAAGTAGCTGTGGGGGTCTGTGGAGCGGCGGGGGTGCAAAGATCTGACTTGGTTTTAACGGGATCACTCTGCTTGCTGTGCTGAGAACAGTTTGAAGGAGGCACGAGCAGAAGCAGGGAGATACGTGGGAGGCCACTGCAGGGATCTGGTGAGCTGACAGTGCTTCCACCAGGTGACAGCAGTGGAGACGTGAGAAGTGGTTGAGTTGTGGACACCGTTGAAGGTAAATCCAACGGGGCTTTCTGATGAGTTACATATGAGAGAAAGAGGGAGAAGGAAGACTTCAGGGTTGAAGTTAGAACATCAGATAAAAGTAAAAGTTGAAGTTAGAACACCAGATAAAAGTGACCCAGAGTATAGGATGAGAACGGAAAGTTAACAAGAGAGAAAGAGAAAAGAAGATGGAAAGAGTCAACAAAAAATCAGTTCAGCCTTCGTGAGGGGGACGGGGGGACCGGGACAATTTAATGCTGTTCATAAAAATTTTAAATGTATAAATGCTTTGTTCCAACAATTTTTCATTTTTAACAATTTATCCTTCAGAGATACTTGCTCATGTGCAGGGTCATGTGTAAAGGGATTTCACCACAGAACTGTGATAGAGAAAGGTTGAAACAACCCAACTACCGGCCTGTAGGGGACGAGTTGTAGACTATGGTCCATCCAAACTCTAAATTCCCATGCCACATGAAACCAAGCCACGTAGCTACATAAAGCTCTCCAAAGTCCACTGTTAAGTGAAAAAAGCAAGAGGCAGAATGATATAGGAAGTGGGTACAGAAGACGCTCTATACGCACACTTACGTACTCGCATACGTGTAAATACACGGGAATAGGTCTGGAATGGCGTAGAGGAAGATTCTGAAAGGAGCAAGGAGTGAGTTTATTCTCTTTATATGTTTAAACAGACATTTAATATTGTTCTAATTCAACACATTTAAAAAGATTGAACTTTATCGAAAGATTTTTTTTGGAGTAGAAGGATTTTCTTTCTTTGAATAAATTAGATTCTTTTTTTAAAAAATAATTTTTATTTTGTTGAATAAATTAGATTCTTTACTATCTTCCTTAGAGGTCTCAGGAAATCCAGACCCACAGTCTGGGAAACAGCCCTACCCGCCATGGTGAGGGAGTGAGTCTGGTTTAACCAGAGCAAGGGACAGGGTCTGGGGCAGCTAAGACCATTCTAGTATAAAAGGTTCTGGAAGGGACCAGCTGTCACCCATTTTGAGAGATAAACATGAACAGAAGTAGTTCTATCACCAAATCCTGGATCATTTTGTCCCTTTCTGCCTTATGGTGAGGGCAGCAGAAAGTAGCAGAAAGAGGCAGGACTAGGAATCTAAGGAACTGGGCTCTAGTCTCCACTGACGTTTGCCCAGTGTCTCTGAGCTTGTTTCCTCGTCTGTGAAATCAGGGACGACAGCTCTGGGGAAATGAGAGCTGTCACTGGAAGCTATCCAGGAGGGCCACCAGCCTATCAGGTCTCTCCAGGCAGGGATCTGCGTCTCTTTGACTCCTGGCCAGGGTGTGCTATGTTGTTAGGATCTCTGGAAATATTACACATATATTTATATAATATATTTATATAAATATTTATATTATATATATATATATATTTAAAGATTTTATTTATTTATTTAACAGAGCTAGAGACAGCCAGCGAGAGAGGGAACACAAGCAGGGGGAGTGGGAGAGGAAGAAGCAGGCTCCCAGCAGAGGAGCCTGATGTGGGGCTCGATCCCAGAACGCTGGGATCACGCCCTGAGCCCGAAGGCAGACGCTTAAGGACTGAGCCACCCAGGCGCCCCTGGAAATATATTTTAAATAAATGTATTTGGTGTAATTCCATGAGGGGTTTTCACAGACAAATCAGAGTAAGTGTTTTGTAAAATCA
Organism: Ailuropoda melanoleuca; assembly: GCF_002007445.2. Classification (NCBI taxonomy): domain Eukaryota; kingdom Metazoa; phylum Chordata; class Mammalia; order Carnivora; family Ursidae; genus Ailuropoda; species Ailuropoda melanoleuca. The sequence continues at coordinate 51,396,340 of NC_048227.1, forward strand.
TGTGGGTTTTTTTTAAATTGTAAGTTTGGGTGAGAATGTTATTACCGAATCCATTTAGGTTTCTTGTTTTCTTTAAATTCCACTTTCATCTCCATCCCCAGTGACATTTGTTTGCAAGGACACTCAAGGACAGAACGCTAGCAGTATAAGTTTGCCACCTATAGGCCGACATTTTCATTACAATTATTTTCCTGTGACTAGATAAGGGTCTCAAAACCAAAACCAAACCACAACACTGTCACGCACAAAACACCTCCATGACTTCCACTCCAAGTATACTCTCCATACACCTGCTTTCATTATTCCCATAAGCATTGCTATGAACTAGGATCACCAGCAATTGTTTTTGTGACTACAGACCCGTCTAACGTTTGCTTTACGAAAATTTGTCTTAAATACTTCATTGTATTTTTCCCCGTCTGATCAAGGTAGTTTGGATTTAATAATATAAATGTAGTATTTCCTTAGAAAATTAAAAAACAGATTTAGGTCTGTTTAGGTCCCTCTGTCCCACTGCTTGTAATACAAGTAAAAGCATGGGTGTGCACAGTTATAAACCATCACACACACACTTGAATAATGCTGGGCAGTGGAGGGAAGAACACAGTCTTGTTTTGCAATATCTGAGCTCCACCTGATCATGGCCTGATCTCTGAGCATCAGTTTCTACATCTCTAGCTAAGTGATTGGACCAGATTTTCTGTGCACTTTCTTCTAGCTCTAATAAGCTAGACTCTGCGGGCTGGAAGTAATTATAAAAGTGATATCTAACATTTATCAAGGCCTATCCTACCTGTCAGGCCCTGGGCGAAAGCACCATCTCATTTGATCTGTGTGACAAGCCTATGAAATAGGTACCACTATTACACGCAAGAAAACTGAGCCTTAGAAAAAGTAAATGTCTTGTCCCCCAAATCACAACGAAGGATGTGCTAGGCCCAGCATTTGAACATGGGCAACCTGACTCCCAAGCCCACTGGAATACCCACGTAAGCGTTGCCCCTTTGGAAGTTTAACCACACATTCCAATCATGCTGCCGCTACTATGTTTGAAGAGCTGTTTTAGAAATCACAAATTAGTCCAACCAGCTAGTTGGGCTAATTTGAATCAAACAAGAAAAGTTGGCCTTACCAACATGTGACCACCTCTCAAACAGAGGTGTTAAGATCCATCTCCACCCCACCTATACGGAGCACCTAATTCTCCGTATGGGATGGAGACAAAGACAAGCCCTGTGGGACGGCATGTGCTGTGTGGTAGAGCCGCAGGGACCACTGGGGGGGGGGGCAAAAGGGAGCTACCAGCGAGGCCAAAGCATTGGCAGAGGAGGAGTGGGGCGTGGGGAAGACAAGGCGTCCAGGGCGGGAAAGGAGAAAGAGCTGGGGGAGTGCCGGCAGGTTTAACCAGAGAGGCTGGTTTGTCTCCAGAATCTAGAAGGAATGTCGAAGTGTGCGGGGCCTCATGGAGCAGGGCATTGTGAGCCTTACCAGGCAATACAACATTTCCTCCCAGTAAGGACGAGCTGCTGAGTGCAGGCGTCTGGGAAGGCCCTGCGTGGATGTTGTCTGATCCTTGACCAGTAACCTCCCCAGGTGATGTCTTTTGCCCCCAAGGCGTCAGCCACGACCCCGTTCCCACGGCTCTCCAGGATTCTGGCCTTGCCCCCTCCAGATACTCCAGATCTGCAGCCACGTGCGCTGACGCCTTCACCTCGTGGTTGTTGACTTTCGGGGCCTCAGACATAGCAGGTACCCACAAAACTCATCTGTCCCTCCTGGGTCTCCTATTTCAGTTTATGGCCTCAACATGCTTGAAGCCAATAGGGTTAAACCTCTAAAGGACATAATCGGATCTCCCCGCTTCCCCCTTTGCCAGATCCCACCAATCACCTGTCATCGGTGCATCTTCCCCAAGCAGAGTACACAGGCTTTAGGGGGGTCAGAAAGACTCGAATTCAAATCCTGACTCCATCATTACTAGCTGGGAGGCCCTGGCCAAGACACTCAATCTAACTGAACCTCATTTTCATCATGTGTAAAATGGGTAAATGAGATAGCGTGTGTACCAGAAACTTGCTCAGGGTCTGGTGTAAATCAGAAGAGTTATTAAGGCAGCGTGTGTCTTCGAGAGTCAGTAAATGTCCACTGGATTGAAGGTTTCTAACAATCTCATGGTAGCTGTGTGCTGCTCATTTTCTATTTGCACCTTCCCTGCCACAGATTCATTCTCTGCCCTTTCAACCCTGCTCTGTGCCAGGTGCTGAATCTCCGGAGAGCACCCTAGAAGGAAGCTGGGCTCCCTCCAGCTTCTGGTTGAGTTCAACCAGTAGACAGTCCTGGGAACGGGAGAGAAAGGTTAGACTGTTTATCGCCTTGTCCCTGTCCTGGCATGGCTTCGACGTGGTTGGACCCCTCTAGGCTCCCCACTCAGGGGCAGCCCCTCTTCTATAGCTGTAGCTCTTACCAGCGTGGAGACCACCTCTCTGTCCCCTTGCCTTGTAGATCTGGAGGTGATAAGGGCTTCTCACTCTTGTTAGTCCTGAGGTGCTTCGTCATTCTTTGGGGGTGCCTGTGACCCCGTTCTACTTCTGCACCTCCCCTTCATTAAATTCTTCTCAGCAGACCCTGTGAGCGTGCCCAACTCTTTCTATCAGAGTCTGCCTGGGTCAAGGTGCACATGGCCTTTTGGAACGAATGATCTGGCATTGGCCCTCAGGGTGGATAGAGAGATAGAAGCCATCTGGAGAGAAAGCGTAGACGAGAAACTAGGCTGGAAGAGGCAGTGAGGTGAGGGTGGGAAGGACGGCAGTTGGGAATACACTCTCTGCTGTGTGGAGAGCCTGCCTCTGCTACTGGCTGCATTGTTGAGATGCTGCGTATGTTCATTGTCCACTTTGGAAGCCAAATGCTGCTTTTAGAATTGGGGAATAAAAGATAAAGTCGAGGAACTGAGCCTCTAACGGGCAACCACAGAGCCACCGAAGCCCTAGTCCTGTATTGTCTGCTCTAGCCCTGCCTCACGTCTAGTTGCAGTTGATGTGGTATTTAATTGGGACTATGTAAGTCTTTGTTTCTTCAAATATATACCCTCCATATTCCCATAGCAGTTCACAGACACCCAAATTTAGGACTGACTGTGTTGACTTTGAGGGCAAGGACAAACCATCTGGGTTTGGCTTTCAGTCCCTAGTCCCCAGTCCAGAGCCTGCTTACCCTGCTCTGGCTCTGAGGAAGCCCAGTTGGGTGCCTGGGTCAGGGAGCTGGCTGGGATGGGTGTGGATGAAAGTCAAGGGCATTGAATTTTAAGCTGTGGCACAGCATGCACACCATCCATGGACAGGGAGTGGGGACAGAAATGGCTCTGAAGTGAGCAGCATGTGGGAGGGGGGAGAGGGGCTATAGAGGGAAGTGGTGGAGCTCGGCGAGAGGTCACAGTGCACCTGGGAGGAGGGCAGGACTGGCTTTCTTACCCAAACTGCCTCTGTCTCTTAGCCTTTCACGTAATTCTGTCTCTGTAGAGGTACACAATCAATGCTACGTTGGTAAGTAAAGGACGTGTTTATGCTGTTGAATTGGCCAAGAAATTATTTCCAAAGAGAGACATTGGAATATTTTAGTCATCAAAACCAGACATAGTTTTGAGTTTTGTCTTCTTTTGTTTTTTGTTTGTTTTTGTTTTTTAAAGATTTTTATAATTTATTTATTGGACAGAGAGACACAGGGAGAGAGGGAACACCAGCAGGGAGAGTGGGAGAGGGAGAAGCAGCCTTCCCGCTGAGCAGGAAGCCCGATGTGGGGCTCGATCCCAGGGTCCTGGGATCATGAGCTGAGCTGAAGGCAGACGTTTAATGACTGAGCCACCCAGGTGCCCCTGAGTTTTGTCTTCTTGTCTCTTTTAGAGATTAAGGATAGTTGACAACATATGCTTTCATTTGGGCAGGATCTATGATGGGTTTATCATTGAGTTTCCCTAGGGCCAAGATTATAGTAGATACAAAATACTTGGGAAGTGGCTTGATTGGGGCAGGCTGGAAAATACACAAGTCTGTCAGTGCATAGAACTATCCACATCTCACCAGAGATTCCACCATATAATGGTCAAATCTCCCATCACAAATCTGAGATTTGATTTAAATTATTTTTTCAAAACAATTTTTTAAGATTATTTTAGAGAGAGTGTGCAGGGGGAGGGGCAGAGAGAAAGAGAGGGAGAGAATCTTCAAGCAGACTCCCCGTTGAGCATGGAGCCCAATGTGGAGCTCCATCCAGGACCCCAAGATCACGATCTGAGCTGAAGTCAAGAGCTGCCGTCCAACCAACTGAGCCACCCAGGTGCCCGAGATTTGATTTAAATGAGACTTTCCTAAGTGAAGCATATTTTCCTTCGGCTTTACTTTGCCTTCCTCCTCCTCCGTTTCTCACGGTAGCAGAAGTGGAACTTGCTTGGGAATATGGGCAGGCACAGCGGGAGCCATGCAACTGTCGGGCCCTGCGTGTCCAGCGTGGATTTCCTCCCTTCTCCCTTGTGTTTTCTCTGGCTCTCACCCCTGCATTTTGGGACTAGGAAATGCATTGTAAAGACTGCCCTAATCGATTCCTGGATTAAAAAGGATGACCTGCGAATGCTGTGATAATCACAAGAGGAGAGAAAGACCTGCCCCAAGGAAACGCTTTCCTTTTTGTTTTTCATGTTTTGATCTTATGAGCTTTGACCAGGCTCCATTGAAAACAATGGCAACCTCTTCAAAGGGGAATATCAAGCCCTCTGAATGGGCTAATTCTGCTCCAGGTTCCCGCCATCTATCCACCCTTGACTAGCTCCACCAGAAGTCAACAGGTGGTTGTCCAAATATAAATGAAGAGGCTTAACTCTAAAACATCACTGTCGGAGGGGATTTTTAAAAGACTTTACTCTGTGGTTTTGGCAGTGACCTTGGGTTTCTTTGCCAGCGTGCAGAGAAATTTGACCTGTGTCACTCAGGAGTTAGGGATTTTCATCACTACTGTCTCCACCGAAGACCTACTCACCCCTACTCTTCCCCAACAAACCAGCAAACTCAAAAATAAGAAGTGGAGAGGATAGATGGAGACAGAGACGGAGAGACAGAGAGGCTGAGGAAAGAAAGGAAAAGGAAGGATGCAGCAATGCTTGCTGGGTCTATATTTTATTAGTTGATTAAAGTCACATTTATATGTATCAGAAACAGGGTATTTTGATGTTGTGGGTGGAGTGGGAGGAGAGGTGTTTTGCAAGCAGATTTCTCTCCATAAAACTTGCTCCGTGCTGACAATACTGTGATGAATTATTAGAGTCCTCTATACAAACAATGTCTATTTCAGTTAGTGCCAGTTTCACAGGTGAGGATTGAGAAATAAAGCAACAGGGGGCAGAGGAGGGAAGGACCATAGGGTATAACCTTCTAGTTTATCCTTAATTTTCTTGGGTACTTTCTCTTTCTTTACCTCTTAGGCAGCCAGCCACCAGAGGCAGGCCACATGATCCTGCAGGAAAATACTGACTCCAAGCAAAACCCATTTTCCGAAGCAGATTCTGTGCGTTTCAGAGTGGCCGCACACTTGTCGGTAGAATGCACCCACATAGAATCATCATTTTGAACTTAGGGATTCATCTGAGAAACTAACTTCACATTCTTCGTCTTCCTGAGCCAAGATTTTACTTGATCCGAGTTGGAAGAAAAACCTGTCTTCACTTTCCATTTCGGTAAACTATCCTGGGTGTTTAGTAATTCCAAACAACCATTTAAAATGATACCTTTTTCTAATCTAGAGGCACAAAACTTTGATTCTAGGAATTAAAGAATATATACATCAGAGCCCAGCTTATACATATGACATTAATAACTAAGTTATATGAATCAAACAAAAATCCCCAGGTAAACATCAGTGACAAGGGTAAGCACTCACATTAATGGTAGGCCGGCGTGGATTCCTTCATCCTCCTTCTTGTCCAGGGGACGGAAAAACTGGACCCCCCCCCCCAGTCCCCAAATATCAGGCTGGTCAGTAAGCGGAACACGGGCCCTCAGGAGCTGCCATCTGAAATGCTCTTTGTAGGCAGGTCCCTGTGCCTCTTCACTTGAAGTTTTCTAAGATCCCTGAGACTCCTCCTCCAAGCGCTTTCCTCCGACATGGCCCAAGGGAGCACACACGCTGTTATAGCCTGATGTCAACTTTAGATGGGCTCGTGACAGCTGACCTCTGTCGAACAGGCACCCCTGGTAGCCTGGGTGACTCCACTGTGTTCCCAAACACCAGGATGCCATCTCAGCCTGCTGTGTCTGGAGCCTCAGTGTTCCGTGGAGCAGGAAAGATGCCCACCAGCTTTCTTTGCGGTCGGATGAAAGGGGCAGCGTGGACCATAGGAGGTATACAGATGCCACAAATGAGTCTACAGAGAGCATCATTTCTCTTCCCATATGTACTAGCCTTGATCTTTTTCCAAAATATGGAGAAGTGCTACAGGAACTGAGCAAAAAACACAAACATTGGGGGTGTAGAGAGATTTTTTCCTCAGCCCTTGTAATGGGATGGCAGAGATTAGCACTTGATAACCTTGATGGTCATGAACTTTCGTAGTAGGCAAATGTCTCCTAATGAGCTTTTAAATTAGAGAGGAGAAGGGACCTGGCTAACCCCCACATGCTATTGGCATCAGAAACGTGGTAAAGCTTCAATTTAGCACTAATCTTAACAGTTTGTGAATGCCAGAGAATGTTGTAAACAAAAGAATAAGTCTATCAAGAAAATCCACAGTGGCCCTTTTTCTAGCTAATTAGTTATATGGGTTCTAGAGAACCAATTTTCTACATCAGAAATAAAAAGAATGACTGGTCCCAGGTGGAAGGGAAAATAGTATCGTCAAGTGATAAACGTCTAATTAAAACTTTGTGGCAGTGCCTGGCTGGCTCAGTTGGTAGAACACGTGACTCTTGGGGTTGTGAGTTTGAGCCCCACATTGGGTGTAAAGATTACTTAAAACATAAAATCTTAGAAAAAAAAACTTTGTGAAAAGCAGCTAGCAAAAACTACTGCAATTTAGGCTCAAAAAGAAAAGAGAATGACTTTTCATACAGCTGAGTGAACAGGCATCTTGAGAAGGAAAACTCCTATTCCAATAGGCCACCATTGTGTAAAACACCTTTCAAATGCCTCTTTGGGAACGGGTTTCAAAATCATTACTCTGGAATCATAATCTCATCTTTTTTTTTGACGAAAGCTGTTTTTACCTCGACTGGGTTAATTTTTGGTCATTTCCAAAGATCAAATTCTCTTTCAGAGAACAAATGTTTGTCACTACAGAGGAGAAAGCTACCTCAGGTTCTGAAGAGAATTCTGAGAGGGAGTTTCAAAAACTGCATTGTTGAAATAAGCACAGTCTGCCAAGATGATTACTTTGAAGGAAATAATATTTCATTCAAGTGCTATTTGGAATATTAGCTAAAAGTCAGATTGCTTTATACTCATTCCTTGTAAGTTTGGATATTTATAAAACCAGATTCATGGAAATCATTTTTAACCAAAGAAAGATTGTTGAAATTTGTACAATTCCTTGTAAAACAGAAGAAAATCTTTTCTCTTCCCCTTTAAAACAGACTGGCATGTTAAAAACTGTTTTTTAGGTCCTTAGTGCTTTTGAAAAAGACTTTATATCAACCTGCCACGTCTGCAAGTACTGGCTAAGAAAATCCATTCGTATTTTTCATTCTGTTTCTCTATCTTCCACAACCTATTGCAATCTTTGATCTCTAAATTTTAGAGATTTTAACCGATTTTGATTTTCTTGGAATGTCTTTCTTGATGATAATTCTCAGGCAGCCAGGACAGTGCAGCCCATTTAGGGCAAAAAAAGATAACAAACCCTAAAAGGAATTAAGGCAAGTCCAAAGTCCTATGAGATTCTATTAATTCTATTTTCAAGATATTTTCTGATAAAATTTTCCAGATATCTATTAGCTGTAGTAATATAGAACAAAAGCGGCCTGAGCTCAAAATCATTTTCCTCATCCTCTCCCAACACTTCTACCATTGTTCCATCTCTGAAAGTCACATGGACATCTCTGGAACCATTGGAAAATTTTCAAAGCCCCAAAGTTTTCCAAAGTGCTGACTTAGGAACTGGATTGCTTGGCGTGCATTTATAGAACTTTTCCACAGGTTTCCTATTCATGTGGTGAAGCAATCAATATGGATGAAGTTATTGTATAAACTCTGATCCTTGCCTCATGAAATCACCACCTCAGCTACACACGGATCAAGCGCACCTGGGACCTCACAGAGTATTTGCGGGGGGGCAGGTGGGATGGAGGGGGGAGGGTGGGTGGTGGTGGTTTCATTGAAATAAAGAGCTTTCATCTCTCAAGGCTTTTACATAATCTCTTTAGAAGCCATTGGGGTAACAAGGCTATTCTCCATGACAGCACGATGATGGGCATAGGATTCGGGGCAGAAAGGAGATTTATGCCCATGGTTGTCTTGGCTGCCCCATCCTCCACCTCAGACTCACTTTTTGAGCCCCAAAGGGCAGAAGACATGGATGGCCACTGTATTCAGTGCCAGCATTTTTCAGGGTCCACATTCCACATGTGAGCTTGAAACAGCCAATCTTTAAGGTCAGTGTGCTTGGATGGACAATGTGGCCTAACTGAATGCTTTAGGGTCAGGGGTTCAAATCTTGCCTTCACCATATATTGGTTGCATGTCCTTGAGAGACTTACTTAGCTTGTCTGGGTATCTTAACTGCTGAATGAGGAGGAATGAGCCTCACAGAATTGCTGACAGTACTCGAAATAGAAGGGAAATAACATGTGTGAGTACTTGCTTTATACCAAAACACCCCCTGACATTGAATCCCCACAACAGCTCATCACGCAGCTGGGAACCAAGATGCAGTTAAGCCACACAGGTATTAAATAAGTAGTGAGTCCAAGCCCGGTGCCTTTTTTGCTACCCCACAGTACTCAGTAAATGTTAATTTCTCTTCCAGAAGATTCCTTAAAGCCAGAGGAAATGGCAGTGGGGGCAATGGGGGAGCAGGAGGCTGGGGGATGAAGAGAAACTCAGTAATGGTCTCTGGAAGGCATTGGTGCTTTATAGGGGCGTGCTGGCAAAAGAAAGATGTGTTTTCAAACCCATGTCCTTAATACCAGCCAAGGTCAACCTGAGAACAATTTGCAGTGGAAAATTACACCCGGCAAATTCTGCAGCCTGATCCTAATTAGGAGCTAACCTCTCTTATTAGGTGAACTTTTTCTTTATTCCTTCACTGTGGAGAATGGACTGTAATTTGTTAATGAATTAGCATGCTAATGTATGTCATCTTATAATTTGTGGATGATCAAGAGAAAATGTTCTTTAGTTAGAAAAATAGGGCTTTTATTTCCCACTTTTCTTTTTTATTCCTTCAAAATCATTAGTCCTTTAAACATGTTCTTTTGGTCTTATAATAAAGGAGTGGGGGAATGAGACCACCTACTTCTTCCAGAAACTTCTTTCACTTCTACCCAATTGTTCAGTTTCACGGATCTACAATTTCAATTCAGCTATTGTTTATTCAGATCCCAGAGGACACTGAATGACACTGTCTGAAGTGGAGGTGACAGCCCAAAGAAACTTGTGACCAAATGCAATCAAGGCACATGTAGCCAAATGAGAGACAATGGGGGTAAAAATATCCCAGACAGTGCAGATTTATAACCCAGACCTGATGCCATTCCTGGGGTCCCATTTGTTGCTCTGGGCTCTTTTGTCTCCTGGGGCCTATGAACAGGGCTGAATAACAGTTATAGAAAGTGCTAGAAGCAGACCAGATGCCCTCGTTTCTCCTTGCCATGATGTCTCTCCTTTCTAGTCTACCTTGAGGCTGCTTAAATTCTGGGTGTTGGCTGTTACTTTGGAGGTGGTTGGAAAAGACGTGCTTTTCCTGAAAGTATTCTACCAATGGTACTAAGAGGCTAGTCCAGCCCAGGAAAACTCATGGAGTTGTGGCAGGCACTGTGGCACACTTGGGAGTAAAAAATGAAGATGACATGGTGTCTGCCCTGGAGGAAGTGATTCTCCACTGGACTGGATGGACCCAGAGATACTTTCAGCATCACAGGCAGGCACAGCAATGGAAGGGGGTGGGATGCAGACAGGGAGGAGGAGGGCTGGGAGGGGGTGCTTTGCCAGTTCAAGGGGGATGCCTCCCAACTGAGACTTGAGGAGGAGGGAGAGGCTTGCCTGGTGTGGAGACCAGCTGAGCCAAGCTGTGGAGGTGTGGGGAACATGAGACAAAAAACAAGGTGCCAGATTTGAGGCCAGAGGCCACAGGCATGAGACCTGGCAGGGGTTGCTGAGTGTCCATAAGCCCAGAAGATGCAGGGAAGGTTTGTATTAGTTTCCTAGGGCTGTCCTAACAAGGTACCAAGAACGAGGTGACTTAGAACAGAAATACCTTGCCTCACAGTTCTGTTGGCTAGAAGTCTGAAATCCAGGTGTCCGCAGGGCCACGCTCCCTCTGAAACCTGTAAGGGAAGGATCCTTTCTTGCTTCTGGAAGCCTCACGTGTTCCTTGACTCCAGTCTCTGCCTCCCTCTATACATGCCATCCTTCCGTGTCTCCTCACATTATCTTCCCTCTATGTATGTCTCTGTGTTTGAATTTCCATTTTAATAAGAACAACGGTCATAATGGATTAAGGCTCACCAAAAGGCCCTAATTTTAACTTTTAACTTGATTACTTCTGTAAAGACCCTATTTCCAAACACTCTCAGGTACTGGGGATTAGGACTTCAACATATCTTTTTAGGGGGAACACAATTCAACCCATAATAAGAATGTAAAGAGAGAAATCACCTTGAGATTTTTTTTTTTTAAGATTTTATTTATTTGACAGGGACAGCCAGCAGAGAGGGAACACAAGCAGGGGAAGTGGGAGAGGAAAAAGCAGGCTCCTAGCGGAGGAGCCTGGTGTGGGGCTCGATCCCAGAACGCTGGGATCACGCCCTGAGTGGAAGGCAGACGCTTAACGACTGCGCCACCCAGGCGCCCCTTGAGATTTTTTTGAAGTACAAAAAGCATGACAATAAAACCCTTTCCCCAGAAAAATCCCTAAGTAAATTCCTCATTTCTGACCTAAATAAAACCCTGACTCTGCCCCTGTTTTAATCATCCTTCAATAAAGAATCGTCCCTGTGACCATCCACTCAGGTTCATGGTGCTTCGAAGTCTCAAGGGCTGTAGCCATCGGCTGCGCCATTTTCGCATCCTGCAAATACTGTCGAGAGTCTGTGCTGCCTGGGGAGGGTTTCTTCAGGGACATGAATGGGAAAGTACCCTGTTTCTCCCAGAGTTGTCCCTGACAGAGAGGTTCTTCCTTAACCCTCCGTGGAACCCTTGTGTCCTCAGACACACAGCTGTCGAATCAGTTTGTAAAGGGAATTCCAAGTGGAACTTTCGGGTTTGTTCCTTTGAAGCCGTTGATAATTTTGATAATTTTGAGTTTTCTTCCTTTATCAAACACATTAAAGCAACTCTTTTCAAGGGAAAAATACTGTGTAAGCACCAGGTAAAAGAAAAATCAAATGGTACCAATATTGAACATTAATTAAGTCACTCCTTCCATTCCCTCCTCAGAAGTTACTGCTCATAAATTCATTGTAGAGCCTTCCAGAATTATTCTATGGAGAGCCTTGAGTTTTTTTGTTTTTTTTTTTTTTAGACAATACACATTTGTGGGGACATGTTAAAGAAATGGAAGTCTAGCGTGGAAACTATAAAATATTCTCCAGCAGGTTCTGTTAGATGCCAGGCACTTTTACCACTGAACCACTGCCTGAAAAATACCTTTTATTTCCTAGATTTTGCTCTTGCTTTGCTCTCTTTCAGATCATCTTTCCCACCACAGGAAGGCACTTGTCTGCCTAATGACCTGCAAGCAGGAAGGATGTTCTGCAACCCTACTTTGTTCTGCTGACCTTCACTGGAGACGTCTCAACCAATTGCTTGGAGAGAAGATGGGACAATGACTGTAGGTGGGTGCTCAGAAGCCTTTAGGAAGTTCACTTCCCTCTGTTAGTATCATTGTCCATATCAGACAGTTCTATTTTTAAAAAAATTGTATGTGTTCCACAGATATTTCTCGAACACCTCTAATGTATGAGGCCATGTGCTATGCAGGTGAGGGTGCGGGGTGAACTAGTGTCCCACGAGAGAGGCTGATGAGCTGGGGGGCAAATAGTGAGAGGGGAGGCAGCATTTCAGGCTGGATGGAAAACGCAAGGGACCAGAAAGCCAGGAAGACCACCAGTGGCTGAGTTTTGTTGCCTCTTGTGTTCTGAAGCATCTTTTGGTTGAAGGTTTTGTTTAGTATGTATTTCTTCAGTTGATGCACACGAGATAAAATATATCTATTCTCAGAAAGATACCAATTGCTTCTGAAATGATGCAAAAAATAACGGAATTTTATATGTGATCTTTTTGGGGTTTTCTTGAATAAATCCTAGGTTGTGGTGAAATGGTAACTCAGGTTCTTTGAAAAGTCTGGCATCCCTTTAAATAGATCCCCCACTCAGTGTGCAGTAAACAGCCATTCAAGGCAGTTTATCAGGGAGTGTTGCTATATTTGCATCTCTCATCAAAACCAGCTTTTCTCTATTTAGTGCTTTTATGTCTCCAAGGGGGAGGTGGTTGTGTTGGGGGTAGTTTGTTCCTACAGCTATAGCTAAAACTGGGAGGTGTTGTCTGCAGAATTCTTTCATACCAGAATGTGGTGGGAAATATAAATAAGTTTAATACAAATAACCCAGCCTGCCTACAAAAGTGATACATTTGACCAAATATGCTGTATGGCAGAAATAATTTTTTTGCGGGGGGGAGAAACAGTTTTTAATGTCAGTTTTAAAAGTCTGTTAATCAAAAATAGAAGGGAACCTTTTTAAAACGTTCGTCTCACCACAAAGCATGCAGGCGTGCTTGTTAATTCGTGATGACATTTTAACCGGTCCTGTTTTGGCAGGAGAGATAATGACAGGGCATATTCCCATTTCTTAGGAGGTTTATAACTTGAGCTTAACTCGTGCGGTGCGGGAAGGCCAACTGCCTCCCCGCCCCAGCAGCTCCGTCCAGCGTCCTTGGCTCCGAGCCTGCAGTACCGGGGCTCCGCTGTGTAGTGTAGCTTAACATGACTTTCTTCTTCAGGTGACTTCTAGAGAATCCACCTATGAAGAGATCCCCTACTGAGGCACAAAGAAGCAGCTGTTGGGAAATACTGCCGTCAAATCTAAGTTTAAAGAAGAGCAGACAAGGGAAAAGCATGCTAACTTAGCTCCTTTTGTACATAACCAGGACATCATGAGACTCCGCTGCCTGTGTTCCTCAGCCTTGGCCTGGAGTATGGTTTCATGGCTGCCTTTATTCTATTCTACAATTTCAACGTCACCTACTTGGATATGTTTCTGTGGAGAAATCAATGGTTTCACCTTGGCAGGTCAAATTTTGCCCTAAAAATACATAAACATGTCGTGTTCGTCTAGGCAAATCATAAATTCTTTGTGTCTAATTTCTTTCAATTCTTGAACTAAAATCTTAATTTGTACATTGTTTAGCCATGTGCATTTTTATGAATTTAAAAATAATCCAATGAGAAGTTGGAAAAATATTTGTTGCAGCCATTATTTGTAGTAGCAAATACAAATACAAAGGAAGAAGTACAAAAGCCCATCAATGTAAAAATGAATAATAAACCGTGGCAGATTCATCCACTGTAATAAACTACGTCAACATGGATAAATCTCAAAAACAATATAGACTCTTTTTACCACTAAATCTTGAAAGTGAGATCCCATCACTTCTGTCACATTCTGCTCATTAGAAGCGAACCTTTAAGTCTGGTCAGCATCTTTCAAGGGGAGGCAATCACCCAGGGTGTGAATCCCAGGAGGAAGGGGTTATTGGGAGCTATCTTGGAGGCTTCCCCACAACAACTGCTATATGTTGTTTTTAGGTATATGTGAAAATCAGGTAAAATCATGAACAAAATTATATATTTATATCAGTAATAGTATAAAAACACGTACATGAAAGATAATAGTTTAAGGTAAGGACTAGCTCCGGGATACAAGGGAAAAACAGATTCGGGGAAAAGGGGTACCAGGATATCAACTATACTTTTTATGTTTTATTTCTCTTCGAAAAAGTAAGCATGGACATTGTTATAATTCAATAAATTTGGAAGACATGCAGAGATATCCATTATGTTATCCTGCATGTTTGATACGTTTGAAACATTTTGTAATAAAAAAGAATGAGCTAAATATGAATAATAAAAACCCTTTCATACTATTTCCTGTGGGCTCAAAGAGTGGGGTTCAGGTCCTTCACAAATGTAGATGTGGGAGATGGGGGAAAGAGAAGGCCTGACTACTTGGTAACAAGAAGATGTGGGTGTCACAAAGGGACGTTTAATCAACCCACCAAAAACCTTTTGTGTGTTGTAGGTGCAAAGTCTTGGGCTGAGTTTTGGGGATGTTGACTTACCATCTCACTCTGAGAAGGCCTGACTCTGACTAATTCAGGAGTATGGATTCTGGTAAGAAAAATAGTAGTGAGGGGCGCCTGGGTGGCACAGCGGTTAAGCGTCTGCCTTCGGCTCAGGGCGTGATCCCGGCATTATGGGATCGAGCCCCACATCAGGCTCCTCTGCTATGAGCCTGCTTCTTCCTCTCCCACTCCCCCTGCTTGTGTTCCCTCTCTCGTTGGCTGTCTCTATCTCTGTCGAATGAATAAATAAATAAAAATCTAAAAAAAAAAATATTTCCTTCCATCCAGTAAGTTCTTTAAAAAAAAAAAAAAAAAAAAAAAAAAGAAAAATAGTAGTGAAGGATGAGAGAATGGAAATTAGTTGTTCCACTCCATTAAAAAAAGAAAAAATCTTGGAAACAAAGATTTCCAGATCCAGCATTTAATAGTTTTTCAAATATATTTTCCATAAAATAAATTAGTAAAATGATCTGATAAGTTTTCTATTTAGAATGTTTACTTTGGGGGGCGCCTGGGTGGCACAGCGGTTAAGCGTCTCCCTTCGGCTCAGGGCGTGATCCCGGCGTTATGGGATCGAGCCCCACATCAGGCTCCTCCGCTATGAGCCTGCTTCTTCCTCTCCCACTCCCCCTGCTTGTGTTCCCTCTCTCGCTGGCTGTCTCTATCTCTGTCAAATAAATAAATAAAATCTTAAAAAAAAAAAAGAATGTTTACTTTGGGCTCTACAGTATTCTGACTGCATAGTGTGTTGTCCTGAATTTTTAATTAACATGTTAAGTGTCATTTGGTTTTCTTGTAATTTTCCATCTTTGATTCAAGATACTTGACTTTGTAAAAATAACATCTTTTTAAATTGTGGCAAAAAACACTTAACATTTACTATGTAACCATTTTTAAGTATAAAGTTCAGGGTTATTAAGTACATTCATATAGTTATGCAACCATCACCGCCGTCCATTTCCTAAGTGTGTTTTATTTTGCAAGACTGAAACTCTATGCCTATTAACTCTGCACTACCCCATTCCCCCAGCCCTTGGCAGTCACCATCTTGCTTTCTGTCTCTGTAAATTTGACTGCTCTAGGTACCGCACATAAGTGAAATCACTCAGTATTTGTCTTTTCATGACTGTCTTATTTAACTTTGTATTATGTCCTCAAGGTTGATTCATGTTGTAGTATATGTCAAAATTTCCTTCTTTTTTTAAGGCTGAATAATATTTCACTATATGTACATACACATTTTGCTTATCCATTCTTCTGTTCATGGACACTTGGGTTGCTTCCATGTTTTAGCTGCTGTGAATAGTGCTGCTATGAACATGGACACACAAATATTTCTTTGAGGCCCTGCTTTCAAGTCTTTTGGGTATAAACCAGAAGTGGATCGCAATTCCATTTTTATTATTTTGGGGGAACTTCCATACTATTTTTTCCACCATTTTACATTTCCACCAACAATGCATAAATATTCCAATTGCTCCACACGCTTACCAACACTTTTTAGTTTCTGTTATTTTAGTCTGATTGTTATGAGATGGTATCCCATTGTGGTTTTGATTTACATTTCTCTAGTGATTAGTGATACGTTGAGCATCTTTCCATGTGTTTATTGGCTACTTGTGTATCTCCATGGGGGGAATGTCTGTTCCTTTGCCCACTTTTTGAATCAGGTTGTTTTTTGTTGTTTTTGAGTTTTAGGAGTTGTCTATATTTTGTGGATATTGATCCCTTTTCAGATATATGATTTGTAAATATTTTCTACCATTCTGTGGGTTGCCTTTTTATTGTTAATAGTGTCTTTTGAATGACAAAAGTTTTTAATTTTCATGAAGTCCCATTTGTCTATGTTTTCTTTTGTTGCTTGTGTCTTTAGTGTCATACCCAAGAAATCATTGCCAAATCCAATGCAAGACATTTGACTTTTAATTACAGTTGCCACTTCTCTTTCCCTCACTGTTCACCAGGGTGGAACAGATCTCATTTCTCTGTCTACTGAACTTATAAAACATGTATGTAATTACAGCTTGGGTGTACTTTCCATTTCCATTTTTCATTTTAACACCTGATCATTGTTACATTATCTTTATCTGATTTTATTAAAAACATTTTTGTTCTGAAGAATTTTCCCAGGTATTTTATTACTGTAATTGGTATCATCTTCCTGAATCTCTTTTTAGCTGTTCTCTAGCATATTAAAGGGATGTATTTCTGTTCTGATTGCTGATTCATGGATTTGTTGGAATGCACAAGCAGATTGCATCTCTGTGAACAGTTAGTTATTTTAAATATGTCAGAATTGTCCCTAGAAGATTTCCTAAATAAAAGCTGATTTCAATCAATTTACTTAAATTCATTCTGAATTACCTCAGACTCTGTCTTTAACACATTCAATATTTATGCAATGCATCCTCATGAGTGTTTCAGATATATTGTTTGGGGATAGGATGAAGCATCCAAAAATAATTAACACAGTGGGCAAAGATAACGAAATGACAAAACTGAAATAGAAGATGCAAATATAAAACCATTTTTAGCAAGAAAAGTATCAATCGAGAGTAAATCTTTCTTGCCTGGAGAGCTGCAAATAGCAGCAGGACCAATGTTTATGAGATGCAACATTTTGCAAGATGGACAGAAGCCAGGATCATCACTGTGGTATATTATATGATCTGGGTACAGTTATGTTTCTATAATTGATTGGAATTGTCCACGGAGAATGTTCTTCGCTGCAATCCAAGGATTTCTTCAATGTTTCAGTTTCTCCAAAGGCCACTTGAAGGGTAATGTGTTTTTAGACGAATGCATTTTTCTAAAGTATCAGAAAATAAGATTGAGGTTTTACTAAGATGTCTATATTATTCTTATGGCTTCTGCTAAAAACAGCACTATTTGAAGCCAGCGGCATGTTTTTTTCCTCCTCAGTTTTGGCTAGAATTAGGTTTCAGAATTTGGATAAAATGGTGTAAAAATAGTTACTTCTGAAAGAAAAACCAAATATTTGCTTTTAAAATGAAAGGGTTTAGGTTTTTACTGAATATACTCAAATTGATTTTCACGCTTATACAAGCATGGGAGCAACACAACTCCCAGGAAGACTGGGCAGAGTGGGTCTTGCTTTGCAATGTTAGGGAAAGAACACAAATGCTTTTAAGGAAATTTTAGAACTTGCTTTAAAATATCTCACTCTCGGTGCAATGGACCTTGCACCCAAATCCTCGGTGAAAGTGTGAGGCACCCCCACACTGTTGCTTTCAAAACCTGTTCTGCTTCTGGAATAGCCCGTTTCTACTGACTTGGACATCAGATATAACTCTTGGCAAGATGATGAAGGGGTGATGTTTATCTTCAAAAACCAGAAGGGGTAGAAATGAGGCAGTCAGACCTATCTTTCATTATCTGGGGCCTCTATGTACCATTCAGTATTCCACCAAAGCATGTTCCCAGAAAGCATTTTCAGAAAAGGTCCACTGAAGGAATCCCCGTTCCCATGTATGCTGAGCTACAACTGAAATGGTGCATGCATTTGAATATTGTAGGACAAAGGGATAGAACAAGAGTGAATCCCTCTTTGAGCACAGAGATTTTATTGTTTTTTGGTGGGGTAGCAATGGTGGGGTGGGCTCTTAGCCTCTATGCCCACTGACATAAAATCAATTCTGAAGATGAGTTTATTTACAGTTTATCACCTTAGACTTTCATTTACCTTTTATTTACTCGACAGCTCTTTATCATTTTCTAAGCATTTTCACACAAATGATCCATTAAGTGAAACTGATAAAACACTTGCTGTACCAGACACTGTGTATACCACAAGGAAATTCGCTGCCCTTCTTACCACCATGGAGCCAACCACTACAAGGGGACGCCTAGGCAGGTGTTTCCTCTGTTTTGTAGGTGAGAAATGGAAACAGAAGAGTTGATCAGATATATTGTTCTAAACCTTCCAATATATGCTTGGGTCACCAAATACAACACAGGGGTAAGGTAGCATTACAGAAACTTAAAAAGAAAGAAAGAAAGAAAGAAAGAAAGAAAGAAAGAAAGAAAGAAAGAAAGAAATGCAAACCAAAGAATGCAAACTGGTTCTCTTGATACAAGCCCAGCTTTTCTTTTTAATACATACCTATTCCTTCCAGATCCCCGGTGAAACTGTGTTGTAATAGGAAATAGAGCATCTTTTCTGATAATACCCAGCTGAAGTAACACTGTTAAGAAACACATTCCTGGTATACCACCATTTGTTTTGGTATTGTAATGAGACAAGCTTATTTAAAAGCTTAATTGAAGTCATTACCATTCTGTTAGAACAGCTATTAGACACTTTCATGTAGTATCAATTTTAGATATTTGAAGAACTATGCGATGATTTGTTTCCAGTGTGATCTGGAGATTGGTGGAGAGATAACTATAATGTTGGAGCAGATAATGTTTGATTAATGAAGATCTCTGATGGTAGTCTGCTTATTCATTATTTTGTAATTGTGCTATGAAGTTTTTTTTCCCCAATCCAAACTTTCTCTTCTGTAATTTACACCCATTTTGTTTTTTGCTGGTCCACCATGGTATTTTGTTTTTAATAACCCTTGCATCAATTTGACTAAAAAGCTGTCACAAACCTAGACTTACACATCCAAATCGGTTTACCCTTTTAGACTATTACTTTTGGAAAACACTCACCAATCCCGATGTATTGCCATGAAGAACATTTTTGGAATCTCCCTTTTCTGATTGTCTTTGGTGTTGATTTAGAAGCCAGGAAAAAAGCAGTTTCATTTTTATGGCAGTCAGCATTATTCAGTGTTAGCCTTTTCACTTGCAGGAATTATGTGTTTATTTCAGAAGCTCCATTCCCTCCTGAGTGGTTGGTGCTTTTGGGGCCACTGGCAAATATGGGCCCGATTAGCTGTAGGGAGTTCTAAAACCGGCTAGATCAGCCCTTCACATCCTGCAAAGTGCAGTCTTCTGATTCCAAGATCTATCAGGGTTGAAAGCCCTGGAGTAAAATTCATCTTAGATCAGTCCTACAATCCTCAAATCATTAAAAACTGTTTTCATTATGACTTGGAATCAAAAGGTGCCATCATTCAAGGTAACTATTTGTTTTCAATGGACAGGCATAGCGTCTATGTAGTTTAACAAGTCCAAATAAAATCAAGATAACAAGTAAGGAAACATGGGTTTGGGGATTCAAAGATCTTTTAATGACACGGCCGTGCTGTGATTCTTCTGCTCAACCAAATATGGATTTGCTGTTTATCATCTTCTCCAGGACCTCTCTATAATGAGAGAGGTTAACATTAATTTACAGATACAGTATTACTCATGAAACTTTAATCATGTGCATTTTAGAAATATTTTCCAAATTACAGGCTAGTTGAAGAATAACAATAAAAATTTAAGTATCCATTCAGATGTGGCTGTCTGGACCTAAAGCTTGACCTTGGGTAAGACTGGATCCAACCCCTGAATAGGACCCCAAGATCCATCTCAAATTGACATACAAAAGACTTGAGAAGTTTCAAGCAAGGTGGAATCCCTGAAATCTCCTTTAGAAGTCTCACATTTGAAGCATTTTATTTTCCAGGGGTCGTACAGAATGCTCATGATGAAAAGTGAAAGAGCTGAGGCTGATATTGTGGGAATAACTTTCTAGACATCACTGCAACCATTCTCCATTACTTAGAATCAGGCTTCCTGGACAACCTGGAATCAATAATTATTCTTAGAATTTTTGAGGACCTTAAAATAATATAACTTGAACTCATTTAAACTACAAATTTTTATCTCCTTGTTTTGCTTAGATTTAGAATTTAGATTTCTGAAAGCAGAAAAAGAAAGCTAATCTAAGGGCTCAAAACATATCTTGGAAGCCAAGTTCTTTTATATTTACTAATACTAAATCTGAAGATTGAAAACTTACTTCAGGTTTTTCTTTTTACTTTTTAAAATATTTATTTATTTATTTATTTTGGAGAGAGAGAGAGAAAGAGAGAGAGAGGGCATGTGCACAAGCGAGGGGAGGGATAGAGGGCAATGCGGGGTTCAATCTCATGACCCTGAGTGAAAATCAAGAGTCAGATACTTAATCGACTGAACCACCAAGGTGTCCCTAGATTTTTTTTTTTTTTAAAGATTTTATTTATTTATTTGACAGAGATAGAGACAGCCAGCGAGAGAGGGAACACAAGCAGGGGGAGTGGGAGAGGAAGAAGCAGGCTCAGAGCGGAGGAGGCTGATGTGGGGCTCGATCCCATAACGCCAGGATCACGCCCTGAGCCGAAGGCAGACGCTCAACCGCTGTCCCACCCAGGTGCCCCCTTAGATTTTTCTTTTTAGAGAAGCTGGGTTGTGAAATAATCTTTGCCTACTCAGTTTGGATTATTTCTGAAAGAGAGAAGGCACAAAGTTATTATCAGTTCATATTCTTCAAGCATATGGAGTTCTTGTTTGGGGACCCTTTCATTGTGAATAGTTAGCAGTAGTGATGGAGGAATGAAAGACATCTGGTGAGAGAAGACAGTACAACCTCAGGCTGAAAAGGTTTTATGATAATTTTGAAGTTTTAAAATAACTATAATATCCAAGATCCATTGCTTCATAAAAATATTTCATTCCTTTTTTCCATAAATAATAAGTCATCATGACAATAAAAGTACCAACTAACCTAAGTTTCCCTTTCCTCTGTGGGGATGTTATCAGAAGTTCAGGTAAGTACCCTGCTCTTGGTGAATCCGTGAGAGTAGTTGCGGTCTCTAGTAGAGGTGTCAACGGAGGCGCGTGTGCTGTATTTTAGAATCCATGTGTCTTCATGTTCATTTAGTCATTCAGCAAGTATTTATTAAACAGCTGCCACGTGCCAGGTAATGTTATACGTCCTGATAACGTAACCAGGCACGAGAGCAACACAAATCCCAGCCTTCCTGAAGCTTAGTCAGGAGAGAGTAACAATAAACAAATATTTCTGTGGTGATAAGAATAATGGAGAAAAACAAGAAAGGAAGATGGGGAGGACTGGTGGGCTTGGGTGGTGTTGCCATTTAAACAAAGATGACTAGACCTGTGGGTGTCTGGCGAAACAGCTGTTGAGACTGAAGGAGTAGCAAGAACAAAGGTCGTGCATGATGTTCACCAATAGCAAGGTGGCCACTGTGGCTGGGGCCGAGTGAGCAAGAGGGAGAGTGATGAGATGAGGTCAGGGGGAGTTAGGGGAGGAGGCGCAGACCATGGAGTACCTTGTAGGCACTGTGAAGAGTTTGGCTTTTCTTCTGATGGAAAGGCGTTGGAAGATTTTGAGCAAAGCAGGCTCATCACCAGACTTAAACCTGTCAAAAGGATGTTTGTTGTGGAGTGAAAATACCATAAGGGGCAAGAGTCGTGGCAGGGAGGCCGGGCAGAAGGATGTGGTGTGGCTGAGGGTGGTAGTAGTAAAGATGGTTGGATTCTGGATAGATTTTAAAGGTAAAGCTGAATGGGTCTGCGGGCAGATTAGGTGTGGGTTGGGAGAAAAGGGGAGTCAGAATGCCTCCAAGGTTTTGGTCTGAGCAACTGCCGGTGTGTGTGGAGAGTGTGCTTGGGGAGTGATGTGCAGTTTTTTAAGGCTACTGAATTAGTTTACTAGAAGGAAAAACGTGAGGAGGAGGGCCTATCTTGTAGATTTTCACTCTGTTGCATCATCTGTGTATGCGATGGTAAGAGAAAATAGGTCATTTTTGGTGACTAAATATTGCATCGCTGTATCCTCTTCCCCTCAAAGAGCTGACCATGGAATTTGGGAAGTATAGACAGAGAATGGTTCCTTATCCATGTCAACTCATTGTTGAGGCTGAAGGTCCTGCATTCTTGTGTTGGGGCTGTAGGGATGTGGGATTGTTTCTGACACTTGAATTTCAATTGTTCCTAAATGTAACAAGAGACAAGAGGACCTGTTTGCAAGACAACTGGTATCCACTTTGCCCTGAGGGGAACAGGGATAAGACTGAGGAACAACCCAAGTATTTTTGGGAGCGTGGGTGAGGAATTTTAGCTTCAGTTCAATGGTGGTAATGTATGTGTAAGGAAAATGTATGTGCAGGGGAAAATATTGGAAGGAAACAGACGTTTTCTGATTCTTACCAACTAATGTCCACCCTATCACTACACACTTCATTTCATGAGACCTTTGCCAGTGAAGTCTGCAGAACTTACTGCCTCTCCTTTCTCATTGCCCACTCAGGCCTTACCTTCTGCAGTCTAAGCTTCCTCCGTCCCCATTTCGCTGAAATTACTCTCTTAACAATCATTAATGACCTACTATCCACAAAACCAGAACTCTTGATTTGGTTCTTACTTCCTAGGCTTCTTATATTTAGTACACATGACCCACCATAGGCACACATGCCTTCCCACACTCCTGGCTAGCTCATGTCTCCACTTCTCCGTTCCACTCTCAGAATGTCCATTGTCATAATCTTCTGTGGTGACCTGACAGGGAATTGTACTGTCTACACATAAGACTTGCTGTCCTTACCCTCTAACTCAAGATCACTCCAGATTTTTCCATCCTTCTTGCCTATTGATTCCTTTCATGTTTCTGAAAGAGCAGACCAACTGGACATCCTAGGCGGGGTGTTCTCAGAGCCTTTGTTAATGCTGATCTACCTGGATTGTTCTTTCATCTCTGCTTTCACAATTCTAATCATCTTCAAATCTCAGCCTACATATCGTTTCATGATTTTTTTTTTTTAGAATAATATCTCACTGCTGCAGTTACTTTTATTATAACTATCTACCTCTTCATCACCAGGCTGCCTTAAGGGTAGGATATGTCTCTGATTCATGTGGGTATCAGAGTACTCAACATACTACCTAGAACGAGTATCTGACTGGCATTTCAATTATTTGAACTTGATGAAATCCAGAGGAATATAAAATGGAATATGAAATTAGTCTGATTATGTTGGCACAGATGTCCTGTTAGAATGCATACTTAACACTAACATTTTGGTTGAGTTATGAGCGAGAATAAAGTCATAGACAAAGAGCGTTCATCACTCACTGGGATGGAATGTTTCCATCCAAGCACACCTTGCCTCACTAGTGTCTTCTGCGCCTTATTGCAAACTAATCACTCTTAATTTTAGAATTTAATCAGTCATGTTATTTTTCCCTCTCTCTGAGGGACAGAAGAGAAATTCTTTCTTATTGCTCCTATGTCCTGTGTCACATGTCCAGTGAAGTAGATTCCTACCTCCCCACACCTGCATGGTCTCTCAACAAAAAGAAGTGATGCTGAGAAACATGAAGACAATGAGACGGTTTCTTCTCAGCTTCCTGCAGAGACTGATGACCATTCGTCCATAACCTTTCATTTTCATTTAATTCCACTAAAACAGGGGTTAAGGTATAAACTTCAATTAGGAAATAAACCACCAAAGGAAAAGCAGAAATAACCCTTTATGTGGAGTAAATTTCTGAGACAAGAGCCCTTCAGACCCCTCGTACCCACTGGACTTCAGTGTCTTCCCATTCATCACTCAGATTTAATTTTGTGGAGTGCATGCCTGTCTCCCCACCCCACTTTTATTCATTCTTACTTTATTATTATTATTATTATTGTTCAGCCTGGACAAGAAGGCACACAAAAGCAATATATTCCAGTTTATGAAAAACTTTTAAATTCTAGTACTTGTGTTTACATTGGAAAGTATTTTAAAATAATTCATTACAGGACCAGGAACAACTGAAATTACTTTCCAAGGATAGAATTTCATTCTGTATATTATATAGACATTGGATTCTAACAACATTTTAGTGTTTGAAAAAAGTATTTTTCATGATGGAAACCGAATGGACATAGAGATACTTTCTTTATCACAACTGAAAACCTACCTGGAGGGGCTGGAAATGTTCTGTGTTTGCCTCAGACCTGTCTTGGAAGGCATAAAGATGACGAATTGTACTGTGAGGTCTGTCCCTGTTACAATACGAATTAGACTGTACTTCTCTCTAAATAAATACATTGGAAAGAGAACGGAAATGAAGTCTTGAAGCAGAGGTCATGAAAAGAAAAGAAGAGTAAGGGGGAATAAAGGGGAAGGAAGCAGGAGAGAGAACTGAATCAGCTTGTCCTGAAGTGGCACTCTAAATATTTTATTTCCACCAGTTACAGTATCTACATTTTCTAAGATCAGTATATTCTGTTGTCTTTATCATTGGGCTCTGCAATATAGTTTTACATCATATATTATTAACATTTTTGACTATAAGAAATTCTTGAAACTACATATAGTCAAAGTATAAATTTTGCTAACGACCCACATTATGTGCCTCCATACAGATTTATCGTATGTATTTTATGCTGCAGGGTTAGAAATCTGTTACAACAAATCCTAACACTGTCAGGCCTCAGTGTAGTTTTCCTTAGAAAAAAAGAAACCAGCATTCTTGTAAACATTACACTGTGAGATACAAAATTTGATGTGTAATTCTTAAATCTCATCTCAATATACACAGGGTTCTCCCACATGCGTGTTCATTTCACATATCAAGAAACCCATGGAGACAACACTATAAAAGGCAACATTTGTGAAAAGGCACCGCAGTTAGCTTTGTGTTTCTGGAGTCAATACTGCGGCCGTGTCGATTTCCTGGGTGTCTTGAGGTCAGAAGTTGATTCCACCAAGGCAAACATCAAGTAATTTGGCTTTGTCTAGATGAATGAACAGTCAGACTTCTTAACCACTTCTCTCACATGGACTGTTCAGGTCAGGTTACTTCACTTTCAGGTCAGTCAAGGCCTCGGAGACCTCCTCGTTGACCTGTGCGGAAATGCTCGCTGGTGTGACGTTGAGATGAATGTCATACTGCTGGTCCAGGCCAAGGTAGCAGTCGCTCATGAGATACAGTGTGTAGATATACCTAAAACATAAAAACAGAACAAAGCGTGAAACCACAGTCATCTTCAGTTCTTTCAGAACTTTGGTGGTGAGATTCTGCTTACCTTCCAGGTAGTTCAGGGGTATAAAAAGAAATGGAAACAACGTGATGATTTCGAACATATCCTACTCTTTTCAAAGCGATGAGTTCTCTCTTATCCACTTCTCCTAATATCAAAAACCATCCTTCATCTTTTAATTTGGGAAATCGGGGGGTAACTGCGTGGCTGTCTTGCTTTCCCTGTAAACCAGAAAAAGAGAGAAACCATTAATAATGTCTAGACTGTCTATGCCCCTTGGTTGTGGTTAAAAGGCTAAGTTGTTTCCTTGAAGGCCGTAACTCTACACGGTTCAGTATGTCTATCTGGGATGTTTTAAATTTTCTGGCTCGGTGTCTCTGTTATGCTATTGCCTACCATTTTTCAGGACTCTTGAAGCACATTATAGGTACAACTTTGTGGCTATAAGCACCACGGTATTGGGCTCAGTTAGAACAGAAAGCCCCGAATCTTAATATCAAATTAGTAAATTCTCACATCATTCTTATAAGTGATATTAATATGCCATTTGCAGATGAACAGATTGAGATATAATCATGTTAACCAAATCGTCCAAAGCCTTGTTCACAAGAAACTGATACCTAGGGGAAAAAAGACAGTCAAAACTAGACCCTGGACCTCAAGATAATAAGTACTATATAATATAAATACCTTCCCTCAACCCAAGACTCAAACTCACTTTTATAAAAAAAAAACATATATTCTAATATGGCAATATTAAAAAATCCTTTCTTTGAGGAATGGGAAATTGTAAGCCAAGCGATTTGTAAAA
Source organism: Ailuropoda melanoleuca (assembly GCF_002007445.2). Lineage (NCBI taxonomy): Eukaryota > Metazoa > Chordata > Mammalia > Carnivora > Ursidae > Ailuropoda > Ailuropoda melanoleuca. The sequence goes on from NC_048227.1 coordinate 51,422,622, forward strand.
TACATTAATCACCACAATCCAAGAACCTACATCACCATAAGGCAGCACTTGAAGTCTTTACTTTAGATAGATTTTATAAAATACGAGATTATTTTAGTGATTCTTTAAGACAATGAAATTACAGCAAAAAATTTACTAGTAATGACACGCTCTCAATCAGACATCATTTAATATTCTAGAGGGAGATGCTGCACTTAAGACATTTTAAAAGAGAAGTCTGAGAGCAATGCATTTTTACAGCATTTAGAAACAAATTGAGAGCTTTTCTAGTATGATTAAATCTAATTTTTAAGTAGTAATAGTAAGGTAGAAAAATCTTAGTTTTTTCCCCATGATTTTATCTATATGATTATTACTATTTTTTTTGGTAAGTTGGGATAAATTAGGTCATCCAAAAATGCTCATATTAAAACCTCTGAAACACCAGAGGCCAATCAGTTCGTACTTAAACTGGCTGATTTTTAGAATTAGAAATTAGATGTGATGGGACCCGAAGGCACAGAGCTAAAAAGATGTAACGACAGAAAGCTCCTGACCATTCTGTGTTTGAAACAGAGTGGACAGTACTCATGAACAACAACCTCATTCCTGAGGGCTTACTTGATTTTATTTATTTACTTTTCAAATTTAAATTCAATTAGCAAACATATAGTAGTACATCATTAGTTTCTGATGTAGTGTTCAATGACTCATTAGTTGCGCATAACACCCAGTGCTCATCACATCACGTGCCCTCCTTAATCTGAGGGCTTAGTTTAGATATGGGAATGCCCCTGACGGCACGGGGTGAAACAGAAGACAAATTCTTTCTTATTTCAATTATTATGGTACTAAAAACCAATCTGCCCACATGCTCTGTACTAGTATTCTTAGAGGGCCAAATGTTTAAGTTTCTGTGTCATAGGTAACAGAAAAGACCAGAGTAATTTAAAATGAACGTGTTGTAAATTTGTGGCCTGTATGAACATGGACAAAGCTCTCTCGTGTGCATTCTAGTGAAGGAAGCATGAAGATGTGGCAACCGAGGCACAGAAAAGCTTTACTGTCTTATTCGAACTCACAGAGCTGAGTGGGAAAGCTTTGCCCTCCTTTGCACCTAGCTGCATGTGGTTTCTATGTACCAAAGTGTCCCTGGGCAGTGCTTCTCTAACCTTAATGTCCTTAAATATCATTTGGGGTGCTGGGTACAAGTACAGATTTTGAGATTTCTCCCCCTGAGATTCTGATGCAGCCAGTCTGATAAGTAGGGCCAGAGAATCGGTACTCCAAATTCCAGGAAATTCTGCAGGGCTGAGGAGACAGACGGGAAGAGAACAGTACTCCAGGCAATGTATTATTATGTAAGGTACATATTCTGGAGCTGAAAAATGGCACATGAGGAGAACTGACTGGTTCCAGAAGACTGACTCTCACTGCTTAAGGCCAGTTGAGAAAGCAGGATTCGTGAATGACACGGACACATTAGTAATATAAAAGATATGCGTGGTGGGGCATGCCGGGATCTGGTGTGAAGCATTTGAGAATGGAAACCAAACACTATACCTTGTGGGACCCAAAGTGGACTCTCTGCAAGCTGACTTGAAGCACATACTCTTGATCAGCATGCAATCTGATCCACCTGTTGTCATTTCGTTTGTCTGCAGTCAGAGTTGTGATAGAGAGTTCATCATGTCCCTCCACTGAGTCATCCCACCAGCCTTTGACACTTAAGCCAACATCTAGCACTGGCAAGCGGGATAAGAAATTCCATGCCTGAATATAAAACAGAAGAAAACATAATAAAGGAAGGGTTAATGTGAAATGCAGTGATTTAGAAACTGTGCTTTGAAAAAAACCAAACTCTTTGTTTTGAGATTCATTCTAGATTCAGTGCTGTTATAAGAAATAATACAGAGAGATCCTGTGCACCATTTCCCCAGTTTCCCCCAATGGTAGCATTTTTCAAATCTAACATACACTATTAATACAGGATATTGACACTGACACAATCCACAGTTCTTATTCAGATTTCCCAATTTTTTTTGTATTCATTTGTTTGTGGGTAAAAATAGTGTGCTTTTAATCTTTGTAGTTTAAAGTTCCTTTTAAAAGCAACTAAAAAAGTATGAATCATTCACTAAACTTGTCAGTGACTCCTTCACTGTAAATCCTGCCTAGATAGTGTGTGGCTATTGACTATACTAACCAACAAATTTAAAAAATGTTTGTTTTTGAGCTGGTTTGCTTTAGAGAAGCATCTGGTCTAACATGTATGTCATATACATGACTTCTAAGGCAGACAGCATTACTGGGGAAATAAAGACAACTTGAAAAAAAAATATTGTGATGCAATTGTTGATGTCATTCAGCATCATTCATTGACTACTTACTGTACAAAATGATTTTTTGGTCCATACTCCAAATTTATTCTGAAAGGAGAACATTTCTAAATGTTTGTATATCACAAGGAACCCTGTAAGTCTAGGGTCCTTCTAGAAATAAATATGTACTTTTGGCATTATATTGAGAATACCAATTAAAATGATGCATACTCAAGGGATAGAAAATATTTTACCAATTTTATTCTTGCTCTTTAAATTGAAAGACATTTTGAGAAATCAGTATACATATAGCAAGTGCTCATCAAGAACAAATGAATTTCTAAGTCTACGGAAAGGATGTAACAAAATAAACAACGTTATCACATAACTTATTGTCACCTTTTCCTAACATTTATAATTATTTAGAGTATCACTATCAGCCAAGACAACTTCTCAATATATTGGTTGGTTTTATCGTTGTTACCTTCTAAGTTAATTTTTAAAAGAGCATGAATACTTTAATTTTGTATTTTCTTTTCTTTCTTAACTATATACCACAGATTTCCTTATAGACTTTGATGGTCTGTTTGCTAAGATTTTAGTGCTGCCTAGTATACCTAATTGAAATGAAGTAACTCTGACGAATCAAACTACCTCTCAGGAATTTAAAAAATGTAAATCTAATGCAAATTTTCAATCCACCTACAATCCTATAACTTGTCTTGTGAATCTGAAATTATGTCTGGAATAGATCTTGAAATAGTCAAGCTACAGAATGGTCTACACTGTGCTTCAAGGTAACAGATGGCCTATCCCTTGCTAGAACCAATAGTCACTGAGTATAGAAGCTATACCACTTGATGTTCTAAGCCTGGCCAGAGTGGAAAAGTGATCAAGGGCACACTTAAATACACAATTTCTCTAAAGCATTTAATTTGTGAGACAACGTAAGTAACATTTACCACACGAAGCAAGACTTCATCTTTCTTTACTTGTACCATTAAATTAGTCACCAAGAGATGTTTTCAGTTATTACAACTCGTTGGGATTTTACTTTATAAGGCACCTAAAAGTCAGATCTGGTTTATATATTTATGTAATCTTTTTTGTAGCACTTGATATTATTATTTTTCATCCTTGTTGTGTACACATATATTTGTTGGGTGTGTGTATACACACACATGCACACACACATAAAAAACATAAGCTATTTTTAAAGAAACTGCTAAGACATTTCAATACCAGCCAAACATATTTATCTGAGGATTAATCTTCATCTATTGAATCAGGCAAGAGCACTGCCATGCATACAATTATTTAATTAGCAGCCAAATCCTCTGCCAGTCAGCAGCCGTTCCAGGCATACTGATGGGGTAGAAGATGCAAATCTCACAGTTGTACTGCTTTTTCTCATTACTACTGCAATTAGCACTTAAATTGATGCTTTAAACATACTAATTTCTGGAATAATTCAGGATTTGTATGTTACCTGGGATCGCCTCACTGCAGAGCCGACACCAGATTGCTCTGCAAATTGAAGCACTTTTGAGCCAAATAACCATCATCATATCAGACTGAGCCAATTTGCATTTGGTTTTAAAGATAACAGAATGGCAATTTATGCAAATAAATTAAGTAAGTTTACTTCTGAGTTCTCCCTGAACTAATTATAACAATGTTCTAATTTTTCATCACATCTAAAACTTGGCTTGAAATCAGTGTATGTTAGGTTAGAAATTTGTTGTTGCTAACAGAAGCCTTGTTTTGGTTTAAATACATTGTTTTTATTCATAATTTTGATGGTAATTTAGTTAGAAAGGTAGGCACTTATTATGAATATTTAAGTTGTTTTTTGTGCCAATTTTGAGTTCAACAGAAATTGAACAATCAGACTTTAATGCCTGTAATACTTATTTCTAAGTTGCTCAAAAACTAAGTTCCACCGGAAAAAAAAGAATGACATGGTTTAGAAGTTTCTTTAAAACCTGCATTTGCAAGTCAACATGTTAATTATGTTATAAATACTGAATGTTTGACATATTTAGGGTAAAACTCCTTAAGACTTGAAAGTCTATATATGCCAAATATTTCTGGCGTCGTTCATTCATATTTTTGGCCTTTCCAAAGACAGTTTGGAGAGATGACCTATGTTGTCTTTTACAACATAGATTTAGCTTTCTAAGTTATATGGTATACAAAAAAGAAGTGTACTTAAAGAAATACTTTAGAATCTAGGAACAATAAAGTGATTAAAATAAAGGGGGAGGGTATAAGAACGTAATTGAGGGAATTGCATGAAAATCTACCCAACTGAAATTTATACCCAAGTGGGTAATGCAGCCTAGTTAGTGATGGACAAGCTACTATAGGCCTTTCTAAGCTGGTTTAATGGCATTATACTGAATCAACTTCCAATAATGCCAATGCTACTACTAATTATTGTTACTGTCACTATTTTTAATATTATTATTGAACTCTGTTCTATATTGGGAATTGCATAAAGCAGTTGACATAATAATATCCTGCTTAATTTTCACAAAACTTCATGAGACAAGTATGATGTGTCCATGTTCATAACCAAGTAAATGGCAGACAGAATTCAAACCCAGGTGAGTCTGACTCGAAGACCAATGCTTTAAGTTAGAAAACTCTTGGTATAATTTCCTGGACAGAATAAGGAAGCTTTGAAACACAGAAACAATGGCCTGACCTGCTTCATTTTTACAGCTGGTAGCTCATTTTCCATCATGGAACTGAATACATGGTCTTTCCCTCCGCAGGCATGGATCAGTTCAGGAAGGCAATCGATGAGACCATGGCCCCCACCATGTACACCCTTTATACCTGGGCTCCATTTCCTGAGAAATAATATCAACATTAAACAACTAATTCTTTCATGGTGCAAATGAGAATTCCTGACAATGGCGGTTTACCAAATGAGGACAGTTTTTTAAAATTAAGACTACTATTCAACTTTTTAAAGGCCATTATCATTAAGTTTCAAAATCAGCCAGCATTCTCTAATGTATCAATCCAGGCAGTAAGGCTATTATGACACACGGTATGTAAATCAAATGTGAGCTCAGTAACACTCAGGGTTTACAGGTAGGGGTGAGTGTCTATAGGAAGGCACTAATGTATACCGGTGCTTCCATGTGGATAAGGCGCTGAACTGGAGCCCTGGTATGTCTTTTTAATGGATGTAGGCAGGTGTCTCTAATATAATTATTTGAATAAAGTTTTCATTTTAAGTTGTTGGGAACATACAATTAAAAGTACATTTTGGGAATCTTTGAGATTTATATATCACAATAGTGCCAGAGCCCCAAGAACAGTCCACCTAAACATTACCCTCTATTTCCTGTTTATATAGCAGGAAGAAAATACAATTGAAATCATATAAACATAGTGCTTTTCAGGGTGACAGCAAAGAACTGGATCAAGTCTCCTAGACCCCAAGCAGCTTTCCGTAACAGATCTGCATGCTGTGCTGCAACAGTACCCTTATGTACCTACTTTACTGTTGAAACCCAACTCCTGTAACTTTTAGTACCGTACTGGAAGGGTTCCTGAAACTGAGCTGCAAACATGAGGTGTCTGCTTTTCCCCTCATGCCACCTGCTGCTGGAGAGGCTCACTCTCTGAATGTGCCTTTTAGTTTCCAGGACATCCCATGGTGGGGACTCAAGCACCATGGAAATAACTGCCTTGGAACCCAGTACACTTGAGTTCAACTGCGGGACTTTCTGAGGAGGTCCCCGTGTGTGAGGTTCTGGGTGGCATCTGTATCTAGATGACTCAGTGAATGGACCCCTTAGTCCAGCTGACAAGAGGAAGTGGGGACATGATGGGAGCTTTCAGCCAGACCGTTCTGTTTGTCTACATGACTGTGAACAAACATTTTAGCTGCCAAGTATCTCTCAACTGATGTGAAACACTGGTGTGAAACCAACACTTTCATTTAAACACTGTCAACCTTACTTGTAAAACGTACTGTTCTTTTCCTTGCTAAAATATTTGCAGCTATGTATACAGGACCTAGAGGTTAAATAGTTTGACGATAATAAAACCCTTCTTTTAGTACAGGTTCTATCTTGAGCTGATAGTATATGTAACTACCCAGTTTTGGACATTTTGTAGATGTACAATTTACTTTTGACCACGGATTTCAAATCCCTCAAATCTACTGTGCAATAAGAGAAACTGGTAATTTATTTTGATTTAGATCACAAAGCACTTTCATAACATCTTTTAAAATAAAGGCTGATATTGTAAAGGAATAAATGCAGTTAAAGTAGAAATGTATGTAATGCTGCAAATAGAAAGCAAGAGTAGGTTAAAATGAATTGTGATTCAGCTTGTGGTAGATGAACAAATTCTAACCGAGACCCTTATATCACTAGGCCATGTCTCCCTCTGGGAAACAGGCATTTTCATTGTAAAGAATCAATATCCTAGGCAAAACATGAAATTCAAGTGACCACACAGGTAAAGAAAATATTATTTTTGAAATTAAAAAAAGCCAATTAAATTGAAAATTCCAACTATTACTTGAAAACGTGAAGATGGTGGTGTTCTATGTTTGGTACTGAAAGAAGAGAAGAGTCCTTTAACCATCGACCCTGGATCACCATCTGAACCAGATTGGTGATATTCAGGGCAGTCACCAGCCAGCCCTGGTTTGCAGCCACATCCAGCATTGCCTGAACAGGGAAAAAAAAAAAATGCACATATTATAAGAATACCATGGCACTTGACTTCTCCATTGGGGATCTCATGTTAACCTTAACAGAAAGCAAACAAACATAAAATAAGCATTATACCTCTAAATTACTATAATCAAAATGAAAACCAGAAAGTAAACCACGGTTGGATTGGAAAGAATGAACCAAAACTCCCAATAGCATTTGTTCCACATTACTTCCTATGAAGTGCCAAATATTTAGCTTTTTTTAGGGTAGCAAATATAGCTAGGTTATACTGGAAACCAGTAATAAAACAAAGAGAAAAACTCAGTGTACTTTATGAACAAATACCTATATAATTCACTATATCAAAAGCATTAGAAGCTGCATCTAAAGAGTAAATCTCAGGAAGTCTTTTCCAAATTTAATATCGATAATGGGAAGGCAATAAGTTTTCCTGCCAAAAATTTATTTTCCCCCAAAAGCAGGCTGAGGACAGAGCCCTGGTTTTCGATAAAAATAATACACTACATACTTACAAATGGGGCAACTGCCAGTGGTCCAAGCAGAATGATGAGAAGCTATTCATATTAGTCTATACATTTAATCTAATGTTTTATGGACAAACGGCTGCATTTGCTTAAGGCAAAACCAAACAGTGAAATCTTATTTAAACAAAGCGGAAGTTTACACAGGCAAAGCTATTTCAATTAAATTAGATTCTGGAGAATGCTGACTTCAAGACACATAAGTTAATACCATGATCTGAGGCAGCTTCTTATGCAGTTTGAGGAGTGTACTCTCTTGTTTTGGGGAAAGGAAGATATGAAGATAAGAGAAATGAGAAATACCTGGTAAATGCTGAAAATGATAGTACAATGGTAAACAGCTCATCACCAACAAAATATTTATAAACTGTATAAATCTATTAGAACATTTTTGGAAATAATTTTTAAGGCATATTATGCTAGTAAAATTAATTTGTTATACTTCTTAGTACTAAGGCAGACATATTTTCCTTCCAAGTTTTGAATTTCCTATTCTGTGTCCTCTAATTTAACAAAAAGTAAAATTGTTTAAAAAACACCTGGCTAAACTAATCTGTTGTCTTTTACATGCATTACAGGGAAATGGATCAACATTTCTGGCTATCATGATTAATGTGATGAAATGGTCAAACTGGGTTTTAGCACCCATGAGTCTACCATATGTGATAAAGCCTCATACTGGAATAACAGATATATTTATATGTGTGCATATCAATGTGTATACATGTATGAATGTACATGTTTATCAATCTAGGGAAAATCTGCTCCCATTCTTCCCATTTCTCTGCACAGCTGATTAAAATGCTTTGCCTTTCTTTGAAGTATATGAAACAAAAAGATCATGACAAAAAAAAAGCGCATCAGTTCATAAGTCACAACTCTTGAGTTCTGTAAGGCAAGAGAAAAGAAAAAGAAATGAATAATCATACCCAATGCGGTATCGTGATGGTGTTAGAAGTTGTAATGTGGGGGTAACTATGGTGATTTTACTTGTGATTTTACATTATAACTTGACTGGAAATAAATTCCAGACGAAAAGAGCTGGATGGATGGACCATATGTTTTTAACTTTGAAGTTTTCATGATGAAGTTGAAAGATTTCATAAAATTTATGAGTGTTCCCCACAATTTTTCATTGTATGATCCAGATGTGAAAATGTAAAAAATCATGCAAAGTGATTGCTTACATGAAGTAAATGAAAAGCCATGTCATGAATTGAAAACTATTATTTCTCTTGTTTTAATTTAGAGAAAACGCAGGTAGAGAGACCAAGAATCTGGGATGAAAAAAGGTTTTGCAACTACCCAAATGCAGTGAATGAAATGTTGCTCTCTGCTCAATCACTCCCTAGTCCGGTCTGTTTTCTATGCTCCCCTCCCCCACGCCCATCACTGTCTTAGTGCAGACCTTCATCAGCTCTCACCTGGAATAATATAACTACCCCTTTATTTTCATTCTCATCTAATTTTTCTTCAATCCATATTTTATATGGTTACCAGAGTAAATTATTGGAGAGGTGACATGGATCATGTCATGCTCAAATTTCTTCAATGGTTTTGCACCATGTAGAGGACAAAGCTAGCACTTCTCTGCATGACAGTTTTGGTCTGTGATCTAGCTGGCCCTAGCTTTTTACTCTGGCCCCTTCCTCCCTGTACTCCTAATATAGCAATACTAAATTACTGCTATTTCTCCACATTTGCCCTTGCTCCTAAGGTTCTCTTTTTGTAAATCCTGCTCTACCTGTTTACCTGGGAAATTCCAAGTCATCCTTCAAGTCTAGCTCAAATGCTACTTCTTACTGTAAAGTCTCCCTGATTCTTCCAGATGGACTATAGGAGCAGGGCATGCAAGGTCAGGAGAGATGCATGGAAGAGGCAAACAGCTCATCAGGAGAGGCGTCCAAATACAAGAAAGCCAGGGGAAAAGGCTAATGACAGTCCCTGAGGCTCAGGGCAAACTGGAGGATGTGGGCTTGGACCTCAGTGTGAGTGGGCGAGCCCGTGTTGCTGTTCAGAGGTACATACCTAAAGAAGTTAAGGTCAGGGGATGGTCCGGTAAATGGACTTGAGGGTCCTGATAGCCTGTACTGACATACCTCTGCATGACTGAGCCAAGGATGGATTCCCTGTGTCTGTCTTTTATAGCAGTCTTCCTCATAGGTAAAGGCTAATAAGGTCTCTGCTCCTCCCCAGAGTAGAGCTGACTTTGGTAGCAGCTAGAGATCATGGCTCAGTTCCCCAACTTACCTCAAAGTCCCTTACAGAGATCTAATGCTCAAAAACAAAGGTGGTTTTTAGTACATTGAGGAGATACAACTCCGGACATTCTTTACCAGCTTAGCATAACATTAGGCAAACACTTCATCCCCCTTTACCTCACATCCACTTTCTACTTGGCACACTACTTACAGGGCAAAACTGGGATGATTCTAAGTATAAGGGAAAAATGGACGGACACTGACTCTGTGTATCAAACTTTCTCCAACCAAGTTGGCATGAACTTCAGTTGACTGATGATTGAGAATTCTTTGCCATTTCCAGTTGTGACAAAATGGAAATATAATTTCTAGCACTGTATTCATTTATAAAATTATGCTACAATTAAAACCTTATCATAATTAATAGAAACTGTGGAGCTGTCATTTATTTACAGGACAGTAGGTGTTGAGTTTGGTTTTTAACACATTTTAACTGAGGTGCCACTAGGAAGCCAGGTGGGAAGTCCAGGTTAAAACTCGAGAATTTCTGAAGTACATGGCTTCATGTCAAGGTAAAACGACAATGAAACCACAAACTACAAAAATCAACCCCACCCCTTGCTCCTAAAACCACAAAAAAATTAGAGTTTAGAAAATGGATGCTTTTCTGGAAAAATTTTTTAGGCTCTAGGAGTCCTAGAGCCAAAGCATGCTTTATATCTTGAATACAACTCATGTCCTGAACATTTATTTTGAATCAATTTCAAGAATTCCCTAAGCATATTAGACTTGGTCTTAGCATTTAAAAAACTCAACCACATTCTCATGATGGTGTAACTACTTTTGCAAAGGACAGATTTATCAAATCTAGAGCTATTTTCTTCTTCTTCTTCTTTTTTTTTTTTTAAAAGATTTATTTATTTATTTGACAGAGAGACAGCCAGCGAGAGAGGGAACACAAGCAGGGGGAGTGGGAGAGGAAGAAGCCGGCTCCCAGCGGAGGAGCCCGATGCGGGGCTCGATCCCAGAACGCCGGGATCACACCCTGAGCCGAAGGCAGACGCTTAATGACTGTGTTACCCAGGTGCCCCTAGAGCTATTTTCTTGTCTTCTGCTACTGTAGATTATACTTAAAAATGCAAGTTTGACAACATATCTCTATCTTATGGCAAATAAAACTTCATTCAATTATTAAAAGTCCCAAACAGTAAATTATATAAAGTCAAGCTGTACACACAGTATGCATATATGGTATGAGTAAAATATTTGTATAATAGTGCACAGACTATAATACACTTTCATAAATAGCTCACCCTTAATCCATAACAATACCAAGTATGAGGCAGGCTCAGTACCATCCTCCTTTCATAGATGGAGAAACGGAAGCTCACAGGTATTCAGTGGCTATGTAATCACACCAGTCAAAAGTGAAATTAAGGCTTGGTCTTGGTTTTCTAATCAATTACCTGTGTTCATTACACAATATTTCATTATCTCTGAGTGATTTACATTGACCTTGGCTTGTTTTTTTTTAAAGTAAATTAAATTTTTGTATTTTAAGTAGGCTCTACACCCAATGTGGGGCTTGAACTCCTGACCTTGAGATTTGAAGTCACGTGCTCTACTGACTGAGCCAGCCAGATGCCCCTACCCTGTCTTATTTCAAGAAGGATTTAAAGTGGCTCACATCTAACCCTTTCCCCCTACATAACAGAAAAATACAAACTCCAGACAAAATAATTAGGCATTTAATCAATTACAGTCTCTGTATGAATTTTATCAATACAATTCTCAAAAACTTAAAATTTTTAAATTAATTTGAATCCATCATCTGGTTGTAAGTACATCTTAATATTTGATAGGCAGGCATTACATATCTTTGGGAATCCAACTGAATTCTGGATTTAAACAAGTCAAGGGTAATACAAGAACTTTGAGTACTGTGACTTAAAGTCAATTTCATTGGAAGGAAACAGAATTACTGATCATCAAAGGAAAAGCTATCATTTGATATACACCAGGAGGTACTAAGATGAGGCTCTAAGCCCATTATTTAAAATTTTCTAAATTTAGTTTGAAAAGTCTGTGAATTAGTCCTCAGTGTCATCAAGACTCTGTGGCTGTAGAGTGTATATATGATGCGGGACAGATGATCAGCCAGTTCCTCCACCCACAGCCCCCTCAGCATTCTGACTTATTCCCTCTCTTCTACCTCCCTTTATCCTTTCCTCTCTTGGAGGAACTTTTTATCCTCACATCTCCTGCGAGTCATCCTTGTGTATCTAGTGGTAGTGAAGGGATTGCAACAACCATATGAAAATAAGATTACGACAAATGTTGAAATGGCTAGATAATGTTGCTACTTCTGTTCAAATCAGATGCCATAAAGATAATACACTGACAGAGTTTAAGAGAAAGATTTATTTAAGGTCTTGAATGAGGGAAAAAGATTTTCATTAATTTACAGAAGTCAAGTGACTACTTATGGAATGTCATGAGAATGCAAAATACTATGGAAAGATCATCGGAAACAATGAAAGTCTGTGAAACTCACAGCCAAGAGGAGTCTAAGGACATGACAACTAAATGTGACATGGTATCGTGAATGGGATCCTAGAAAAGGAAAAGGACATTAAGTACACTAAAGAATTCTAAGTATGGACTTTCGTTAATAATAATGTATCAATATGGTTCATTAATTGTGACAAATGTACTTTATTAATGTAAGATGCTAATAATAGAGGAAAACTGGGTGTGGGATGAGTAGGCCCTCTCTGAACTCTCTTTGCAACTTTTCTGTAAATCTAAAAGTGTTCTAAAATATCAAGTTTGTTAAAAAAAAAAAAAAACCTATGGAAATTCATCCAAAGCAGCTTGTTAAAACATTAGTTGTTAGACATCTGCTAGGAAATGTACTATGTAGTTCAAGGGCTCCCAGGCGTTTTACAATGATGGGAAAACCTGAAAAAAAAAGCTTTCTTGACAGAAAGGCATACTCCTTTAAAGGTTCAGGTCAGTCGCCAGTAATGATACAGTATTTTGTCAATAATTAAAATGCTATAAGTACATCTATAAGACTCTTTTTCAATAGCAACAGTTGTTCACTGTAACTTTCTCCTGAACTTTTACCCCCAGAAGGTTAGCATTCAGGAAGCTCAGCTGCTGTCTAACAAACTTAATTAATCAAAAAGTCATTTCCGAGCTGTAACTATGAGTAAAAGCGCTTCAAGTGTGCTAGCAAGCCTACAAGTTAATCAAAATGCTAATGCGGTACAAATTAAAGTTGTGATTAACATTTCACAGTAGCTGCTTAAGTGAGTTGATCACACAAATGGGTTAAGCATTACTCATTTCCTATAGCCCCAACCGGGAAAAGGGTTGTTATGTGGGTATGAGGAGAGGAGCTGGGGGTAGAAGGATCCTTCATAATAGCATCACATCATCAATAAACCATCACCAAATTGTCATACAAAAGCTTTCAGGTAGAGTCACCCAGGGGGAAATAGCCTTCCAAATTATATTATAGTCCTTGAAGGGAGATTGCCTATAAATCCACAAGAATAAGTAAAGGTGTTTAACACCTCAAAATCCACACACTTGTGTTAGTTTTGGAAATGCTACATGCATCAGCTCCATATTGTTTCTTGGGGGAGGGGATGGTACCTTGTTTTAAGTGTTGTTCCCGTGTTCTACTGAGGAATTAAAATGTATCCTTGATACATGAAAAAATAACTACTAACCGGATAATGATTCTATTTTTATTAAGTTTTTATTTTAATTCCAGTATGGTTAACATATGGTGTTATATTAATTTCAGATGTACAATACAGTGATTCAACTGGGTGGTAATTCTGCACCATTGTGTGGATCTTTGCATTTGGAAGAATAATCATTCAGGATTAAGTTTATTTAGATTTATTTGCTTTTAAATAGTCATCCGTTAATAAAACTTCATCAGGCTTCCAGGGCAAGATCTGAGCTCCTGGCAGTCTTGCCAGGAAAGCAGCCTGAATTAGACTTCCCTGGCTCCATGAATTTGATAAGGTCACACTAATGTTTACAATAAACAGACTACATTTGTTGGTAGACAATACAGATTTGGCAGATAATCTCAAAAACATTGTGAGAATCCACACATAACAAATCTCCCTTTTCAATCCTCTCCTAATAAAGAACTAGAAAGGAAAAAGTGAAATATTTATTCATTCCATTCACCATGATATACTAAAATGTACTACATGCCAAGAATTATGTCCAGGTCACCTTGTCAGTGACATTATGGTTATTGATAAGGTTCCAGCCTACTTTGGATGATGCAAAATCCTCTAAATATATGCCTATAGTATTAATATTCCTTGAAACATATCAATAAAACAGATATATTTAAAACTCAATAGTGTAATTTTCATTTTAGGATCCTTTAAGGACTTGAGTTGCAGCAATTAACTATTTTTTTAAACTTCTTTAGATTATAGATTGCTAAATATGTATAATCCAATTTTGGAAGTCTAGAAATTATTTACTTATAATCCACCCATCTTTTTCTCAAAATGATCTGAAGCAGCCTTCTGAAGTCTACTGTGCTGTACTGTCCACTTAAAGATAAGCTTTTCATTTGGTCTAATTACAAGCATTTAAAAGTGTGAAAGGATTCTAAGAATATACAGAAGATTTTAGCTACCATTTACTATATCAAAACATTTTTGACAAGTATTGGATTAAGGATTTGACCAAGTACTTCTTTTGTTAAGCTTAGCAATACCTGGCTTATTTTCACTGCTAACTGTATTTGACTATACAATTCTAAAACTTGTTCACTTAATTTACACTGACATTCTTCAATACATTGACGAGCCACTGAACATGTGCTTAGTGCACCCATAGGTAAATACTCCTCAAAGGTTACATTAGTCTTGCTCCATGGCAGTTTTATCTACTGCCATCATCAAATATTTCTATGCTTTTTAATCTACTACAAATGGAAATCATTTGTTAATGGAAATACAGACCCAGCCAAAGTCATAGTATTTCTCAGTTAAAAGAATTAAGTCAATGAAAAATATTCGTATCATTGCATCGCCTTTTCCCTTATCCGATTCTTTTCTGTTCTCAGACTCAAACATGTGCACACATATATATCTTAAGTTTATCGATTCAAATCTCTTAAAAATAGACTGAAAATTTTCAGAATAGCTGTGGGTTACAGAAAAAAATATAATACTGATTATTTGAAATGTAATGCACTTTATCAGAAATGGTTTACAAAGATGTCAAATTATTGTTTGAAGTTTGGGCTAAATAACAGTTTCACCAATAAACTTTTAGAGATTTGTTTTTGCAAATTTAAGAAGGTTCTCTGACTGAAGAAAAGTATAAATACCTATTCAATTCACATATTTCCTCCCCTTTATTTATTTATTTATTTATTTATTTTTAAAGATTTTATTTATTTATTTGACAGAGATAGAAACAGCCAGTGAGAGAGGGAACACAAGCAGGGAGTGGGAGAGGAAGAAGCAGGCTCAGAGCAGAGGAGCCTGATGTGGGGGCTCGATCCCATAACGCCGGGATCACGCCCTGAGCTGAAGGCAGACGCTTAACCGCTGTGCCACCCAGGCACCCCTCCTCCCCTTTATTTTTGACTAGCACCATTTATGATAATTGACAAAGCCCTATTAGAACATGTTAGATGGTAACTAGACTATTGTGGTGATCTTTCTGCAATGTATACATATGTCAAATCACCGTTTTGTACACCTGAAACTAATATAATACTGTATGCTAATTATAGCACAACTAAGAAAAAAAAATTCTAAAAAGACCCAAAAGAACAAAAAGCATGTTAACATGAATTTGAGGGGCATATGAGGTACATATTATCTCCTGTGTGCAAGGGAAGAAAGGCTGAAAATAGTAGTTCCAAAAGACCTGGGCATTAAGGAAAATAAAGTGAAATGGCAGCTCCTACATTTAAGTTAGATGCAAGAATTTATAAAACAGTGGAAACTTACCTGCCAGAACATAGGTTTAAGGTACTGAATCACCTAGATCATTATCAAAGCAGGTCCCCTGGTTTACCTTTGCCTATTTCCATTAGGACAATGGAACATGAATTCAATCTATATAAACATGTGCCTTGTTTGGTATGCAGAATATACAGAATATAGAACTTTACACTCTTCCTCAATAGTAAAGAGGAGATGTCTGCTATCTTTTGGGGTGTTGGTAGCTCTGTAGCTTGGGGCAAGGAATCATTGAGATTGCCTATTGCTGCTAGAATGTTTGAAATTTTTCAAAAAGAATTGGTGTGATGGACAAAGGCTGCCTTCAGGGGAGCCCGATTAGCTGGTGGTGATTAACCAGTGAAAGAAGCCAAGAACCTAACCTAAGCAGTGTAGGCAAACTCTGAAGAATGAAAGAGAAACATAAAATGTGTGTATGTGTGTTTTAATAGTAAATCTATGCATAGGTTTTTCTAGTATGCATATACTACATTACAGGGTTATTTTGTAATTATGATAGCATTTCTCTTTCCCTTGACGGTCACATCAGTAATCTGATCTTTCCTCCATTATTTCCAATTTTTGTAGTTTTAGGAGAGAATGTGTGGAAGTAAATGGTTAATTCACTGGTGTATCTAGAATAATATAAAAACCTTGAGAAAGAGCATAAACAGTTTATAAAAAAAGGCAAACAGGCTATTTACTGGACACTGTAGAGTAATATAAAACAATTACAAATATCAACCAGATCAGCAAGTTGCTCTTAGAAACTGGTTAAAGTCATTATAGATTGTTGAAGGCAACTAGAATAAATAAATGGAGGTGATCTGAGTATACATTAAAAGGGAGTGATGAATTAAAAATATTATTCACGGCCTAGTGGGAATTCTTGGTTTTAAAAAAAAGTGGAAATTCCTGCGAAGTTCTCATATTTTAAAACAAATTCTGACTAGACCATGAGTACAATTTTTAAATCCATCCTTATAGGACAAAGGGAACCCGGTGAGATATACCTTTCTTACATATACTAACCTATGCTGAAAACTTTTTCTTTTTGATGTGATCTTGGGAAAACTACTTAGTGTTCATCTGTAAAATGAGCATTAACTGTACCACTTCATTAATTATTATAACAAATGCAATGCAAAGCAAGTAGAACAGAGACTGGTACAAAGGAAAGTTCTCAAAAACTGTTCAGCACTATCATTGTTAATGATGGTCTGTCTTTTGGGCCATCGTTATATAGTGGTTTTTGGTGTGGGGTGCAGGGATAGTGCACAATTCTCCAAAAAATTCTGGTCAAATTTGGTATTTACATACATTAATTCCATTAAATTTGGAAACAAAGGTCTCCAGATAACCTTTCTAATCAACCTACAGTCACATGTCTCTGTGTGTGTGTGTTCTTCTTTCATAACAGAATCATCTTACAGTCTTTAAAGGCGCTCATGCTAAATCTTTTAAAATAAATACTAAAATGCACACAGATATTTTGATCTATTAAATTTACACTGCAGCAGCATGAGCCGACAGGTCAATCTATTTTCTACCACATCCGAAAGAAACTTTCCTAAATAACCCAGCAACCTAACCGCACAATCGCTCTTCAAAGCACATAGCCCTCTCGTTCTCAGCTCACTGAGTCAGCTCCTCTAGCCTTGGTTTCCCTTTTTCCATGAAATACGTGAAAGCACTCAATTACTGGGAAGTTTTGCTATAAATACCAAACAGGAGGTAGTGGGAGTGACTAAGATATAAACCTGTACCCTTATACTATTTGGCTCACTATTGTATTTAGATAGTTTTCATTTAAATGGAGATGATTTTAAAGATTTTATTTTTAAGTAAAAATGAAGATGATTTTAATGTAAAGACTTACAGCACTTCTTAGAAAAGATCACAGATAACAGATCAGGATTTTAAATCCTGGTATTTCCACTGGTTTCAGTATGGACTGACTTGACAAATCACCTTTAACAAAGTTACTTAACTTCTCTGAGTATCAATTTTTTGGTCTCTTTTTGATAAAAAAGCAGCAGAGAGCTAATCAAAACACCAGACACCAGCAGTTCTGGCTTTGCTGTCAAATTTGGAAAATTTAGGCAAGTCAGTTTAACTTTTGATACTTCTTACTTGTAATCTTCTCATAAAAGGTAAAAAACATAGTTTTCTTTTAATACATCCAGCATAGAAAGTATGCCATTTTACTTACAACATTTTACAAATATATATATATATGTAATATATATATATATTACAAATATATATTACAGTTAACATGATCAAGAAGAGGATTTCAAAGGTGAATGGCAAGAATAATCAATTCTGCAATTACTCAATTTACAAACTAGAACTTTTTAGGAGATTTTAAAAACCTAGATATTTACAGTGATTTCTACTTTTATTTTTGTTCAGTGGGATGGAAATGGAAATACTAGTAACAGTAACATATTTAAAGGAACCATTACAAAAAACACCTCAAAGCAAAAAAATGACCCAAATGATCTTGATATATAATTTCAAATGGGTACAAGAAGGAAGGGCAGGCTGTGTGGTACATTCTGATTTCAAGCAGAGACATAGGACTACACAACTATGTTTTTCTTTTGTGAAAGATTCCCTAGGACATGGGTAGTCGAGACTATAGAGTTTTCATAACCTAAATGATGGCTCATATAAAAGGTGTGTTTCTATAAAATAAAGAGCACAAAAAAGCTTTAGAGTAATGACTATGATAAAGCGAGGAAATAAAAGAACTACTAAGAATGAGAATACTAAAATAGACCTATTTCCTTGAGTCCTCAAATCGTTGTTTAATTTATAAAAGTTAACTAATACCCTATTCTTGTAAGGTGTTATTTTTACTCAGACATGAGGGGTTAAGCGACTTGCCTAGTACCTTGTACTACAAGAGCAGAGCTGGATTTATGGTAAAAGCTGGTGGCACTGAGTCCCACACATAGACACAAGGTCAGGCTCATGTCCCATGAGGGCAGTAGTATAATTCTCAATCAGCCAGCAGGGCTGCAGCTTGGAAAACTGCCTGAACCAATACTTTTTAAGGGTGACAATATCCACGTTATCAAATGAGAAAAATAGGGTACAATAATAAAACTGTCAATCAGCCTCAGAAAATTTTACCAACTCTTGATTCTCTCCCCAAAATTTCCATTGGCAACCCTCATATTCTTTTCTCTCCCTGGCTTGTCTGCTTTTAGCACAATTTTAAAATTGCAGGAATGAGAGGATTTAAGATACAAAGCTGGTTACTATCTCTTTACAACAAAGTTTTTTACCAGGCAGGTTCTGAAAAGCCAACTCAACATTTAAGACAATCATAACTAATAAAGAAAATTCCACCTCAATATCTGACTATAGAGGAGTCATTAAATAAACTATGACTTTCACAGGAAGGAATACAGTGCTGTCATTAGAAATTATGTTGAAAAAAACATTTAGTGTTAAAGAATATTTAATGTTATAAATTATTAGGTTAAAAAGTTTTTAAAATAACATGATAAAAATATGCAAAAGAAAAAAGTGAGAGAGCAAGTATGTATATGTATAAATGTACAAAGAAAAAGAGCTTTTGAGCTTCCGTGGACAAAAAAGAACAAAACACAATTATTGTACTCAAACTAGCAAATTTGGTTTTTGTAGGAAAAAGGGTTAATAATTCTAAAAAGACATCAGGAGTATGCTAGGATTGAGGAAATAGCAATTTGTTTTGACTAATGAGAGCCAAGTTTTTCACTGATGGAGAAAGGAGTTATAAATTTAAGAAGAGTGAAATGAACTTTTTGGTATTGGACTGGAATTGGAGGTATTAGAAATGAACTCATGGTTTTGTAAACACAAATGTTTTCACACATATATATATGTATACAGTGAGATAAGTAGATACACAAATGGATATAGATGTCTGTCTATGCACACTTTTATTTCCTAGCTTTGTCCAGTGAGTGGGCCTAGAGGAAAAGATACCCAGGTAGTGATAGAGTCAACAAGCTTCCAGATTAGTTCTCTAAACTATTCTCTAATAAAAATAACCAGGGCTCTTTGGAAACACAGCTGATTTCAGGGCTAGGGCAGGGAAAGGTATAAGACAGAAGATTGCAAGGTGATGTTAAAATAATAATATGGGCATGTCAAAGGGATACAGGAGCCAATGTGAGAGGCCCCATTGGTTGATGCTGAGATAATCTGTGCAGCAAAATAAATAATGATAGAAATGGATTTTACCCAGTAGAATAAAACAAACACTCATGAGTCTATACCTATATAAATAAATAAGTGAATAAACTAAATAAATAGAGAAGAACAAGTTCTTCCTTCCAGTAGAATTCTAGGAAAAATGGAAACAGAAAATCAGAATAGTAATAATTTCTTCAGACAAAATTCACCTGGATGCTGAAAATAACATGGGAAAGTATGATAAGAAACAGGATATTTGCAAAATCTCAAATCTCAAAGCATCTCCCCACAGAATACCTATTAATTACAAAAGGCAAAGGAGTAACTACAGTGGAGTAGTGTAACTACAGTGAATATATATATTCAATCTAATTATGAGGAAACATTAGGCAAACCCAAATTGAGGGACAGTTCTATAAAATAACCGGTCAGTACTCTTCAAAAGTGCCAAGATCATGAAAGTCAAGGAGACTAAGGAGACATGACTACTAAATGCAATGTGGGCTTCTTCAACAAAGCAGGAAAGAACTTCCAACGGGCAAAAGACAGTAACTTCAACAAATGGTGTTGGGAAACATGGAAAGCAATAAGCAAAGGAATGAAACTTGCCCACTTTCTTATACCATATACACAAATAAATGTAAAATGGATTAAAGACCTAAATGTAAAACCTGGAACCATAAAAATCCTAGAGGTGAGCACAGGCAGTAACTTCTCTGACATCGACCATAGCATCTTTTTTCTAGATAGGTTCCCTGAGACAAGGAAAACAAAAGCAAAAATAAACTATTGGGACTACACCAAAATAAAAAGCTTCTGTATAGTGAAGGAAACAATAATAAATCAAAAAGGCAATCTACAGAATGGCAGAAGATATTTGCAAGTGACATATCTGATAAAGGATTAGTATCCAAAATATATAAAGAACTTATATAAATCAATACCCCCAAAACAAGTAATCCAATTAAAAATGGGCAGAAGACATGAACAGACATTTTTTCAAAGAAAACACAGAGATGGCCAACGAACACAAGAAAAGATGCTCATCATCACTATCATCAGGGAAATTCAAATCAAAACTACAATGCAGTATCACCTTAAACCTGTTAGAATGGCTAAAATCAACAACACAAGAAACAACAGGTGTTGGTGAGGAAGTGGAGAAAAAGTAATAACCCTCTTGCACTGTTGATGTAGGAATACAAACCGGTGGAGCCACTGTGGAAAACAGTATGGAGGTTCCTCAAAATGTTAAAAATAGAACTACCCTATGATCCAGCAATCACACTAATGAGTATTTACCCAAAGTCAAAGGATACATGTACCCTTATGTTTAGCAATATTATTTATAATAGCCAAGATATGGAAGCAGCCGAAGTGTCTACTCATAATTGAATGGATAAAGAAGATGTGGGGTATGTGTGTACATGTCTTCCTAGAGAGGTAAACCATGTGCTGGTTACAAAAGGATGTCAAAAAAAGTGTGCGTTTATTATAGTCTTACCTCCCTAATTCCTGAAAGTTTGCACTTACTCTATTTTATGAAATATTCCTATTCTTTTAAATAATATAAGTTTTTTTATGATAATAAAAATGTTAGAAGCTAATTTTAAAACATTTAAACATTTCAGAAAAGCACAAAGAAGAAAATGAGAATCTCCCTTAATCCTGCTACAGCGATGGCTACTGTTCACCTTTTGGTGGATACTATTCTGCATCTTCTAAGTATATTTTGCACATCTGGTTATAGATACAGATATTTTACATAGATGTAAATTCATTAATGAAATTGTAATTTTTTGTAGCATTCTATAGCTGAAAAGATACTTAGGTTATTTACAAATTTTTAACTTTGTAAATGATGCCACAATGTACTCCATGTACACAGACCTGTTTATCTTAAAAACACCCTAAGTTTTTGGAAATTTTTAAAATTGTTTTTTATTACAGAAATGTCCAAAAAAGGTAAAATGTAGAAAATCAAATCCCTCATAATATCAATCCCTTAGGAGTGCTTCCCCAACACTGCTACTCTCCCAATCATCTCTCAGTAAATGGCAGCTCCATCTTTCCATTTGCTCAGAAGAAAAGCCCTGGAATACTCTTTGGCTCCTCACTTTCCCTAAAAACCCTTTTCCAATTCATCAGCAGAATCTGTTAATTCTGAAAGAAAAAATACAGGAAAGCAACCAATTCTCATCAATCTCACATATACCAAACTAGTCCAGCCACCATCATTTCATGCCTAGCCCTCAAGCATTCAAGATATGAAAAGTTCATTGATAGGGTTTCAGATTCCACATTGCAACTAACCTTCAAGAAATACCGCATGTCAAGTTTTCAGGAAGTGTCAAAAAAGAATATCCACAATTACCTGAGAAGGCTTTAAAAATACTTTTCCCTTTCCAAACTATGTATCTCTGAGGGTGGCTTTTCTTCATATACTTCATACTTTTTTTTATAAAACATCATATTGTAACAGATTGACTGTAAAAGGAGATATATGAATCTAGCTGACTTCTATTAAGCTAGACATTAAAGATATTTGCTAAAATGTAAAATAATTTCACACTTTTTACTAATTTTCTTTATTGTCTTGGAAAATACTTTTCCTGAAAAATCATGTTATTTCTATTAATATTAATGGGTTTGTTATCATTATTTTTAAATAACATAAATATTTGAAAAAATTTCAGTCTTAATTAACATGGTAAATATTCATAGATATAATCAACATAACCACTAGTGAACCACTGTTCTAGCAGTTTCCCTCTCAGAGTAAAATCCAAAATCCTTAATGGTTTACAAACTCCCTACCTTGACCTGACCCCATTTTCTCTGAGAAAATAAACTCCATATCCACTGCTTTTTTGACTTCATTTCTAGTGTCTCTTTCCACCTTCTTTACAATGGTTTCCTTTACTTTTCCTTGACTATACCAACTAAGTACCTACATGAGAGACTTGGCACTAGCTTTTCATAGTTTTTGGAGTATACTCCCTTGGATAATCTTATGGCTCACTCTCTTCTTTCAATTCTTTCTTTAATGTTACCTTACAAGCAAGATAGTCCCTGAACACATTTAAAGTAGTGCAAAACAACACTTTCCATCTTTCTCTATATTTCCTTTATTATACTTCATTACTTTTTTTGTTTATTAAAAAGCAGTTATCACCTCTTGACTTATATCTTTGTCTTTTCCATTTCAAGTGAAAGCCCATAACAGCAGGCAGTCTTTTGCTTGTTCACTGATATATGCCCAGTACCTAGAAAAGTACCTGCATTTACTTTTACTTGCAATTTTCATCCAATGGATAACTGAAACTGTCATCTTATTGCATCTATATTTGCCCTTTCCTTTGAAAATTCCTGATTTGATTCATCAGATTTTTCTCAACAATGCTATGATAAAATATTTTATTAAATGCAAGTATATTTTTATCCTAAAATATGGGGGGAAAAAGCAGGAATGATGGGAGAAAATATAGGTATTAGACTTTCATACCTGACATACTCTGAGTGCTTGGTCCAAGACTGTTTTGGTATCAGTGTCATAATCTGGGCAGGGCAGCATAGTTCTGCTGAGATGTGCTTGTAGTAGGAGATGTGCTTTGGTGTGAGGGCTATCAAATGAATGAGGATTTGATTCAAAGGGAAGACATTTTGCCAGTTCACTATTCATATGATCTTCATTATGTCTTACTGGCAAATCTGTGTATTCTTCTGCATCCTGGGAAAAAAAACATACACACACACAGATATATATATATATATACACACACACACACATATAGAAAACTGGATCAAAAGTATAATAATTAACACACTTCTTAGCTTAACTACTGACATTTAAAACATAGTTTAGAAAAATCATAAGGTAATCAATTATGCCCCTTAGAACTTTGCTTTTTTCAATACTATTATTAATATGGAAGCACAAGTTAGTAATGTACAATATATTTGAAATGCATGAATGCTCTTCTTATTTATACAATCAACAAAAATAACAGAGGATCTGCTGGGCATCACACACTATGCTTGACACTTGCCACAGCAGTGAACCAGAAACTGAGAGTTCCTTAGGGACAGACAAGTTCTACAAAGTACAATGAATGTTATTATATGGTAAGTACAGAATGCTGAAGGGACATTCAGTTTGGGGACCTACTTATTTTATAGGGGGTAAGTTTCTTGGAAACAATGACATTTAAGTTTAAGATCTATACAATGAGTGGAAGGAATATGGCAGGACTGGGGGAGGGGGGTTGAGGATAAGACTGGTGAGGTAAGAAAAAGATGAAGAGAAGAATCATTAACTTAAAATTTGTTGTAATAAATTAGTTTAAAATAAAATGATTTGAAATTGAGAGTTTCTAGTTCCACACATAAGAAGCTTAGAAGTCACCATTCTATCCTAACAACAAGTAAAAAGCTAAACAAATGGAAAGATCAACAACTCTTCTTGGATCCATAAAAGAGGACAGGATGTGGGGCAAACTGCCACCGCCAAGATTGGAGACACAGGCAAATATAGGGAGTCATAGCTAACAGAAGCAGATACTCATAAGCAGAAACCACCAAGGAAACCAGTGCTGATGTAAGAAAGCCTGAGCTGTAATTGCTGAATTGCTGGAGGATCAGTGTGGACAACTCAGAGTTAAAAACTCCAGGACCCAGTCTTAGGGGGACCCCCAAAATATTGTGAAATTTACCTTCAGGAGCTTGGTCAGATTCCTATGGGAAATAATAGAGAAAAATTCTCTGGAGCTTTCAGCAGGGGGTTCCAACAGGGGGTTTCCAGTTGAAAAATACCAGAGAATTCTGTTTTTAACAAGGCCTGCTCTCAGGAGAAACTAGTTAACTACAGCCTAACCTGCTAAGGTACTATTTAGAGCTTAACTGACCTGGGGTAAGGGAAATACCCAACTTCAGCCACTGTAGTCATCCTGTCCCATTTAAGAGGGGATAAAAAACCTGAGAAACACTTGTGAATTCACGGTCCCAAGGCTGGGCTCACTAAAAGACTGAGACCTAATCATAGAACTATAGCATATTTCCTCCACTTCACTAGCACATTACTAAAGGCCTATTTATAGCAGTTTTTTGTTTTCTGGTTTTTTTAAAAATTTTTTTACAAAGTACATTATGTCTGGGTATCAAGAAAATATTACAAGATATAGCAAAGGCAAACAAACAAACAAACAAAAAGCCCTGCCACAAAATGAAAAAAAACAAAAACAAAAAACTACCCAATTTGAAAAGACAGAGCCAACAACAGAATGGCAGAGATACTGGAATTTACCAGATGGGGAATTTAAAATAACTATAATTAGTTGCTTATCAACTAATATATGCTAAGGGCTCTAGTGGATAAAGCAGACAACATTAAGAACTGATGGGCAGGGTGCCTGGGTGGCTCAGTTGGTTAAGCATCTGACTTCAGCTCAGGTCATGATCTCAGGGTCCTGGGACCAAGCCTGAAGTCAGGCTCCATGCTTAGTGGGGAGTCTGCTTGTCCCTGTGCCTCTCCCTCCATTTGTGCTCTCTCTCTTTCCCTAATAAATCAATAAAATCTTAAAAAAAAAAAAAGGAACAGATGGGCAAAGTAAAATGAGATAAAAATGCTAGAAAAAAACAAAAAGAAATGCTAAAGACAAAAAACACTGTAACAGACATGAAGTAGACCTCTGATGGACTTATTAGTAGACAGGACACAGCTAAGAAAAGAACTTCTGAGCTAGATGACATACCAATGGAATCTTCAAGAACTAAAAAGCAAAGAGAACAAAGACTGAGAAAACCAGAATAGAATAAGCAAGGACTATGAACTACAAAAGGTATAACATATACATAATGGGAATACCAAAACAGGAAGAAAGAGAGAAAGAAACAGAACAAATATTTGAAACAATAATGACTAAGAATTTCCCCAATTGATGTCAGACACCAAATCACAGATCAAGGAAGCTCAGAGAACACCATGCATAATAAATTCAAAAAATCTACACCGAGGCATATCATCTTCAAACCAAATAAAAAGTCTGAAAGAAGTCAGAGGAAAAACACACCTTCCGTATAGAGGAACAAATATAAGAACTATATCTGACTTCTCAAAAATCATGCAAGTAGGAAGAGAGGGAATGAAATATTTAAAGTACTGAGAGAAAAAAATCACCAACCTAGAAGACTTTTTCAAATAAAAGACTTTCTCAAATAAAAACTGAGTCAATTTGTTGCCAGTAGACATGTCTTACATGATACATTACAAAGTTCTTTAGAGAGAAGGAAAAAAATATACATCAGAAACTTTTTTTTTTTTTAAGATTTTATTTATTTATTTGAGAGAGAGAGAGACAGCCAGCGAGAGAGGGAACACAAGCAGGGGGAGTGGGAGGGGAAGAAGCAGGCTCCCAGAGGAAGAGCCTGACGTGGGGCTCGATCCCAGAACTCCAGGATCACGCCCTGAGCTGAAGGCAGACACTTAACGACTGAGCCACCCAGGCCCCCAATCAGAAGCTTGTATCTAAATAAAGGAGAGCATGAAGGAAGGAATAAATGAAGATAACATAAAGCTTTTATTATTCTTACTGTTAATTGACCTGATTAACACTTTGTGCAAGATAATAGTAGCAACAATGTATTTGATTATGTAATTATCTTACATATATATATACTTATCTGTGTGTGTGTGTGTGTATATATATATATATATATATATATATAGTGAAATGAATGACAACAATGATAAAAGAAATGGGAGGGAGGAATTAGTATTATTATTATTGTAAAGCATTCATACTACCTGTGAAGCAGTATGACTTTAACTGAAAATGGAACTGGGGTAGTAGTAAATATATATTGTAAACTGGGGCAATCACTAAAAAAAGAAAAAGTATAACTGATATGCTAAGAAGGAGAAAGTGAAATCATATAAATGCTCAATTAAAACCACAAAGGGCAGAAAAGAGTGGAAGACAAAAATGGAAACAAAGAACAAGGGCAACAAAAGAAAACAGTAACAAACATGGTAGATATGAATCCAACTATAACAGTAACCACTTTGAGTATCAATGGTCTAGATGATTAAAAGAGACTGTCAGGGTGGATAAAAAAACAAAACCCAAATATATGTTGTCTACAAGAAAACCACTTTAAGTATAAAGATATAGATTAAAAGTAAGTGGATGTATAAAAACATACCATGCTAACACTAATCAAAAGAAAAGCAAGAGTGAGTATATTAATTTCAGATGGTGCAGACTTCAAGCAAGGAAAGTTATCAGGGAAAAAGAAGGGGTTTACATAATGATAAAAGGGTCAATTCACCCAGAAGATACAATTTTTAGTGTGTATGTGCCTAACAACAGAGCACCCAACTATTTGAGTGCAGTGAGTGACTGAATGGAGGATTGTTTTAATATTTGAAAATCAATTAATAAATTCACTTTATTAATAAACTTAAAAAGAAAAACAACACTATCACCTCAATAGATGCAGAAGAAAACATCTGACAAAATCTAACAGCCATCCCTAATGAAAGCTCTCAGCAAATTAATAAAGAAGGGTACCTTCATCTCTGAGAAACCTACAACTAGTATCATATTTAACAGTAACTGAATGCTTTCCCCTTAAGATCAGGAATAAGACAGGGATGTCTTCTCTTTGAATTTCTATTCAACACTGCTCCAAAAGTTTCAGTCAGTGCAATCAGACAAGAAATAAAAGAAACCCAGATTGAAAAGAAAGAAGTAAAACTGTCTTCATTTGTAGATGACATGATCATCAAGGTAGAAAACCCAATGGAATCTACAAAATAAACTACAATAAGTGAGTTTAGCAAGGTTGCATGATATAAGATTAATGTACAAAAATTAATTGTATAATTATATTTCTGTATATCAGCAACCAACAATCAGAAATGAAAAAATATATAGCATAATATATATGAAGTACTTAGAGGTAAATCTGAAAAAAAAAAACAAAACCCATGAAATCACCTGTCTACTGAAAACTATAAAACACTGCTAAGAAAAATTAGAGGACCTAGCTAGATGGAGAGAGGTATACTTTAATTCTCCTAAAATTGACCTATAGGTTTAATATAATCTCAGTCAAAACCACAGCAGACTTTTTTCCCCTTTCAGCAGAAATTGACAAATTGATTCTAAAACACATACGGAAATGCAAGAGACAAAGAATAACTGAAATAACTCTGAAAAGTAACAAAGTTGAAGAGTTAACAATACCTGATTTTAAGACTTTAATTATAAAGCTTATCTACTCAAAAAAAGTGTTCTATTGGAATAGAGCCCAGAAATACATACATACCTATATGGATAACCAATTTTTTACAAAGTGTGAAAGGCAAAGCAGTGGAGAAAGAATAGTCTTTTCAAGAAATGGTAGTAGAATAATTGGGAATCTACATGCAAAAAAAAAAAAAAACCCAAGATAAAGCCAACTTAACAATTCAATCTCTACTTCATCCTGTATATAAAAAATTCACTCAAAATGTATGATAGACCTAAATATAAAATCTAAAACTATAAAACTTCCAGAAGAAAAACAGGAGGACATTTCTGCTACCTAGAGTTCTTCAAAAGGATAACTTAAAGCATGATCTATAAAAAAAATTGATTAATTGAGCATCAAAATAAAAATATCTGTTCTTAAAAAGGCATTAAGAGAATTAAAATATAGGCCACAGACTGAAATCATCTGCAAAGCGTATATCTAATACAGGACTTATATACAGAATGTATAAACTCTCAAAACTCAAAGTGGGAATACAAACATCCCAGAGAAAAACAGGCAAAGATTTCAACAGATACTTTATGTAAAGATATGCAATATCATTAGTTATTAGGAAAATAAAAATTAGAATGGCCAAAATTTAAGTGACTAACATACCAAGCACTGTCAAAAATGGAGAAAAATTGGAACTTTTCCTACAGAGTTGGCAGGAATTTAAAATGTTACAATTGCTTAGGAAAGCAGTTTCACATTTTCTTAAAATTTAAACATATAACTACCATGTGACTCAGCTATTCCATTTCTAGTGATTTACCTAAGAGAAAAGAGAACATATATCCACACAAAGATCGTACACAGTAATTGATAATAGCTTTATTTATACAGCAAAAATTAAAAAAAAAGGAAAAAACCTAAATGTCCATCAACAGATGAAGGGATAAATTATATCCATACAATGGAATTTTACTCAGCAAGAAAAAGAACTATTGATACTCACCATAATATGGATGAATCTCAGAATAATTATGATGAGAGAAGTCAGACCAAAAACCAGAGTACATACTCTAGGATTTGCAAACTAACCTACAGAGACAGAAAGCAGATTGGTGGTTGTCTAGGGAAGGGGTCAGCATGGGGAGGGGAGGGAATTAAAGCTCACAGAGGGGTACGAGATAACTTCTGATTTGCATTTGATAGGCATGGAATTCCTGCCTAGGAAATAAAACTCTGTGATGGAACCCCTGAAGACTGTATTACTTGGAACTCAATAATATGAAACAATTAGAGTATTCCACTATCCATGTATGTTTTCATCTTTCCTTGCTTGACTTACAATTTCAGAAACCTATGCCTTTACTCTATGCTAAGAATATACTACTAGACTACTAAAAAGATAGTTATGATAAAAATTCAGACAGTATTAATAGGCAAATTCTTATTTCAAAAACCGAATGGAGTAAGTTCATTTAAATAAATATTTGTTGACTGCCTTATGAGAAAGACATACATTATTCAACAATCACATAAATAAGTGCAAATGTAATAGGTGATGAGAGTTTAGCCAAGAAATTTGACTAAGTTAGGAAGGTCATAAAGGCTTCCTGAAGAAAAAGGAAGATAAGATACAGAGATCA
Organism: Ailuropoda melanoleuca; assembly: GCF_002007445.2. NCBI lineage: Eukaryota > Metazoa > Chordata > Mammalia > Carnivora > Ursidae > Ailuropoda > Ailuropoda melanoleuca. The sequence continues at coordinate 51,452,439 of NC_048227.1, forward strand.
GCAGATTATTAACTAGATGAAGAGAAAAGTGAAGTGTTCTAGGAACATTAAATACAAAAGCACTATAGTGGGAAGGAAAATCATGAGTCCAAGAGACTAAAAAAAAGTCTAAAAATAACTTCAATTGATTTAATATAGTATGCTGAAAAATATTTTAAATGAATATCTGAAATATTGTTTGTACTAGATAAATATTTTAAAATTATATTTCATCTTATTTTGCTTCGCATTAGTCAAAAGTATCACAGCTACTCTACACTATTTTAAATGCTATCTTCACATTTGGACTGCTTTGTGTAAGATGTGTATGCTGACATATTAGCAATTAATCATTTTTTGCTCTTATGTGTCATGTTGGTTTTCCTTTCATATGTCATTTCAGCTCTTTTCTGTCTGTTCTCTCTGAAGTCATCTGCTAAAGGAGGACCAGTTATACATGACAGTTATATTATTTTTGATTTCAGGTGAATTTCAGGACTGAAGCATCATCACGTGATGGTTGATCCATCTCAACATAATATCTGGGCTCCATCCAAATCCCTATCAGTGACTATCCACCTATTGCAGGCTTGCCAAATAGCTAAGAAAAACATGAACAGCAGATAAGAAAGAAGATGGTTCAGAAATCTAAAATGGGATCTTTTCCATCAAGGAAATTAAAATGATATTGGGGAAAATTTATATAAATAATTATTTTAAGTGTAGAATAAAATACTGTTATTTAGGGAAGAGCATTGGAGTGAATTGGGTGTGTTGGAAAGCTTCCCAAAGAGACGGTGTTTGTTCTAGGCTTAGAACAATTTGTAGAAGAGGACAGAGGGAGAGAGATTCCTTGCATTCCATGCACAGAAAATAATATGAGCATACCTATAAAAACAGATAAGGAGGGGTCTGAGGTTTAAGCCTCAGGGATGAAGAGAATGATGTTGCTATTAATAGCAGAGAAACTGGGAACACTCAGTGAGTTGGAGCTTTCTGTCAAGCATGCAAAATACACTTAAAGAGAAGGCAATAATCCAGATAGTTGGGTGAGGTGGAGAAGAAATCAGCTTTAAACCCGTTTCATGGTCTAACATTTTATTCATATTTAGATTTCTTTCTGCTGTTCATTAAATACAACTTCTGATCTGTTAGCAGAAGAAAATCAAATAGTCATTTTAAACTGCAAACTGAATTGGCTCTCTAGGTTTTGGATATGTAGGAAACAGGATTAGGCTTACAAATTATATGGAAAGGTCAATTAAAGAAAAATTATACAGAAAGTAAGAATTTGGCTAAAAGCACTAATAGTATTATCTAAGGAATCTACTCCCCTCAGTACAATCTTGATATTCAAATCTGATTATATGCTTTACCCCCCCCATCCCCCCCCCCACACACACACAGGGAGGAAGGGAGGGAGAGAGAGACAGAGGGAGATTGACTGATTAACAATATAAACTGGGCATTTCCCAGTCTTAGTTCCCAAATACCTCTGTCAGTGTGAACATCTTTCTGTATTCCATGATTCTAGCATCCAAAGATGCAATGATACACATCTTCATAAAGCATGACTTCTAATGTAAGCCAACTCCTTCATTTGGTGCTAAACTAAAGAAACAATGATCTGCCCCAATGCTAAAGGAAAAATTAGTGGCATTGAACTTGCTGAGAAGATCTGAACAGGACTGACTACTTACAGTCATACTATTGTACTTTCGGGGTCATTTTCAGATAAATTAGATCATCAGTGCTTTTTGTCATATTTGTTTACTTTAGAACCTAAACTCCATGTAAGATGTGATTCCACCATTCTCCAAACCATGCCAATCCTGCTTGAATTACCCGATTTATTGCTTTAATCCCCTGCTTCAGTAGGATTGTGAATTTGCTCACTGCCAGCAGTATCAGTATCACATGAGTCTGCTAACAGCTGAGTACATTTTAGGTTGGAAAAAATGTTGTGCAGAAGCGAGATCCTTCTAAGTCTAATAAGGGGACCATCAGATCTTTACTGCAGTGACCTTACTAAAAAATTTAATTCAGGGATGCCTTTACTTTTTTTTTTTTAAGATTTTATTTATTTGACACAGAGAGAGAGAGAGAGCCAGAGAGACAAGTGGGGGAAACAGCAGAGGGAGAGGGAGAAGCAGACTCCCCACTGAGCAAGGCACCCGATATGGGGCTTGATCCCAGGACCCTGAGATCATGACCTGAGCCAAAGGCTCAGGCAGACACTTAACCGACTGAGCCCCCAAGGGGCCGCACATTTTCTCAATGCATGAAGCAATCTTTCTAAACTCACAATTCTTTAATTTCTTTGCAAAAAACTATGCATTTTAATTTTTACTAAAGTAAAAAATATATTACCACAATGGGCATGGTCTTAGTATGCTGAGTCATTTGTTTACCTAACTTTTATTCAGCATACATTATAATTGGGTATACAACGGTGAATAAAACCAGAGGCATGACCACCTACTTTCACAAAGTTTTACAGTCCAGGGAGGGAGCCAGACCTTAATCAAAACTGACCACAGATAATGTAAAATGACAATTGACAAGTGTAAGGAAGGGGAGGTTCAAATGACAGAAGGTCAGGTAAGGTATCATTGAGGAGTTTAAGACTGGACTGAAAGAAAGTAAAAAAATATGTTCTTTAGATAAAGAAGGTAGGAGTGATAAGTTAAGGTTCAAATTTGAATTGCAAAAAGGGACACTTGACTCTTATTAGAGGAAAACATAATCTAGAATACTTATATGTGCTTTGATAAGTAATGTATGTTTTATTATTAAATTTGACACATGCAATGTTTTTGAGATTTTTGGAGGTGATATTTGATTTATAAATATGCATAAAATATCAAACCAATAATAGTTTCTGTAGTTAAAAATTTTCCATAATTAACTGAGGTCTCATCAAAAATAATTACTTCCTTTGAGGATACCCCTCCCTATTCTACTTCCAGCCTTTGAATTAAAGGGGAACCCATAGAATGTGTAAGTAACCAATCCCCTTAGAAATGTTGTAGATCATGACGGTGGTGTGGGATGGCGTGAGGTGGTAGAGAAGACACTGGATCTGGGAACTGATACAACAGGTGGATTTTCAGCTCTGCCATTTACGCTATATGTGACCCTCTGAAAGTAACTAAAACTCCCTAAATCCCAAATCCCTTACCTTAAATGGGATTTGGTGTGAAGATTCAGTGTAATGTGTTTATGAAACACTCAAAAACTGTAAGACTTGGTATAAATGTTAGGAATTATGATAATAATGATCTCCACATCTGATATCATATAGGATGTTAGCTGAAGTTTAAGATTCAATTATTTGAGTTTTGTTCTACAGTTTTCTGTTGTAAATCTTTGTTTACAATTATGTAAATATACTTCACTAACTAAAATAACATTTAATTAACTCACTTTCAAAGATATCATGATTCTGAAATACGATTCAAGGAAACAAGATTACTTTTTTTACTGATGCTTTACTAGTAATGGCACCTTCATTTCATCCAAGTAATCAAACAATTTTTATGTAATTGTGTTACAGAAAACACTGGTTCTCTGAAAGACAATGTTCTCATAATACAAGAGACAGTCAAATTAAAGATAAAATATTCAGGAATTGTATCCTCTTGAACCATAGATTTGATATTGCAGACTTTAATCTCCAGTCTCCAATTAGGTTTCTTTTAAATCCATATTAATTAAATGTTCACAAAAGCACATCAGTGTGTGATAAGGAAATATGCTCTTTTCAGTATACCTCACTGAGCTAACTCAAACTATTGTGGAAAGACAGGGAAAGGAATGAATGATTTATTTTACACACCTGGTGCAACTTTTCCAAAGAAGTACTACAGTTACATTACTCTGAAATCCTACAGTATTTTCGAATTAAAACTTGAGTGCTGTGAATCTCAAGAATAAAATGGAAAATATGGATTTTAGATTTATTAAAATAAATAAACAATATTCTTGGTATTTAATTGTGTGTGTGTGTGCGTGTGTGTTTTGATTATGGACTTGAGAAGCAATCTGAAATGAAGACTGACTGAAGACAACTGCTATTTAATCCTCAGTTTCTCTGCCAGACCCGCTTGTGAAAACCATGATCATTTATTCCTGGAATTCCAGTTCACAATTTTTCTAAGCTCTTTAGAATGTGGCATGTTTGGCTCACCACTTTACTTAGCTCTCAGCTCCGTCAAGTATTTTATTCTAGATGTTTCAGAATACTTACAAAGGAGATTTCTTACTTAGTTTAGATTGATTAGAAAAGCAGCAATCCCAGGATCAGCAGAGAGAGCTAGTAAAAAAATCAAAATCCCTGCTTAAAAACAAACAAGCAAACAAAATCCCTTTTCTAGCCACTTTTTCCTCAGTAGGACACTCTATTTACCTCCAAATTACTCCTCTAATTTTAAACAACTTGTCTAGTTAATTTCCTGTGTGTGATCACTGACTACAAGTGAGGTTCATTTTCTTATCTACATCATGTAGGTAATTAAAGGAAATTGAAAGTGGGCAGTGAAGCTTTTATGCAACTGGGATTGAAGCTGAATGGAGGGCAGCGAGGTCAGTGGAGTCCATTATATTTTTATGTGAGTGGCCGGTCTGTCTGCCCTGTCCTTGTTTATTTAGTGGAGGCTGGACAGGCTACTAACTGCAAATCTATGTCTCTGATTTGCCCAGCTGTCTTTGTATAAAGACATCTTCCCCCACAAATGTTAAATGACAGTGATTGACAACCTATGATGAACTCTGCTTGCAACCCCCTGCTACTGTTTTTAGATTGCGAAAGAAAAAACAGAATAAAGAAACATCTTTCATAATCACATCAAATGGGCCCTGCTGTTCCCTCAACAGTTTTTGTTTCCCTTGTCACTACAAATCTCAATCTGTTCTACAAATGCCATAAACTCACTACTCCACATAAAGTAAAAAATTAAGAATGTATGTAAAGCTATTACATTTTGCTTATATATTTGCACTGATTTAAGTTTACTGGGGATATATACTCTTACATAATGGTTTGTTCACACCATCTTATCACTAACCAACTTTGCTTGTTCTCCTAAGAACGTGGCATTATCTATACCGCTGCGAAATGTCTTTCAGTGATTGGCTGGCACTTGGGTTTAGCTAGGGTTCTGGTAACTTTATTCAATATGTAAGTCTTACTTACCCTTGTGGCTCTTAAATACATGGCTGTTCAGCTTACTTTTTAGTTTTGTTAAAATAAGAAGCTCATTACTATCTACTTCGGCTTTTTCTTTAGAGAGTAAGTGCATGTTGTTGGTGTGCACGTGTGTGTGTGTGTTTACACTTTTTTTTTTTTTTGCTGTACTTAAGCAAATTGCAGAGGTAAGAAACAGCCAGAATGGGTTCATGCATGGCTCGTACAAGTGTTGCATAAAAGTAAACTAGTACTTTTATGTCACTGAACACATCACTGCTACACTGAATCCACTAACTAGCAGATAAGAGGGCCCTTGTACAGTGGGGATGGCAACCTGATCAATGTGAGAGACTAAAGAGCTTTATGCTGTAACTTAATCTCTGTCACGGGAAAAGTAAAACTTATAAAGTTAATGAGTTCTAGACTTTAAGTAGCACTTGATTAATTTGTAACATTCTGAGGCGTTAAAACAAACCAAAATTAGTTTCTCACATTCCAGTGCTGTCTTTTGGCCACTGAAGCTGTAGAAAAAGCATTTCAGTAAATTTCCCTGATAGGAACCCAGTTTAATTCCTGTGCCATTCTTTAGTATTAATTGTAATATTATATAGTTTATAACCATATATGAAAAATAATCTGGCATTTACCAAGTCAGGTACAGATATTTTAAGGGATAAGAAAATATGCCTATTTTTATCTTTATTATATCAGATTACCTATTCTTCAATCATTAATACACTAAAAAAATAAGTATGCTATAACTTGTTTTTTAAAATCAAATATATAAAATTAGCTTCTAATACTTATGATCTGTACTTTTATTAAAATTATTCAAACTGAATAAATCATTCACTACTATATTAAATAAATCTCTAAATTAAAAGACTGCTATAAACTAGACTTATCTGGAATTTATAATGACCTCAAAATTCAGTAAAATGTATACCAGGAATGAACTTAAAAACAGTCCAGGTCAAAGAAAAAAGTAAAAAAAAGCCCTTGGTTATAAAACAGTTGTTGAAAAATGATAAAATTAAGATCTAGTTAATTAAGCCATGATAAAATATTTATCCAATATGTACGCAATTTGCTTAAGATAAAGTATCAAATAATTTTACTTCAGGCAAACAGCAAAAATGTAAATACTGATGGATATAATTGTTAATAATCATGGATCTATGTATGCTTCCTTTCAGGGCTTATGTGAGTATATGTGTCTGATTTGTATCAATGCCTTAAATTTATGGACTATGTTTGGCCTTCAACCAATGAAGGCAAGCATAGAATCACTTGCCAAAAATAAATATGAACAAGAAACAATACTTTATTCTTTCCATTGTAAGACTGACCACCTGGTTGACAGCTGGATTTTAAGGGATCTTTCAATAGTGGGTACCAGTAACTTTGTTGTACTTAAAATAATTTCAGTGGTAAGAATTCCATCAGAAACTTCTATTTCCCAGGATTTATAGCTAAGTCCTTAAAAAATTGCTCTTTGATGAAACTTGGGAAAAAATTTCTCAGTTTTGGGGGATGTAATAAAAATGTCTTATAGCTTAACAATGTTTAGATATTTTTCTTTTAAAAAATAAAAATCTTGAGGTTATCACGTTTGAATTCTAAAAGAGAATAAGTGAGATTAGTAGCAAAATGTAATAATTGTGTTTAAATGTCACACTTTGCAATCTATCTTTAGAAACTAAACAAACTTTCTTATTACCTTGTTTCTGCCTTTAAAACTTCACATATTTATTAAAGTGACTTTCTTTATAATTTGCCTTTCTATAAGCTACGAGATTATATTAGACATAAAACAAACATATGAAAGCACTTTAAAAAAATATATATAACCCATAGTGGAAACATTAAAACACTCCTATTTAAGGTCTATGGAATATTCTTCTTCCAGGAGTTAAGCAATAATATACAAAAAGGTAAATAAATCTGTAAGTGAAATATCAAAATAGGCCAATATACAAGAAATAATCACAATACAGGAGTGATCAACAAATGAATGAAACAAATGCTGGTGTCATGAACTTAGAAAAAGTAGTAATAACTACTAATTCTGAATTAGGAAATATTTTAAGAGGGAGCTGAATCAAGATGAATGTTAGACACATTGTCCAGGTGGGAATCATAAGCAAAGGTGTGAAGTTGAGTATATATCCAGCATATTTAAAGGTCAGAGTAAGAAGGTTCATCAGTAGAAAGGGGGAGATAGATATGTAAAAGTCTAATGGATGGTGTTGGTAAACAAGGAAGGCCTTGACAGCTAGGTTAAGGAAACAATGCTTTATTATTTACCTAAGTTTAGATTTTTAAGGGCAGAAATGCTCCTTCAAAACAGATAAACTGGCAGGGATGAGTTGGGTGAATTAAAGAGGAGAGAGAAACTAAAGCAGGAAGATCACTTAGGAGACTGTTTAGGAAAGGGGTGTTGAGAATCCAGACAGGAGATGGTTATGGGGATGTAATATTTAGCATGGCAACTATAGTTAATAACACTGTATTGCATATTTGAAAGTTGTAAAGATAAACCTTAGAAGTCTGTCACAAGAAAAAATTTTGTAACTACGTATGGTGACAGATGTTAGCTAGAGTTATTGTGGTGATCATTTCACAATATACAGAAATATTGAATCATTATGTTGTACACCTCAACTAATATTGTATGTTGATTATACCTCAAATAAAGGCATTAAACTCTCTTTAAAATAGTAACTCTTGTTATCAATGATTATAGATTAAAAGGAGAAAATATTGAAAATATTCTTTCACTGTAGCCTTTTAAATTTTCATTCAAACTGTATAATAAATGTTAAAGAAACCAGTATATTTTGATACAAATAATTTATGGTTGGCATTTAGGAGGGCAATTTTATCTCACACGGAGTTTGGAGAACAACTAGAGGTAGGCACAGGAAGAGGAACCAGTATCAAACCATTAAGAAAAAGACCTGGATAAGCTGTGAATGTGCATTTTTAAAAATAAAGACACTATTAAAAAGAAGTAAATGATGTTGTCAAATGCTACATAAATAAAGACATCAAGGATATCAAAGCACTGGATAATTAGGCCCTCTTGGATCTCCGAAGATTTTAAATAGTAATCCAGATTATAGGAAGTTAAGAAGAATGGATTGGAAAGAAATGGAAACAGCAGGTTGAGATCTCATTTTTTATTTTGTCAGTGAATGGGAGAAAGGAAGTAAGATGGTAATTTGAGGAGGATGGTAAAACCCAAAAAAGAGGTTTCTTCTCTCCGAGCTATGGGTAACCTATACATGTTTAGGAGTGCATTTTTTTCCTTAAGCTTAAAAAGTTACTTTAAAGTTTACAAGAAACAATATCAAGAGAACTACTGAGAAAATTCCATAACAAAAAAGGCAGGGGGAGGGGGCAGTGAGTAATAGCACTAGCTTGTGAGAATTAACTGTTATCCATTCTATGGATATATCACATTTTGTTTATGTATTCATTGGTTAACGGACGTTTACTCGTTTCCACTTTTTGGCTGTTAGGAATAATGCTGCTATGAACATTTGTGTACAGGTTTCCGTCTGAAGTTTTTCAGTCCCTTTGGGTATATATCTAGGACTAAAACTGGTGTGTTGCATGGTAATTTTGCTTAACATTTTGAGGAACAGCCAAACTTTTTTCCTCAAGTGGTCACACCATTTTACATTTTCTCTAGAAATGTATGAATGCTCCAAGTTCTCCATATCCTCACCAACATTTGCTATTGTCTGTCCTTTTGATTATAACCATCCTCATGGGTATGAAGTGGTTTTGATTTGTATTTCCCTAAAAACTAATGATGTCAAGCATCTATTTATGTGCTTATTGGCCATTTGTACATCTTTGGTGAAATGTCTATTCAGACCATTTGCCCATTTTTTAATGGAGCCACCTATCTATTATTGAGATAAAAATTTCTTTATGTGTTCTGGATGTGAGTTTTTTTTTTTATCAGATATATGATTTGCAAATACTTTCTTTCATTCAATGGGTTATTTTTTCACTTTCTTGATGGTATCATTTGCAGCACAAGAGTTTTATTGATAAAGTCCAATTTGTCCACTTTTTCCTTTTGTTGCATGCATTTTTTTTTAAAAGATTTTATTTATTCGAGACAGAGAGACAGAGAGCATGAGCAGGGGGAGAGGCAGGAGGAAGAGGGAGAAGCAGACTCCCTGCTTGAGCTGGGAGCCAGACGTGGGGCTTGATCCCAGGACCTGGGGATCATGACCTGAGCCGAGGGGAGCTGCTTAACCATCTGAGCTACTCGGGTGCCCCTGTTGCTTGCACTTCTGTTGTTTTACCTAAAATGCTATCACCTAACCCAAGGTGGGGAAAATTTACACCTATGTTTTCTTCTAAGAGCATTACAGTTTTAGCTTTTACAATTGGGTCTATGATCAATTTAGAGTTAATTTTTGTGTATGGTGTGAGGAAGAAGTCCAACTTTATTCTTATATATGTATATATCCAATTATCTCAGTAGCATTTATTGAAAAGACTGTTTTTTCTCCATTTTACTGTCTTGGCACCCTTGTATTAATTGACCATACATACAAGGGTTTATTTCTGGACTTTCAGTTCTATTTCTTTTTTTTTTAAAATGATTTTTTAAAAGATTTTATTTATTTATTTGACAGAGAGACAGCCAGTGAGAGAGGGAGCACAAGGAGGGGGAGTGGGAGAGGAAGAAGTAGGCTCCCAGGGAAGCAGGGAGCCCGATGTGGGGCTCGATCCCAGGACCCTGGGATCACTCCCTGACCGAAGGCAGACACTTAACGACTAAGCCACCCAGGCACCCCATCTATTTCACTCATCGATCTATCTTGTGGCCACTACCACACAATAGATCATACTCACTTTGTAGTAAATTTTGAAATCAAGAAATGTGAGTCCTCCAACGTTGCTCTTCTTTTTCAAGATTGTTATGGGTATTATGGGTTGGTTTGCATTATCATATGAATTATAGTATGGGCTTCTCAATTTCTGAGAAAAAGTCAGCTGGGTTTCTGATAGGGATTATGTTTAATCTATAGATGAATATGGAGAATATTGCCATCTAGCAATAATAAGTCCTCCAATTCACAAACAGGGGATACCTCTTCATTCGTTTAGATCTCTAATTTCCTTCAACAGCTTTTTGTAGCTTTTAGTGTACAAATCTTGTACTTCCTTGCTTAAATTTACTCCATATTGTTCATTTCTAGTGTATAACAATACAAATGATTTTTGTATATTGATCTTGTATCTGGAAATCTTGCTAAACTTGTTTATTAACTCTAATAGTATTTTGGTGAATTCTTAGGCTCTTCTATATACAAGGTCATGTCATCTGCAATTAGAAATAGTTTTACTTTTTTTCCAAATTGGATGTGCTTAATAATTCTTCTTCTCTAGCTGCCCTAGTTCGAGTCTCCAGCACAGTGTTGAATAGAAGTGATGAAAATGGATATTTTTGCCTTGTCCCTGACCATGGAGAGAAAGTATTCAGTTTTTCCTCATTTGGCATGATGTTAGCTGTGGATTTTTCGTAAATGCTCTTTGTTAGATTGAGGAAGTTCTTTCTTCTTTGTTGAGTGTTTTCATCATGAAAGGGTGTTGGATTTTGACAACTTTTTCCCTGTGTCTATTAAGATGATCATGTAGAGTTTTTGTCCTTTATTCTACTAATATGTGAATTACATTAATTGCCTTTTGGATGTTAAATCAATCTTGCATTCCCAGGATAGATTCTACTTGGTCATGGTGTATAATCCTCTTACTTGCTTCTAGATTTGGTCTGCATTTTGTTGAGGAATTTTTGCATTTATATTCACAAGGAACATTAATTTGTAGTTTTTTTGTGATGTCCTCATCTGGTTTTGGTGTCAGGGTAATATCGACCTTATAGAATGAGTTGGGAGGTGTTCTTGCTCTTATATTTTTCAAAGAAATAGTGTAAGATTGATAATAACTCTTAGAACATTTGGTAGAATTCACCAATAAAGACATCTGAGCCTGGGCTTTTCTTAGTGGGAAGTTTTAAAATTACTAATTCAAATTCTTTCCTTGTTATAGGTGTGTGTGTGTGTGTGTGTGTGTGTGTGTGTGTGTGTGTGTGTATGTGTATTCCTTCTTGGGTCAATTTTGATAACTCGTGTCTTTTTTGGAACTTGTCTGTTTCATCAACGTTACATAATTTTTTGGCATGCAGTTATTTATAGTATTCCCTTATACATTTGTGCTCACCAGTAGTGTCTTGTACTTGTTACTGATTTCAGTGACTTGAATATCCTATTTTTATTAGTTTAGCTAAAGATTTGTCAATTTTGTTGACCTTTACAAAGAACCAGCTTTTGGTTTTATAGATTTTCTCTACTGTTTTTACATTCCCTTTTTCATTTTAATGTTAATCTTTATTCTGTGTTTCTTTCTGCTTGCTTTTCTCTTTCTATCCTCTTAAAGTAGAAGGTTAGGTTACTGATTTGAGATTTTCCCAAATATAGGCATTAACAATTATGAATTTCTAAGAACTACTTTAGCTGCATCCCATAAATATTGGTATAGTGTGTTTTTCTTTTCATTCATCTGAATGTATTTTCTAATTTTTTGTTGTGATTTCTTCTTTGACCCACTGGTTATTTAGAAGTGTGTTGTTTACTTTCTACATTTGTAAATTTCATAAATTTCCTTTTATTATTGATTTATACTTTCATTCCATTGCAGTAAGAAAACATATTTTTTATGATTTCAATTGTTTTAAATTTATTGACATTTGTTTTAAGGACCATTTTATGGTATATTTAGAAGAATGTTCAAGTGCAACAGAGAAGAATATGTATTTTGCTATTGTTGAGTGGAACATTCTATAGATGTCTATTAGGTTTAGTTGGTTTACAGTGTCGTTCACATCTCCTGTATCCTTGTTAATTTTCTGTTTAGCTGTTCTACCATTATTAAAAGTGCAACTTTGAAGTCTCCACCTATGATTGTTGAACAACTGATTTTTCTCTTTAATTCTGCCAGCTTCTGAGACCTTGATTTTAAACATGTTTGTAATTGTTATATCTTCTTGATGAATTGACTCTTATTGAGGTATAATTAACAGTGTTATATTGGTTGCAAGTGTACGAGTCATCAATTCTATACATTATTCAGTGCTCTTCATGATAAGTATACCCTTATTCCCCTTTATCTATTTCACCCATTCCCCCACCACCAACCTCCCCTCTGGCAAACACCAGTTTGTTCTTTGTATTTAAGAGTCTGTTTTTTGTTTGTTTGCTCATTTTGTTAAATTCCACATGGGTGAAATCATTTAGTATTTGTCTTTCTGTATGACTTATCTCACTTAACATTATACCCTCTTGGTCCATCCATGTTGCAAATGGCAAGATCTCATTTTTTTTCTTTTTGGTGGCTGAGTAATATTCCAGCATGTGTCTGTGTTTATATACACATATATACACACAATGGAATATACACATATATATACGTACTACATCTTCTTTATCCATTCATCTATCAATGGACATTTGGGTTGCTTCTATATCTTGGCTATTGTAAAGAATGCTGCAATAAGTGTAGGGGTGCATATATATTTTCCAATTAGTGTTTTTGTTTTCTTTGGGTAAATACACAATACTGGAATTATTGTATCTCCACCTGGTAATTCTATTTTTAATTTTTTGAGGAACGTCTATACCGTTTTCCACAATGGCTACACCTGTTTGCATTCTCATCAACAGTGCATGAGTTTTCTTTTTTGTCTACATCCTGGCTAACACTTATTTCTTGTCTTTTTGATTCTAGCTATTGCAACAGGTATAAGGTGATACCTCATTGTGGTTTTGATTTGCATTCCTCTGATGATTAATGATGAGCGTTTTTCATGTTTCTGTTGGCCATTGTTTGCCTTCTTTGGAGAAATGCTTATTCAGGTCCTCCGCCCATTTTTAAATTGGATTATTTGCTTTTTAGGTGTTGAGTTGTAAGCTCTTTACATATTTTGGATATTAACTCCTTATCGGATATAACGTTAGGAAATATCTTCTCCCATTCAACTGGTTGCCTTGTCATTTTGTTGATGGTTTCCTTCACTGTGCAAAAGCTTTTTATTTTGGTGTAGTCCCAATAGTTTATTTTTGCATTATCCCTTACCTAAGGAAACATACCTAAAAAAATGTTTCCATGGCCAATGTCAAAGAAATTACAGTGTATGATTTCTTCTATGAATTTTATGGTTTTAGGCCTCACATTTAGGTCTTTAATCCATTTTTAGTTTATTTCTGTATATGGTGTAAGAAAGTGGTCCAGTTTTCCCAACACCATTTGTCGAAGACACTCTCTTTTCCCCACTGCATTTTCTTGCCTCCTTTGTTGTAGACTGACGATGTAAGCATTGTTTACTTCTGGGTTCTCTACTCTGTTCCATTTATCTGTGTGTCTACTTTTATGCCAGTACCATGCTGTTGTAATTACTACAGCTTGGTAAAACATCTTGAAATCTGGATTGTGATACCTCCAGCTTTTTACTTCTTTCTCAAGACTGCTTTGGCTATTGGAGTCTTACCTTGTAGTTTCTAACAAATTTTAGGATTATTTGCTCTTAATTCTGTGTGAAATGTTGTTGGTACTTTGATAGACATTGCATTAAATCTGGATTGTTATGGACATTTAAACAGTACTGGTTCTTCCAATCCATGAGCACAGAATATCTTTCCATTTGTGTCTTCTTCAATTTTTTTCATCAATGTTTTACAGTTTTCAGAGTACAGGTCTTTCACTCCTTGGCTAAGTTTATTCCTAGGTATTTTATTATTTTTGGTGCAATTGTAAATGAGATTTTCTTAATTTCTCCACTACCTCATTATTAGTGTATAGAAATGCAGCAGAGTTCTGTATATTAACATTGTATCCTGCACTTTACTGGACTCATTTATCAGTTCTTGGTTGAGTCTTTATGGTTTTCTAGATATAGTATCATGTCACTTGCAAACAGTGAAAGTTTTACTTCTTCCTTATAGATGCCTTTTATTTCTTTTTCTTGTCTGATTGCTGCAGCTAAGTCTTAATAATATTATGTTGAATAAAAGTAGTTGCAGTGGACATCCTTGTTTTATTCCTGGCCTTCTAGGAAAAGCTCTGTTTTTCACCACTGAGTATGATGTTAGCTATGGGCGTTTTATATATGGCTTTTATTATGCTGAGTATGTTCCCTCTAAACCTACTTTTTAAAGAGTTTTTATCATGTCTCCAGTAGATAGCATGTAGTTGAGTCTTCCTGTTTTGTCCAGTTTGCCCATCTCTTTCTGATTGTATTATTCACTCCATTCATATTTAATATTATTATTGACATGGTTGGATTACATCTGCCATCTTTCTTTTTATTTATATCTCATGTCTCTCTTGTTCCTCTCTTCCTCTTTTACTGCCTTCTTTTACATTAGGTAAATATTTTCTTTTTTTTCTTTTTTTAAAAAATTTTATTTATTTATTTGACAGAGAGAGGCAGCGAGAGAGGGAACACAAGCAGGGGGAGTGGGAGAGGGAGAAGCAGGCTTCCCGCTAAGCAGGGAGCCCAATGCGGGGCTTGATCCCAGAACGCTGGGATCATGACCTGAGCTGAAGGCAGAAGCTTAATGACTGAGCCACCCAGACGCCCCTAGGTAAACATTTTCTAATGTAACATTTTAATTCCTTTAATAATTTTGTACACTTTCTTATGTATTATTTTCTTAGTGGTTGCTCTAGGGTTTAAAATATGCATCTTAACTTACCAGAATTTGTTCCAGATTTATACTAAATTTCAATGATATTCCTATATAGCTCCATTTCCTCTTTCTCTTTTTATTGCTATTATTCTTATACATATTACATCTATATAGGTTATAAACTAAAAACAATATTGTATTACTTTATAACAATTTCATTTTTATAGAAGTTTACAGAATAAAGAAGAGCAATAATAATTCATATAAGTTTGTTATATTAATGTTCTTAGACATGAACTTCCCTATACCTTGTTTCAAATAAAATGAGACCCCTTAACCAGAGCTGTGGAATCCTTTCTTCTTAAGGTCTGCCTCTTCTCTTAGACAGAACTTATGTGCTACTATAGAGAGAAGAGTTGTGGGTGGGATTAGTGGCCCTCTTCTTCCAGAGTGACATATACGCTCTATGGATGGGGTTCTGGGTAATGATAATAGGTCCCTGGTCTTCTCGGTCTGGCTCTCTCAGAATGGAACCTCTAACCTATATGTGAACTGGACAGGGGTGATCAGCTTCCTATTCTTGGTTTGCCATGTCTGAAGTACAGCTTCTACCCTATAATTGGGGGCTGGGTGGGAGAAAAAAAAAGCAAGACTGGTCCTCTTGGCCCAAACTGCCTGGAAAAGAGTTTCTACAATACAAATTTGGGGGGTGGGGAGGAGCTGAGAGATGCCAGTTGCCAGGCCATTTTGTGATGAATATAGCCTAAATGTCCTGGCAACTGGCATCTCTCAGCTCCTCCCCACTCCCCAAATTTGTATTCTAGAAACTCTTGCCCAGAACCCCATTCATAGAGCACATATGTCACTCTGGAAGAAGAGAGCCACTAACCCCGCCCACAACTCTTCTCTCTATAGTAGCATATAAGTTCTGCCTAAGAGAAGAGGCAAAATTTGCCAATGATAATAGGTCCCTGGTCTTCTCGGTTTGGCTCTCTCAGCATGGAACCTCTAACCTATATGTGAACTGGACAGGGGTGATCAGCAGAACACCGATGAAAGACATTGAAGAAGACACAAAAAGATGGAAAAATATTCCATGCTCATGGATCGGAAGAATAAACATAGTTAAAATGTCTAGATTGCTACCCAGAGCAATCTACACTTTCAGTGCCATCCTGATCAAAATACCAATGACATTTTTCAAAGAGCTGAAACAAACAATCCTAAAATTTGTGTGGCACCAGAAAAGACCCCGAATTGCCAAGGAAATGTTGAAAAAGAAAAACAAAGCTGGGGGCATCACATTGCCTGATTTCAAGCTATACTACAAAGCTGTGATCAACAAGACAGCATGGTACTGGCAAAAAAACCCCAGACACATAGACCAATGGAACAGAATAGAGACTCCAGAAACGGACCCTCGACTCTACGGTCAACTAACCTTTGACAAAGCAGGAAAAAACATCCAGTGGAAAAAAAGACAGTCTCTTCAATAAATGGTGCTGGGAAAATTGGACAGCTACATACAGAAGAATGAAACTTGACCACTCTCTCACATCATACACAAAGATAAACTCCAAATGGATGAAAGACCTCAATGTGAGACAGGAATCCATCAAAATCATAGAGGAGAACCTAGGTTGTAACCTTTTTGACATCGGTCACAGCAACTTCTTTCATGACACGTCTCCAAAGGCAAGGTAAACAAAAGAAAAAATGAACTTTTGGGACTTCATCAAGATAAAAAGTTTCTGCACAGCAAAGGAAATAGTCAACGAAACAAAGAGGCAACCCACAGAAAGGAGGGGTATTTGCAAATGAAACTACGGATAAAAGGCTGGTATCCAAGATCTATAAAGAACTTCTCAAACTCAATACACAAGAAACAAATAATCAAATCAAAAAATGGGTAGAAGATATGAACAGACACTTTTCCAATGAAGACAAACAAATGGCTAACAGACACATGAAAAAATGTTCAAAATCATTAGCCATCAGGGAAATTCAAATCAAATCCACATTGAGATACCACCTTATGCCAGTTAGATTGGCAAAAATTGACAAGGCAAGAAACAACAGGTGTTGGAGAGGATGTGCAGAAAGGGAAACCCTCTTACACTGTTGGTGGGAATGCAAGTTGGTGCAGCAACTTTGGAAATCAGTGTGGAGGTCCCTCAAAAAGTTAAAAACAGAGCTACCCTATGACCCAGCAATTGCACTACTGGGTATTTACCCCAAAGATACAGATGTTGTAAAGAGAAGGGCCATATGCACTCCAATGTTCATAGCAGCATTGTCCACAATAGCTAAAGTGTGGAAGGAGCCGAGATGCCCTTCAACAGATGAATGGATAAAGAAGATGTGGTCCATATATACAATGGAATATTCCTCAGCCATCAGAAAGAACGATTACCCAACATTTGCAGCAACATGGACGAGACTGGAGGAGATTATGCTAAGTGAAATAAGTCAAGCAGAGAAAGACAATTATCATATGGCTTTACTCATTTGTGGAACATAAGGAATAGCAGGGAGATCAGTAGGAGAAGGAAGGGAAGAATGAAGGGGGGAGTAAACATTAGGGGGAATGGACCACGAGAGACTATGGACTCTGGGAAACAAACTGAGGGCTTCCGAGGGGAGGAGCGTGGGGGGATGGGCTACCCTAGTGATGGGTACGAAGGAGGGCATGTATTGCATGGAACACTGGGTGTTATATGCAAACAATGAATCATGAAACACTACATCAAAAACTAATGATGTACTGTGTGGTGACTAACATAATAAAAAATTTAGAAAAAGATGTCATTTTTGAAAAAAGAGATGGGTTATTTAGTATTTCCTCCAAGTTTGTTTAGAGTCAGTAAGGTGTACCTGAATGTGCTCCAATTTTGGAATTAGAACTGGGATGAATCCCGCTTCTCCCACTTACTCTTGTAGACTTTCTTAAAGTTCGAAATCCTCAAATTTCTCTACAAAACAGGATAATACCTACCCCAAAAAGTTCTGTTATATTTTGAGAAGAAAATGAAATAAGATATACATAGCACAGTATCTGGTAGATTGCAGGCATTTTTTATGTTGAGTAAAAATGAGTGCTGCTTATACGGTCAACTAATCTTTGACAAAGCAGAAAGAATATTCAATGGAAAAAAGACAGTCTCTTTAACAAATGGTGTTGGGAAAACTGGACAGTGACAAGTAGAACAATGAAACTTTCTTACACTACACATGAAAATAAATTCAAATGAATAAAAGACTGTAATATGAGACAAGAAACCATCAAAATCCTAGAGGGGAACATAGGCAGCAACCTCTCTCACCTCGGCTGTAGCAACTTCTTACTAGACATGTCACCAGAGGGAAGGGAAGCAAAAGCAAAAAAAATGAACTATTGGTACTTCATCAAGATAAAAACTTCTGCACAGCAAAGGAAACAATCACCAAAACTAAAAGGCAGTCTACAGAATGGGAGAAGATGTGTGCAAATGGCATACGTGATAAAGGCTTAGTATGCAAAATCTATAAAGAACTTATCAAAGGGCTCCTGTGTGGCTCAGTTGGTTAAGCATCCAACTCTTGAACTCAGCTCAGGTCTTTTTTTTTTTTTTTTTTTAAAGGAAGAGTCCTTGCTATGTGAGTAGAGGTTGACTACCTTTTTTCCTCTGGAGACATTTTTTTTTTTTTTAAAGTTTATTTATTTATTCGACAGAGATAGAGACAGCCAGCGAGAGAGGGAACACAAGCAGGGGGAGTGGGAGAGGAAGAAGCAGGCTCATAGCGGAGGAGCCTGATGTGGGGCTCGATCCCATAACGCCGGGATCACGCCCTGAGCCGAAGGCAGACGCCCAACCGCTCTGCCACCCAGGCGCCCCTCAGCTCAGGTCTTGATCTCAGGTTCGTGAGTTCAAGCCCTGTGTTGGGCTCTATATTGGGCGTAAAGCTTACTTTAAAAAAAAAAAAAAAGAACTTATCAAACTTAACACCCAAAAAACAAATAACCCAGTTAAGAAATGGGCAGAAGATATGAATAGACATTTTTCCAAAGACGACATGCAGATGGCTAACAGACACATGAAAAGATGCTCAACATCACTCATTATCAGGGAAATACAAATCAAAACCATGATGAGAAACCACTGCATACCTGTCACTATGGCTAAAATTAACAACACAAGAAACAACAGGTGTTGGCGAGGATGCGGAGAAAGGGAAACCCTCTTGCACTGTTCGTGGGAACGCAAACTGGTGCAGCCACTCCAGAAAACAATATGGAGGTTCCTCAAAAAGTTAAAAATAGAACGACCTTATGATTCAGCAATTGCACTATGAGGTACTTATCCAAAGGATACAAAACTACAGATTCAAAGGGGTACATGCACCTGATGTTTACAGCAGCATTATCAACAGTAGCCAAACTATGGAGAGAGCTCAAATGTCCCTTGACTGATGAATGGATAAAGAAGATGTGGTATGTATGTATGTGTGTGTGCATGTGTGTGTAGGTGTGTGTAGTGGAATATTACTCAGCCATCAAAAAGAATGAAATCTTGCCATTTGTAACGACATGGATAGAGCTAGAGTATATCATGCTAAGTGAAATAAGTCAGTCAGAGAAAGAGCAGTATTATATGATTTCACTCATATGTGGAATGTATGAAGCAAAACAGATGAACATATGGGAAGGGGGAAAAAAGGAGGGAAACAAATCATAAGATACTCTTAACGATAGAGAACAACCTGAGAGTTGATGGAAGGAGGTAGGTGGGGGATGGGCTAGATGGGTGATGGGCATTAAAGAGGGCACTTGTGATGAGCACTGGGTGTTGTATGTAAGTGATAAATCACTGAATTCTACTCCTGAAACCAATATTTCACTGTATGTTAACTAAAAGTTAAACAGAAATTAAAAAAAAAAAAAGAAAATGGGTCCTGCCTATCATCTGAAGTTTGGACTATTTCTGGGGAGTTGAAGCAGATCACTTGATAATGGAAAGGGCTTACTTTTCAGTGCCTAGGATAGATGTACATTGAGAATATGATTCAGTTAGCTATGAGATCATGAAGGTAAACAAAGGGCACACAAAGAACCATTCTGTGCCCATACAACTACTCTGTTTTTCACTTTTAATACAGTATTCAATGAATTATATGAGATATTTAATACTTTATTATAAAAAGGCTTTGTGTTAGATGATTTGCCCAACTGTAGGCTAACATAAGTGTCCTGAGCATGTTTAAGACAGGCTAGGCTAAGCTATGATATTCAGTAGGTTAGGTGTATTAAATGCATTTTTGACTTAGGATATTTTCAACTTACGATGGGTTTATCAGGATGTAATCCTATGATAAGTTAAGGAAGATGTGTCCCTTGTCATTAGTCAACAACTTTATCACTCTGACTAACTGCACAAAATTAATTAAACAATACAATGTAAAACAATAGAAAAATGATTGCAAGGTGAAACTTAACATCTTAGAAAAGATGCATTAATTCATCAATCAATGAAAGTGATGCTTGAATAACATACAAATCCACTGGCAAATGAGAATCAGGCAGAGTTAGACTGATGAACAACTGAACAAGAAAAATAAGTAAGAATGATCACACTGTAAGTGCTCAGAAGCAAATGTTTTAAATATCAAAGTACTGAGATTTTCTTTGTATTTATGCACTAAAAGTTAAACCCAAAGAAAAAAGTATTATACCTTGATATATATAATTATATTAGAAAAATTCTGTTCCCTTAAAAAAAACCATCATAAACTCAACTTAATTCAGCCTTTAAAAGTTAGCTAATAACTAAGATAGAAGTTCAAATTTTGTTGAATATAAAAAAAAAGTAAATGAACTTTTCCTTACAGCTTTTAAAATTTTTAAGATAAATCTTCAATAAAATTTTCTTCTTCCTTCTCCTCACTTACTATAAAATATAAGACTAAAAAGTAGATTAGTTTAAGTAGATTTTCTAGGGACTAGTATCCTTGGTTCTCTAGCACTGCTTCTTTTTTGACTTTTAAAACTTACTTTGTTTTGCAGTGCGGTGACATAACAGAGCTCCCAATTAATTAGGTTTGAATGTAACATGAATTCTATACCTTAGCAAAAATATGGTTACTTAAAAGCTCCCAATGTACAAGCAGGAGATTAATTCTACACATCTGTATGAAAATGCTATTGTAAATCTGTTTCAATGACCTGAAAATCTTAATGCAGCTTTCCAAGAGAGAGAATATGACACCAGTGGTAAAATTCTGAAATTCAAGCTATAGAGCATTATATAAATCTGCATATTTGAATATGTGTTGCATATATTCAAATGTATCTCAGAATTCTGTCTGGACAGCATTATCATTATTAATACAAATGTAAACTTTAATTTTTATAAATGGTTGTTCCTCAGGATAGTTTGACAATATTAATAAATTAAAAGCTATAAAGAACACATGTAACATAACACTGTAAAACTTGTAAAATAGTTCAGTGCTTACACATAAAACTTCCTAAATTTTAAAAATTCTATTCCTAGATGTCAAATCAACAAACACATCTTTGAGTTCAGACTTCGGAAAATGAGACACCTGTACTGTACCTAGAGCAACCAGCCATACTGAAAGTCAGCCAAATTGACTGGATGGCGACATGGAGTGACAGCTCAGGATATTTTCCAAAATGTATTAGATTTTTTTTTTTTTTTTGCTTTTATCCACTAAGTAGAAAGTTTCTTTTCTAAACTTTGTTTAAATAGCCTAAGGAATTTCTGATTTATTTGAAATGCAAAAATCTAGGTTCTCAGGGAAAACTAAGAAATGGTAGCTTGCATATATGAGAGTATACATAAACTATTCTGTTATGAAGCAAAGTCTACATTAGGGAGAAAAATGTAGGTATCCTTAAAGTTTCTGAAAAATTCTGATATATATTCTAATTTTTTATTTTGATTTGGAAATATATTGCTTAAAATTAAGGAGCGATCCAACAAATGATATCTATTTGCTCTTGAAACAAAGTTTCCTACAGAACGGTGCTACAGGACTAATCATATGATTTGCAAGGCCTATCTGAAAAAGACAAGTTTGAATAAGTTATGGTGGGCATGTAAAATTAAGAGACTACATGCCCCTGATGTTTTTAGCAGCTTTATCTACAATAGCCAAATCATGGAAAGAGCCCAAATGTCCATTGACTGATGAATGGAGAAAGATGTGGTGTATGTGTGTATACACACACACACACACACACAACATACACACACACATTGGAAAATTAGCCATAAAAAATGGAATCTTGTCATTTGCAACATGGATGGAGCTACTGAGTATTATGCTAAGCGAAATAAGTCAGAGAAAGACGAATACCATATGATTTCGTATGTGGAATTTAACAAAACAAATAAGCAAAGGGACAGAGAGAGACACACACACACAAATCAAGAAACAGACTCTTTTTAACTACAGAGAATAAACTACAGAGAACAAACTGATGGTTACCAGAAAGAAAGTGGGTGGAAGGATGGATTAAATAGATGATGGGGATTAAGGAGTACACATGTTGTGGAGTGATGTATGGAAGTGCTGAATCACTATACTGTACACCTAAAACTAATTTTATACTGTATGTTAAGTAACTGGATTTAAATAAAAACTTAAAAAAATGAAGAGACTACAGATTTGTGGGGTTTTTCGTGTCTTACTCAGGCTAGGTACAATACTTAAAGACATCTGATTTTCTTTCTGAGTAGGACAGGTAACTGACAACAAGAGCTAGTTTATTTGGCACAGGTTTAGGGAACAATTACTTACATTTATTAGCAGTCATTACTACTTTAAAAATTATTTAACAAATAGCTCTAGACTTCATCCTTACTCCTTAGTTCTCTAGTCCCTCTGAGACTTGTCTACACAGTCCATATCTTATCCTCAGGCTATTTCCTCATAACTGGAAAGCCTTCCTCACTCTCACTAATCTTCCATTTTGTAGGAGAATCTTCTATGAAGTGTTAGTTTTTGATTTCTACTTAGTGCTATAAAATGTTTATCTTTTGCTTGGCTTACAAAATGCTCTTGGTAGAACAACAAGACTTAGACTCATTATTAATAAAAATCCAAAACTTAGCCAAAAGAAAGATGTGTAAGAGGTGATTAAAGTCAAAAGAGGGTCTGATTTTAAATAAATATCCCAGAACATATGTCTTGCTATTCAAAATAAACACTGCGAGAGGTTATAAATTCATTTCCATAGGGCTTGCATCACTCAAAACATTTTGAAAGTCGTCTTTTGGTATTATAGTCAGAATGACTTTAGGAAATACGCTTATCTTGTAGTTACAACCAATTTTACAAAAAAATCATACTGCCTGACTTAATCAACAAATTTAGTCTTCTGACTTGGCTTCAAATAATTTCCTGTCACTTTCTCAAAACAAAAACAAACGTCCAAACAGAAAAGTACCATTAATGGAGAACATTTTGTGCCCAAAATAATTAAAGTGCCATGGGCCTGAATGAAGTTAATATTTTTTGTAATGAACTTAGTAAACAGCTTTGAAAGATAATCCTAAGACAACAGTTAATGAATGTATTAGTTCGGTCATGTTTATTTTAAAAGTCACTTTAGTTTGAAGCTGTATGAAATGCTCAAATATATGAACATAGAGATGGATCACACAATAAGTAGAGGAAACAGGTGTCACATGGCAATTATAAACTGGGAGAATAAAAATAAACCATTAAAAATATCCTAGATATACATAAAACAAAACAAAACAAAACAAAATAACCCTGCCAATCAGATAGCTAATGTTATGTGTTTCTGGTAATATGCTTAAGTGGGTGCTTTAGTCACCTAAGTTTGAGCCTGTTTTAGGCAGGAAGGTTTTCTTTTGTTCATGTTTGTAAAAATTAAATGTTTTGTTATTAACGCATAAAATTAATTACTTCCTCATATTTAGAGTTACCAATATTTTGGCTCCAGGGCAAACTTTTAAGAAGTTATATTTAAAGGCAACAAAGAAAAATAGAAATTTTCAGTACCAGATGTCTGGGAAGATCCCATTTGGATTTGAGCTACTTAAATTTGCAATCATGTATTTATACATCTAACAGAGCTTCTGTTTCCCCCAGAATCAGAAAATTAACTAGCTTTGTAGCATCTTCCTTGATCTGCCACCCGTGCCCTGAGGATTAGAGACTCCACCTGAGCTTGTTTTACAAGCATAACAGAAAAAATTAATCTCTGCTGGCAGCACTCCCACTGGGATACTGATGAATAATGATATCCCTCTTTTGCTGCCCTCTCAGTCCACTAGAAAAGCCACTCTAACCCAGCAACGTGGAAACTGCTGAAACCATTCCAGCTGTGGATTAGCAGGCAGTCAAGCATCCATCTGCTCTGTGTGAATCAAGAGAAAGCAAACAAGCATTCTTATGGCTAAAGTCATATTCAAACCCCATAATATCTTATAGGAATACATATATATGTATGTACATCTCTTTGTATCTGTATCTCTACTTATCTACCTCTCTCTTCAATAACAGGCAATCACATACTGTAAGCTAAATTAACTGAATTCCTCGATTTAGTTTGCATTTCCTGGTGCTTTAAACATTGGAAAACAAAGGACATGTTCAGAGGTTATAAAGTATAGCTCTTTTTCTTAATTGAAGTATAATTGACATACAATATCCTATTAGTCGCAGATGTATATCATAGTGATTTGATATTTTCATACATTATGAAATGATCCCCATGGTAAGTTTAGCTACCATCTGTCACCATACAAAGTTATTACAATATTATTGACTACATTCCCAATGCTGTACACGTTACATCCCCATGACTTCTTTATTTTGTAACTGGAAGTTTGTACCACTTAATCCCCTTCACCTATTTCACCTGACCCCCTAAACTTCTTCTGCCCTCTGTTAACCAACAGTTCATTTCCCATATCTATGAGTTTGTTTTCATTTTATTTTTGTTTTTTAGATTTCACATATAAGTGAAATCATATGGTATTTGTCTTTCTGTCTGACTTATTTCACTTAGCATAATGCCCTCTAGGTCCATCTATGTTGTTGCAAATGGCAAGAAAACTATAAACTTTTAATTTGATATTCATATGGGGCAATAAACTCGAAATTAAGCTTTTAGAGTACAGCATGACCTTATGTTAGGCATATACACATTCCCAGATTCTCAAATATAGCAACAAACTACTTGTTTCAAAAAGTAAGCCTGTTTAATCAATTTCTAAGCAAGTGTTACATAAGGGATCTGTGGCCTTTAATTTCACTTAGCTTTATTTTACTGACACAATGATGTAATAAATATCTGTGGACTTCTGCCTTCTCCAAAAAGTAAAGCAAAACCATTGCTTATGGTTTACCATGAGCAATTCGAGTCTGACTGGATTCTTATCAGATTTTTATTAATGAACCCCCCAGCACTTCAGCATGTCCATAATGTCCATAATGTAATGACGACTGATGTTTATAATGACAGCTCTAGGACTCCAAAAGATCTTTATGGGTCTTCCCAGTCATCAAAGAAAAATTTTTTCGGCAACGTTCTAAGAGTATTTTATAGCATTTCAGTTCTCTGAATTCTGAAATCCGTATGTATTTAGAAATTTTATTTAAAAAGATATTTTAAGTAATCATGACACACAACAAGAACCCACTCTGCTTTTAAGCTCTAGTCTGCTATTATCCACATTACTTTTCCTCTGATTTTAGTTGCTTTCACTGGTTATCTCAATGTCTTACTGATTCTTTCCCCTCTCACTTCTCTTCCTCTTCACTGATTAACAGTAAAAGTAGTTCAAGTTTACAACACTTTCTGTGCTTTCAGTGCAGCAGAGCAATATGCTGCCAGCTAGTCAATGGTTCTGCAAGACGGTCTGTTCATCTGTCAGTAGAAGACACCTGTTTGGCATTTGTCTTACAAATTTGCTGACACTGTTTAATAAATAACAGAAAATACCTACAAAGATGGTATTAAGAACCTAAATCTAATAAGTTAAAGCCCTGTGTATGGAAAATTCTCCTTTGCCAATGGAAATACTTTAAAACTGAGACTATCGTGCTTCTGCCAAAGTGCATTATTCCTCTGAATTACATATAAAATAGTGAATAGAACATAAGAACATGCAGAATTTTATGTATGTGAGGAGCATGACATTTGGAAATCCCTCTTACCTCCTGGTTTTTTGTTTTTTTGTGTTTTCTTTTTTTTTTTTTTTCTTTTAAAGCAAAGTGAGTTCTAACTTTCTGACATCATCACATTTCTGAGACATGCTTATATTCTTTTGGACTGTCGGCTGGAAAACATTGTAGAGTAAGTGGAGTCCTTTTTTAGGAGAATGTAATGTTAAAATAAAATGCATATGGTATGAATACTACTACTGCAATAAAGACCATATCTATGCATTTTATTTGGTAGTAACAACAAAATTTTTCAGAATATATGCAAGCTTGAAAATGGGGCACATCCATTTCTTTGGGTTGAGAAATCAAACGATATGCAGCTTACAATGCATCACTGAAGAAAAATATCTTCTATGCTTCTGCCATATGTATAATGGCTCAGCATAAAAATATTCATTTTAGGGGTGCCTGGGTGGCACAGCGGTTAAGCGTCTGCCTTCGGCTCAGGGCGTGATCCCGGCGTTATGGGATCGAGCCCCACGTCAGGCTCCTCGGCTATGACCCTGCTTCTTCCTCTCTCACTCCCCCTGCTTGTGTTCCCTCTCTCTCTTGCTGTCTCTCCCTCTGTCGAATAAATAAATAAAATCTTTAAAAAAAATATTCATTTTAGTCTTTCTCACAGTGGGAAGACTACAGTTTGCTAAGAATTATTAATCACTAATTAGATCTTTTTCTTGGCAAGACCTTTTCAAAACTATTCAGCTAGTTAGTAAGTGATCCCCTATCATCTGACAAGGCAAGCACGAATATCTCAGTACTAGAATGTACACACAGGGATACGTATGAACAAAGCAAAACAAAAACCATTTGCCTACTGATTCTCTTTTGAAAAACTTCAGTTTATATTTAAGTGGCTGTAAATTATTTATTCCTAAAAGAGAGAGTTTTGGTCTTTTTAGAAAAGTTTTTCAGGTTTTTTTCTGTTTTTTTGCTATCATAAATAATGCTGTGATGAACATCTGTGTACATATATCTTGACAACACACTTGTTTTTTTAGGATAGATTCCTAGAAATGGAATCACAATATTAGGGAGCAGAAAATTCTTAAAGACTATTTTTTTTTAAACTTTAACAGATATTATCAAATTTCTTTCTAGAAAGACTAGGTCAATGAAAACTGTTTATCAGTGTCCTCTTTTCATTTTATCATTGGAGCCATGGTTTTCTTTTTAATTAAAAAATTAAAATATATTATTTCTTATCATAATTGTTAACAAATACGCATACTTCAAAAATTTTATAGAGACATTCATATATTTTATACATTTATGTAGGCAAATCCATCCATTTATTTTTGCAATTTCTTCCTTTATGCTTTTTGTGTTTTTTTCCCTGTATCTAAAATTTTAACATTTTTGGTTTTAATCCTTAATCTGACTGAAGTTTATTCTAAAATATACTATGAAAGTAGAGTCTAACTTGAATATTTTTCCAAAATGTTAAACAATTTGCCCCAAAATACTTGTTGAATAAATCATCCCTTAACCAATGATTTTATGTTTTCTTTTTATTTGGTTAGAGCTTCACACAAATAAATGAGTCTTGACCAGTGGGTGAAAATTGTTCTGGCCTAGCTGGGGAAGGTGGTGTTCTGGCGTATGGATAGGCATGAGCTCCATGGAGGAAGGGGAAGAGCAGATGAAGACTGGAGGCGATTTGCACTCCAACCTACACTGCAGCCAGACTCAGAACAATCTTGTATGGCATAGTAATGAACCTGAATTTATCTTGTAATCTTCATCTTTTGAGTAGAAGAGGTTAATAGTATTTGTCAGATATAGATATGATTTATATAAATTGTAATTCATCAACTACTAGTGCTTGTTATATCAAAATATTAATGAAAACTAGCAATAACAGATGTGAGTGACTAAAGCTCCTAATTCAAAGAATTCAAATATCATACGGTAGGCAATGTATTGAGGCTTTACACACATTACTTTATTTAACCTTCCTTATTTTATAGAGAAGCATGAAGCTTGGACAGATTAAGTGACTAACCTAAGATCACATATTTAGAAAATGGTGGGGTCATGTTTGTGTGACTTTGAAGCCCATATTCTAAATAACTAGACTTTCATCATACTCCAGACATACTAGTACAACTTATACTTTCAAAACAGTTAATATCTAAATATAATTACTTCTTAGACATAGGGCTATTCCCTTCCTAAAGGCAGCGACCATATCTTAATTATCACTCTCCTCTTGTACCTAACATGGTAGGTGCTAAATAAATACTTACTGGCACTGCTGAAGATGTGTGTTTAAGAATGTCTGTAGGATAGTAGTACAGAACACATAAGCTTCCAAAAAGAGAAAATGAAGGACAAGAGAAAGTGCAACCAGTAAGGGAGGCAAAAAAGAACCTGCAGTAGAGGAAGGAAGAGATTTAAAAGGTACAGAGTAACAGAAAGAATGGACATTTATTTCCTCACTGAAAAATAAGATGAGGTAGGGCTTTGTCTATTTGTATATCAAAAATTTTAATTTTTGAAAACCTGTATTTTGGAAATAACTGGATTTGAAATATGGTTCTCCTTCCTCAACTAGATTCAATAATGTAATATTTGCCTACTTATTCAGGAAGAGAAACCACTAAATATCATAGCCCATTTTAGAGTTGGCATTACTAATGAACTAGATTAAATTGACCAGAGCTTTAACTGCAATTGAATGAAGAGAATTTTTCCAGATGAATATATGCCTAATACGACCAATTTGATTTGCCTGATTTTTCTCTCAGCCAGGATCCCAATGGCTTCCTGGCTGTTTTACAGCTTTCTGCTTAGTCCCAAAAGAAAGAAGATTTTTCTGATTAATACAGCTTCCTCATAGATTTCGAGCCCAAGTTCCTAATTCAAAGAAGTGCTAATCCATTTGCAAAGCATCTTAGTGAAGGAGTAATCACCCAGCCATAATCACTATTACAAGTCATAATTACTTTATGAATTCTTTTAATTACTAAGTGGTTTTTAACAACTACAAATAGATGAGCACTCTTAGCAACACAGACATTGGTCTGGAAGCCAGGGTAATGTCTCATTAAAGAATTGTAGGGCTTTTTTATTTGGAGGTAGGATGATGTGGCAGTGGGGAATCATTACTTTTACAGACTTTGTCATACCCCTGTGGTACACTAAAACCCAGAGCCATGGCCTCTAGTAAAATATTAACCTGGAGAGAAAGGAAGAAGGAACAAGGCAGTAGGGGAGCAGGGGCAAGAGAAAACTCAGAAAATGACACTGCCATCAAGGAAACCAACATCTTGCAAATGAAGTTACCATATGTTCTTTTAAAAAAGCAATGATAAAACTCACTAACTACATGGTAGGGTAAGGGCAAAGCTGTACTTGGGATCATAAGAGAAATAAGACTCTGTATTCTTCTATACTCCTCCTAATATTAATAATGAAATAAAAAGTTTCCTAGTGAATCCAATAAGGCCAGCCCTTCTGATAGAGAGAGAGAGACCAACTGTTCGAACCCTTAAAACATATAAAAAAATCTAGAGTATGACAGTTTTGAATGCAAAACAAAAACAAAACACAAATAAGAAACATACACTAAAACACAGCACCAAACAAAAAAAACCCCTACCTTGATCAAGGTAAGATATGTTTGAACATGTATCTTTTACCTTATTAGATCTCACTGTGATGAGTAGGGCAGGTATGACTGCACATTTTTTAATGAATGAGGAAACCGAGATTAAGAAATTAAATGACCTGCCACTTACACAAAGAAGTTAAAATGGCCACGCTGGGATTTGAACCCGTTCCCTAAATGCAAATGCCATATTCATTCCACCACACCATGACCCCTTGGTCTATTAATGGCCTTTGTCCACATTCACAGGTCTTTCCCTACCTCCTCAATTTCAGCTGATGACCTTGCTTCTTAGTTCTAAAAAGTTAGTTTAAAAAAATTAAAGCAAACACAAGGGGATTTCCTCATTATCTTACCCTCTACTAACCTATACCCCAATACTCCATCTTGTCTCCCATTACAATGGATTAATTTGCTCTACTATCTAAGGCCAATTTTTCCACTTATGTGTTAATTCCTATTTCCCTTTTGTTTTCTTAAGACTTTTCTCTCTCCTATAACAGCATTTCTTACCTCACTATAGGATCATTTTTGTCTGCATACAAATATTCTGTATCTTAAATTAAAAAAAGAAATTGATTTTTTATCCTCCCCCCCCAGCTCCAAGTAAGAGTTAGTTATATTTACTGTCTCTACTTTCTAAAAATTCAGTCTCTGAGTTCTTTCAAATAAAATAAGGCTTTTGTCTCCTACCACTCCGCTGAAATTACTCGTTAAAGACATCTAGGATCTTTATCTTTTCAAGTCAAACGAATAATCGTAGCTCTCATCACTCTGTATCAACAATATGTAACTCAGTTAATCACCATCCCGTTCTTGAGAAATTCCGCCCCCCTGCCCCCCAGCTTCCAGGGCCATTCACTCTCCTGGGGGTTTTCTTTCCATTTGTCATCCCTCATTCTCAGTTTTCTTTGCTTACCTACCTTCTCCTCTTTCTCCCCAACCTCAACATGCTAAGTTCCCAGAGCTCAATCCTCAGACCACTTTTCTTTTTTAATTTTAATTCTAGTATAGTTAACATACAATGTAATATTAGTTTCAGGTGTACAATATAGTGATTCAACACTTCCATACATCACCAGGTGCCATCACAAGTGCACTCCTTAATTCCCATCACCTATTTCACCTATCCCCCCACCACCTGCCCTCATCAGTTTGTTCTCTACAGTTAAGAGTCTATTTCTTCGGGGCGCCTGGGTGGCTCAGTTGTTAACCGTCTGCCTCCGGCTCAGGGCGTGATCCCAGCATTACGGGATCGAGCCCCACGTCAGGCTCCTTTGCTGGAAGCCTGTTTCTTCCTCTCCCACTCCCCCTGCTTGTGTTCCTTCTCTCGCTGGCTGTCTCTATCTCTGTCAAGTAAATAAATAAAATCTTTTTAAAAAAAAGAGTCTATTTCTTGGTTTGTCTCCCCCCCTTTGTTTTGTTTCTTATATTTCACATATGAGTGAGATCATATGGTATTTGTCTTTTTGTGACTGACTTATTTTGCTTAGCATTATACTCTCTAGCTCCACAGACTTCTTTTCAATACTCATTCCAACCAGATAATCTCACCCAACCTCAGGACTGAAATTTTGAATACCATCCATATGCCAATTACCAACACCCCTCCCCCAAGTAAACAAAGACCCTGCCTTTCTTACCCCATCTTCCCCACCTCAGTAAATGGTATTCTCTTTACCAAGTTGTTCAGGCCAGAAACCTAGCATTGTCTTTATTTCCTCTGTTTACATATAATTAACCCATCAATTCCTGTTGGTTCTATTTTCAAAACATCCTGAGTCTAACTACTACTCATCATCATTTCAACTTCCGATCATTCTATCCAAGCCATTTTCTCTCATCTTGACTTTCTGTAACAATCATTTCTCTACTATGGAGCCAGAGTGGTCTTTTCAGAACAAATAATAGCATATCACTCTTTTGATCAAAACCCCTCCAATGGCTTCTCTAAACACTTAGAGGATAAAATCCAAAACTCCTTAGCCAGACTACGATGACCTAGCCTCTGCATACCATGACCTCCCAGTGCTTGTTCTGCTCTAACCACACTGGCTTTCCTGCTATTCTCTGAATCTGACCGGTAATTCCTACTTGATGGCTTTTGCATATCTCTTCCTTCTACTTAGAATTTCTTCTCTGAGGCTTTCTCATGAGTCGGTTGCTCATGTCCTTCAGTTCCCTGTTCAGATATATCCTCAGAAAAGCTCTCTTTAACTGTCCTATCTAGAACAGTCTCCTCTAGTTACCTATGGTCACTTTCCTGATTTTTACAAAATGTCATTTATATTCACTTTGTTATATTACATGTTTATTTACTTGTTTGTTTACCAGCCCCACTATGAATGTAAGGTTCATGAGCACTGGAACTTCAGCAGCCTGGTCTGCTGCTGTATTCTCCACGCCTGGAGCATACTCTGTATGTAATAAATATTATTATTAAATATAATAATAGTTTCCGTTTACTGAGTTTACTGTAAATGAGCAAAGGACTGCTCTGTGCTTTACCTATATTAACTAATTTAATCTTCCCAGTAACTCCACGAGGTGCTTATACTGGTGATATCACAAAAATCACAGTTATGAATCATTCTGTACTTGTACTATTGGCTGTTCCCTTTAAAACAGGACTATGAAAATAACCACTCATAAGGATTAATGGACAAGAAACTGTTTTGTGAGAAAACAATCAGAAGATATACATCTATATGAAGACTAAATAATGGCTAAATATATGAGGACTAGTGGTGGTCTGATAATCAATAAGTGGGTGGACAATATTATTTATTAAGTATAAGGAAATACAGCCAAATAACAAATTAAGAAAGGATAATTGTACTGTTTTCATTAAAAGCCCCCAAACTTATAAAGTAGCATTATTTGTACAATAAGATTCAATAAACCAGGGAGACGGCTATATATAATTACGTTTTAAAACACATATTAAGATACACTTTAATATACTTTACAATAGAGAATTCACAAAAGTTTGGTCCCAAAATGTTAACACAGTTTTAAAAAATATACGTTTTTAAGCACATAGTGATTCTGTTGTTCTTCTACATTATTACATAAAGAAAAAGCCTGGCATGTTAATTAATCTAAAAGGCTATTATGTCCCTCAGCACCGAGGAGTATGTCTATGGTAATTTTTTACTTTTAATATTCCATGTTTCTAAAATAATGTAATATTGTAGACTCCACTTACACCAATTGGGGGTTGGAAAAGAAACTAGGATGTTTAGTTTTTCTTTTGCTCTATTATGCGGAAGTGATACTGAAATACACTGAGTTGACTTTAAGTACTGGGAATAATCACAATTATTTACCCACTTGGCAGCTCTGTGAGAACAAAAGGCAGGATGATATATTTTTAGCTTAAAGAATGTTTTTGCATTTTTTGTATTTGGAAGATACTTAGGACAGGAACCACGAGCCTTTTGGAAAATTTCTAATCATTATTAATTGAGGAAGGAGCTAGCACTGATTTCTCAACTGTTCCACTTGTTGGATCAAAAGGACCTTAACAATAATTTCAGAGAGCTTAACTTTATTGGGATACTATCAGAAAGATTTTGAGCAGAAACAAATTTCTGGCATATGAAAACTGCATTTTAAAATATTTCATCCAATGCTAAAGTTTTCATTTATTTTCTACTTATTTTTAAAGTTTAAACGAAGCTCTACAAACTCAGAATGAAGTGACAAATGGCTAGAATTTATGGAAGCAATTTTATTCCAGTAATATCATAATCTTTGGTGTTCTTTTTATTTCCCAATGTGATGGTATGTGTATCAATAATTTTTAAAAAAGATTTTATTTATCTATTTAACAGAGAGAGTGCGTGAGCACAAGCAGGGGGAGTGGCAAGCAGAGGGAGAAGCAGGCTCCCCACTGAGCAAGGAGCCCGATGTGGGACTCTATCCCAGCACCCTGGGATCATGACCTGAGCTGAAGGCAGAAGCTGAACTGACTGAGCCACCCAGGCATTCCAATAATTCTTTTTTTTTTTTTTAAATTAAAGACTTATTTAATTATTTTGGGGGGAGAGAGAGAGAGAGTGCACGCAAGCGCAGAGGGGCGAGGGGGAGAGGGAGAGAGAGAATCTCCAGCAGGCTCCTTGCTGAGTGGAGCCTGATGCGGGGCTCACCCTGAGATTATGGTCTGAGCCAAAATCAAGAGTTGGATGCTTAACTGATTGAGCCACCCAGGTGTCCCTCTATTGACAATTCTAAATAGTATGATATCTGATATCATTAAGTTAAGCAGAGACACCAATGATAAAATATTTTCAAAACTAAATTAATGATGACTTCCTCTGCCAAATGATTCGTGATAGGGCTCCCTGAAAAGTAAACTACCTTGGAGTTTTAGAAACATAATTTATATGACACCATCCAAGATTATACTAATTAAAAAACGTCTAAATGTAGACTCCTTTTGCAAATACTTATATGACCCCCAGGACTTACACACCTCCTGCCTATAGGCCAGGCTGTAACTCTGACTTTTTGGGGAGAGCAATGTCAGCAACTCTTCTGCTGTGAATGCCATAAGTAGGACTAGACACTTCTCATGCATAGGCAAAGCTATATTAAGCAGCAACAACTAAGAAGCAGGTATTCAGCACAAGCCTATCCCTTGTTTTTATTAGGATCTTTGGCTTCCAGGAGAAATCTCCTTAAAAGATATGGGTCTTCTATTTCTTTGGTATTCCCCACGGTACACTGAGTATTGGATAGAACACTTAGAAAATCTTAATAAATGTTGACAAGCCAAAAGTATTTTTTATAGATAGCTTAGGCTGAGAAGGTTAATGGCTTATTTTATGTACCTCATGCTTTGTAAGTTTAAATAAAGGGGCAAAATAAGATGCAAGAGGAGGAAAAAGAAAAGTATAAAACGGCAAAGGGAGACAAAAGACATTTAAAAGTTTGCCGGGAGATCTGAATTCTAATTCCAACTTTGTCCTTTCCCTACTGAGAGTTGAGTTTTTATATTATTTTTCCATACTGATTGTGTCATCTTGGGCAAGAATGGGTCTTTGTTCTTCAAAAAAAATGAGACATTAAACTAGGTGATAAAGAAAGAAATATCAAAGCTATTTATATTTTGATATCTAAAATCATTTCTTAATTAGCGACTTTACTTAATCACAAACGATTAGGTTCCTAATAATTGCTAGTTGTCATTCTGTGGGATATTTTTGGAAACCCCCCCCAAAATCAAAAATTTAAAACAGGACAAATTTCACGTAACATCATAAAACGTTTTATGCTCAGCAGAACACAATCAGCTTAAAAATCTTGAAGTAATCTACTGAAGCACAACAAATATATCTGAGACTGAGGTCTTTTACCAGGAAAATATCTCACTTTTCTCTGTGCTGAGGAGAGCTTATATGTACAGAAAGCTAGGAAGAAGCTGAGAAATAATGGAGAAGAGGGAAAGTCTCAAGGGAAAGAGACCAAGAGAAGTAGAAAGATAACTTTTTTTTTCAAGACATTTGCCATCTGTGCCTCTCTAAAAGATGCCAGGCAGCTCCCCAGCCTGAGGGTTAGGGAAGCTCTTCTCACAAACCCTGGAAGATATCCCATTAGGTTTCCCCACCAGGAAGATAAAGAGTAGCAGATGGGAGCCTGCAATTGTCAGGAGGTTATTTGGAAATGGAAGGCCACGAAGTTGGTGGTGTTCACTGTTACTCAGTTAACCTCTCCTTCCTTTCATTCTTCCTTTAATGAACTCTTTAATTTTACATGCTGGGTCCCCTACTGATACTATTCACATATGGCTTGTCCTTTTTATTTGTTTTGTTTTAAATTTCTCTCTTTTTAAAACAATACTGCTTATTTTTCCAATCTCATGTTTGAGAAAGATATATTTGCAATTTTCTACCGAAAGATTTGTAGTTGGGTCCAAATAGGACAAAATTCAGGCATTAAAAATGCTCTATTACTGAAAATGTTCTATATATGGGCAGAGCAAAGAATCTGTATGCTTTTAAAGAAAGCAGTATAGAGAACTGCCAAACCTGGAAATTTATTGACATATAAAAATCTTATTGCTCTGGTACTCTTCTAAATTTGGAATGGTTCTATTTTATATTAACATATGAAACCAATACTTTTAGTTAATATCCGACGCTCTGTGAAAAAGTAAGAATTTCACAACTTTTCAGATTGGATATTTGATATATAATCTCATGTTTCTGTGTAGTCACAAGAACCATAACAACTAAGAATATCTTTTAAAAATATTTATTGAAAATTCTAGAGACAGAATACATTTGGGGCATATTCTGCTTTCTTTCAAAGCTATTAATACAATAGCAATCATATTCGTAAATCTGTTCAAATAAATTTTCCCTAACTTTGAAATCTTTTCATTTCTATTATGGTTCTAAAATAGGTTACCTTCTAAAAGTTCACTGAACATATCAAATCATGATCCTTGTTTGCCATGACGACAGGCACTTTCTACTCTAGACGTGGGTTTTAGTGCCAACATCATTAAGAGATTCTTTAAATTACTTTTTAAATGTCCTTTTCCCTCAGGATTTTCACTTATATCTAATTAGACTACTTACTCCATGCCATGTAATCCCTGTTGCCAAAACTGCTAAATGCTTCAATAAGTAGGAGGAGGGCATCAATGGAGCAAGACAGATGTAATGTCACTGGTTAACAATAGAAGTGTGAAGCAGCTGCCTTAATTATGAAGCTTATTAATTCATGGTGTTAAAAAAAAACTTGGCAAGAGTTCTTATAAAATAGCTAAACTTTCCAAATAGCATCATATTGTTTAAAACTTAAAATACATGCTTTTAATAAGAAATATTGCAATAATTATTTTGTCACAGTAATTAACATCTGTATTTAACATCTATAATTATAAGTTACAAGGTCACACATAATTTAAAAGTAATTCTGCTTTTTTAATTAACTTTTTAAAAGTATATACGCTTATACTTCCATGCTTTAAAAATTTTTTACGGTTGGAATTAAAACACTGGATAATGATAAATTATGTCTCGGAGAGGAAGTAAAGTATAGAGAAGGAATTCTAAAGAACTACTCTCTACGAACCTGGAAAAACGTAACCTCATTAAATTTCAATTTCATGATCTGTATATTAATGCACTGTTTGATGATTACAAATGATGTATCTAAAATGCCTGACATGTAGTAGGTGCTCAGTAAAAGATAGCATTATTTTTTAATGGATGTATTGGAAAGACAAAATTTAAATAAATGGGTTGCTATTACAGAGTAAGATCAGTGAACAGAAATAGTTTCAGTACAATCTTTGGCCGTACAGTTTTTAACTCTCATTTAAAGGCAATGACATCTGAAGATGTAAGCTAGAAACAGCTTCAATTTTTTTTTTAAAGATTTTTTTAAAAAATTTATTTATGTGACAGAGAGACAGCCAGGGAGAGAGGGAACACAGCAGGGGAGTGGGAGAGGAAGAAGCAGGCTTCCAGCGGAGGAGCCCGACGTGGGACTCGATCCCAGAACGCAGGGATCACGCCCTGAGCCGAAGGCAGACGCCCAACGACTGCACTACCCAGGTGCCCCCAACAGTTCAATTTCTTAGGAAGAAGACGAATGAGTAGAAACATAAGTCTCAAAAGAGGTGTTACTAAAAAAAAAAAAAATAGTGGAAGTGTATTTTCTTTTTCAGTGTTGACCGAAATAAAAATTTATATATAATGGAGTAATAACCAACAAGATTTAGTTCCTGGAAGTTTAACACACTGCCACATTAAAAACAAACAAACAAAACTCCTCATATTACTTGGAGGGATTCCAAGTATCTAGTGGGCCAAGAGAAAACTCATGTAGATGCCACAGAGGTCTAATCCTAATCCCACCTTCCCTGGACTGTAAAGGAACGATCACCATCTACCCCACTATGTAGGGCAGGCACAGTTCCACCTTGTCTTTTAGTTCTTCCAGAGTTTTATCATTAATAAATTCATTCCAGCCCTTTCTGAATCTATGTATTTGGCATGCGTATGTGTGTGTGTATGTACACACTCTCTCTCCCTCTCTCTCGTAATTTTGTCAGTAATGTTCACTATTGTATCATCTGCCCCTACAATGAGCCTCACACATTATAGGTACAAAATATTTTTTTCAAGAATCAGTGTATGGTCTGTGGGTAGAAATATGACTGTTAGAATTTAATATAGACCAATGTAGAGAGTAACATATTAAGGATAAAATATATAAATTGTACATCATTTTATGCTTAAGATATTTCTTTTTCTTTTTTAAAGATATTTATTTCTTAAGAGAATTTCACTTAGCTTAGCTCCTTACTATTGGGAAGAGCTTAGTTTTCAGCTTTAAACTCAGAAATTTCCTGTTTGTCCATCCTTTGGTCAAACGGATGATTACTGTCAATATAATATCATTCTGCAAAATACCAGTCTGACCCCAACCATCCTACTGATAGAAGAAAAAGAACAGAATTCAGAAGACAGG
The DNA here is from genome assembly GCF_002007445.2 of Ailuropoda melanoleuca. NCBI lineage: Eukaryota > Metazoa > Chordata > Mammalia > Carnivora > Ursidae > Ailuropoda > Ailuropoda melanoleuca. The sequence continues at coordinate 51,490,624 of NC_048227.1, forward strand.
GTATACATGAACTTAATGTATGGGTTTTTTTTTTTTTTAATCAAACCTGACAATCTTCTTTGAACACTGGAAGAGGAAGTCTATAGTGCCAAAAACACTGTACAAGGAAGCATGTCAGGAAATGACCTGATTAAATGCTTTCTCTTCTATTTTTGAAAGAAAATACAGAGTCTGGTAAATATTATAATGGCAATAAAATTGCATCCTTAAAAAGAAATTCAGAAAAGCTGACAGTGATATACAAAATGACCAAATAAAGACTAGGAATTCTAATTCATTTAAGTAAAGGAAAAACAACTCTATTGCTAACTATGAGATTCTCTTCTCTAAAGCAAAAAAGGTCTACAGACAGTTATGAGTTATCAGTTATGAATACGTAAAATCAAGAGATCATTTGAAAATATGATGTTAAATGAAGAGAAATAATACATTTATGTATTTTTAAATGCCTGGTGAAAATGAATCAATGTCTTAATATTCTTTTTCCTTCTATGATTGGTTACCTTCTAGTTTTTTTTTTCTCTCTGTGCCAAGTATAATCAATCACACTGCAACATAGAGAACCTCAAAGAAAATCTAAATGAACACACTTTCTATATTATCATTAATACCAAAGGAAAGAAAAAAAAAGTTAAATACAATATGTAACCTAAAATAAAATGAGAAAACGTCATTCACTGCCAAAATTACACTGATTCAAGTATTAGAGTAAGTTCAAAGTAATACTCAAGAGGATAGAAGTGATCTCAGGAATATCAGATGTCTTTAAAAAATATATATAGTAATAGGGGCGCCTGGGTGGCACAGCGGTTAAGCGTCTGCCTTCGGCTCAGGGCGTGATCCCAGTGTTCTGGGATCGAGGCCCACATCAGGCTCCTCCGCTATGAGCCTGCTTCTTCCTCTCCCACTCCCCCTGCTTGTGTTCCCTCTCTCGCTGGCTGTCTCTATCTCTGTCGAATAAATAAAATCTTTAAAAAAAAATAGTAATAAAAAGTTTAAAGATGACTTTAGAAACATCAATGACTATATTTATAAAAGGAGATGCTGGTAGTGAATGAGTTCTAATACTGAATTTTTCAAAAGTATAATGTGACATTATTAAGCATTATAATAACAAAAACAGTAATAATGAAGATAGGCCTTTGAAACTAACGACAGTCCTACTGATTTTCTTTGCCCTGTTGTGTTTATCATCCTGTTCTCCATAGCTCCTGTCTGACTGCTTTTTTCTCCTGTTTCAAAACCACAAGGAGATTAATATCCATTCTTGGAGGTGAGAGTAAAGATAATGAGGCTATGTGAGTCATTTCGAATTTTTTAGTGTGGTAACAGAAAACTTAAAAAAAATACTTTTCAACAACCAAATGAATTCTAGAAATTGCACTGTAATTACCTCAAATCCAATCTTGCTTTACTTTTCAATATTTGTTTGTTACTTACACATGTTCTCTAGTGAATGGAAAGTAAATCCTACACAAGAAATTAACAAAACAGTGATACCTGCAGATCTCCTTGTCAATGTGAGACCTACAATTCTAATGCCACAATATCCTCATTCAAAAATTAGTATCGCTAAGATATTACAGACTTAGATGCTATCTAGCACAGGCTGAGTTTCCGGCACTAAACACCATAGGATGAAGAGATGACATCATTGTTGCTGTGGAAATTATTAAGGGGTACCGCAAACAATATCTATATAAATATACTGTTGAGTTTATCTTACATGAATTTGCAGATGATTTGTTTTGTTAATTTCACAAGAATTGACTTTATTTTAATAAAAATAAACCATGAAATGAGTGTCACTGGTTTTAGGCAGTGTAATGGTGGGAAGAAACAGGCTGCTGAAAGGATGTGGACAGACCTCTTGTTCTAATCAATGCCTTTTCAGAGAAGACTGAATAGGATAACAGTTTAATTCTCTTGCTACTAGATATATTTTTGGGTCTTTTTTAGTGGGGTGGAGGGGGATACAGAGTGTAATAGGCATATGGTTTTCATAAACCTTTACAAACCATTTGCATCCAGTCTTTTTTTTTTCCTTCATGGATTGGAAGGACAAATATTGCTAAAATGTTTATACTACCCAAAGCAATCTACATATTTAATGCAACCTCTACCAAAACAGCACCAGCATTTTCCACACAACTAAAACAAACAATCCTAAAATTTGTGTGGAACCACAAAAGACCCAGAATAGCCAAAGCTATAGCCAAAGCTAATCTTGAAAGAAAAAACCAAAGCAGTAGGCATCACAATCCCAGACTTCAAGCTGTATTACAAAGCTGTAATAATCAACACAGTATGGTACTGGCACAAAAACAGACACATAGATCAATGGAACAGAGATCAATGGAACAGAATAGAAAATCTAGAAATGGGCTCATAACTCTACGATCAACTAATCTTAGACAAAGCAGGAAAAGAATATCCAATGGAAAAAAGATAGTCTTGTCAACAAATGGTGTTGGGAAAACTAGACAGCCACATGCCGAAGAATGAAACTGGATCATTTTTTTTACACCATACACAAAAGTAAATTAAAAATGGATGAAAGTCCTAAATGTGACACAAGAAACCATCAAAATTCTAGAGGAGAACACAGGCAGCAACCTCTCTGACATTAGCCAAAGCAACTTCTTACTAGACACATTTCCAGAGGCAAGGGAAACAAAAGCAAAAATGAACTACTGGGACTTCATCAAGATAAAAAATTTCTGCACAAAAAAAAAAAAAAAAGAAAAAAAAGAAAGAAAGAAAAAAAAGAAAGAAAGAAAAAAAAAAAGGAAAAAACAACAACAACTCTGCACAGCAAAGGAAACAATCAACAAAACTAAAGTCAACCTATGGAATGGAAGATTGCAAATGACATTTCTGATAAAGGGCTAGTATCCAAAATGTGCATCCAGTCTTAACACGTATTTCCTACCTCAATATCTTCCACTTCAGTGTGTATGTGTGTGTGTCTGTGTGTGTGTGTGTCTGTGTGTGTGTCTGTGTGTGACATGAGAGACAGCACAGGACAGTAGTTAAGAACCCATACTTGGGCTACTAGACTGCAAAGTACTCACTTGCTGTGCAACTTTAGAGAGGTTAGTTAACCTGTAAAATGGGAATAATAATGGGATGTTATCAATATAAAACGAATGGTTATTGTTAGGATTAAATGAATTTATTGATGTAAAGTTCCTAGAATAGTACTTAACAGATGAAAAGTGTTCAAAGGTGTTAGCTCTTATTACGTGTGTTTCCAAGGTAGACATATACTTTTAAATATTAGATTAGATAAATATATCAAGGTAGGTAAATATGAAAGGAAAATTATATTCTTAAATCTAACAGATACTAGTTTAAAATACTTGCCCAAATTAACTAACCATGATTTTACTGTCTTCTACCCAGATAAATCCTGTTTTTATGACTTTCCAACTAGGAAATAATAAAAACCTCATTCTAGGGATCTAAAAACAATTTTTATTCTTTATATTCTTACTTCAGAAATGAATTTTTAATTTTATAAAAAATTTTTTGATAGCTGCCTCATATACTTTAATTCTCTATTCTTTTCTACAGAGCATATAACAGAAAACTGATGAATACAGGATCCATCCATCCATCAATTCATTAATAAATTATTTTCTGACTCACTACAATGTACTTGGCCCTATATTGCACACAAAATCTACACACTAGCTTCTCAAAGGAAAAACACTGAAAAATTGGAAACTGTGAAAGGGATATTGAAGCCAATTGAGAATGATAAGCAAAAGAGGTAAGAAAAAAGCTAATAAGTGAACTACCTCAGAATCAGTGAATGTATAAGAGGACCTTAAAGACATTATACAGTCCAATGGTTCTTACATCTTTAAAATATTATCAATTACCTGAGAGGTAATATAACATATTGTATTCATTTATAACATTTATCTTGACTAATGTGCTAACAAAGTTTTGTGGGAAATTATATTTAAACTCAACAAAGACAGAATACGCTGAAAGGAAACTGGAGAAAATACTCCTAATAGTAATTTTAACTTCAGTATAAAATTTAGTTCTTATCTTCTTGGTCAAAAAACAAAGCTAAACACAGTTTAGTTGTTTTTTTTTTTTTGGTTGTTGTTTTGTTTTGTTTTTAACCATGAAATAAATCTGGTTATATTTTTATTTTGGAAGGGGGAAAGAGGAGGGAGTTGAACAGTTTTTTTGGCATTAGTTGATTCTAAAAGATCTTAATTGTGTGTCTTTATGTAAAGAAACTTCAGGAACATCACAGATTCAGCAAGAGTGACTTAAAAGAAGCAGTAAGAAAGTTTTCAATTTCAAAAGCAAGCATATTATATACAAATATATAATTCATTTTTATATATAAAAACCCATCCTCAGTAACTTTGTAAAGTTATTATATTGAAAGACAGGGTGATAATCTGGCTGCTGAGGATAGCCCAGTTTATACCTATTATCCTGACTTACATATTAACAGTGACCCATCCATTCTCAGAAGTACCCAAGTTTGGATAGTAAATTATATGGGAAACTTGGTCCAAATATGTTGCTCTGTAGTGATCTTGTTTGACAGCGGAAAGGCTTTATAAACAGTTTCTGCCAAATTTCTAGAGTCACTGGCTGGCAGCAATTTAAGACCCAAAGTAAAAGAGAAGGTATGAAATATATAAGATATAATCTCTTTATATTAAAAAGCAATGCAATAATGTCATGAAACTCACGCTCAAAATGGAAAGCAATTCTTCAGTACCACATTCAGGTTTCAAGCGCTCCTTGAACATTTTAACTGTTTGGTGCTTCAAATAGTAGTAAGAAGCAATTCGGCCATATGTCAGAGGTTCAATGCTCCGATTATCCTATTTCAAAAAGAAAGATGAGAAGATAAAAAGTACAATAGAAGCACACGCATTCATAAAATTGGTAGTTCTTACTGCAGGTTGCTATTGCAACAATTTTGTTAAAATTTTTGGTATTATCGTTAGAACAAAAGCCCTACTGTTAAAAAGCTGGGCAATCTTTTCCCTTAGAATGTATATGACTGAGTCATACCTCTCCAATTTCAATACAGTAGGAATGTTCCAATTCAACCAGAGACTTCTCAACCAGACTGGACAGAAATTTGTTCACAGAATCATGGCTCACATCACTCAAATTGTAGTAGCTAGAAAAGAAGCAAGGTCATTATTTGTTTCAAGATAGTTTCTACTAAAATTAGCATTTCAATTTTTTATCATTCTATTTTTTTTCAGAATTTCAAAGAACTACACTTATGGCAAATCAAAGAAGTAAAACAACTGCCAACTGCCACTTTCATTGTACAAATCAAAATTCCCATACTAAGATTTGTGGACACCAATGAACAATGATAATATGTTAAAATATGTAAGATAAGCAGATAAAATTCAGCATTACATTAGAAAGATACTAACTTTCTAGTGTTAAAACTGGCATTACTTCACTTTGTACATCTACAGCAAATTAAACTTATACACTAGATTTAGAAACAGAAGAATATTATATATAAATATAAATATGTAATTCCCTTTTACATATAAAAACCCATCCTCAATAACTTTATAAAGCTCAAAGAACTATAGATTTGGGTAGCAGATGAATTCTTTTAGGAGATTTTGTCATTTATTGTTCTCCAAATGCTTAATAACTACATGCCACCCTCAATATTGGAAGAGACATCACCAAGCTAACAATAAAGTATTTGAACTAAGCTTCTATATACAAAAAACACATAGGTTCAGCTCTGTATATTTTCCGAGTAAAAGGCTGAGGGACATGCAATTCACCTGAATGCTCTTCCCTCTAAGTCCAAAAGTTTCTTGTCAAATATCTAAGATCGCTAGGAATCTGTGCCTGGGAACCGATTCACAGGGTGACAGAATGCCCCCATGTAACCCCAGATCTCTAATTCCTGGAGGTGAATCCTGTATCTTGGTCAGCATAAAGAATTATATGTCCTATCTCCATCCAAATCCAGTAACAGGAGGAACAGACTCATCATTAAACCCCAGCACAAGGGTTATACTTCTGCACAGGACTAGAAAGGAGGTATTCATAGTCTGGGAAGAAAGTGTTAACAATCTCAAATGGGAGAGGCCTAAAGGAAACCATAACCAGCCAAGTATGGTGATTTTTTTTCTTTCTTCAAAGGGAAAGATCTGGGGTCAGTATACTGTAAAAATTTACTTAAAAATACATGAAGCAGGGCTTAAATGATGGCATGATATACTTTCAATAGAAAGAGAAGTTTGCACAAATGGCTAGATATACCGATATGAGAGACTCCACTGAGTAAGTATTAGGGACTCGTCTGTATTCTAAAATTTTAGCATGGCTGTTTTTGCATAAGTGCACACAATGCTTGGTACACCAAAACCAAAACCAAAGTATAAAGAGCACATTTTTAAAATATTGAAAAAAAAAAAAGAAGAGACTATTTACTTGGGAAAATAACTGTAAATCATAATTATATGCTGAAGATTTTAATTTTCACAAAAGAGAAATAGTTACTTTCAATCTTAATCTGCAGAGAAATTATTGCCTTTCCTAGAAAAGTTCTTGTCACAGACCAAAATAAAGCAATATTTATCAACGAAAAAAATAAGTATTGAAACCAGCGCTGTTGTTAATTTAAACAAAATGTACAAACTTTTATCTAACCAGGCATATAAAGTGAAAAACCAGCATTAGAAACCATTAGAAAATATTTCCTTTATCCTGAAAAATGACTAAAAGAAGTATTAGTTAGAATAGTGTATTCTGCTGTGGAAGGTGAAAATAAAAATTCTGGACATTCAATGCCCCATCAGAGAGCTCTCTAAAGCCATTCTAAATTATTAGTAATACTTGTTGTCTTTCAGTTTTTTCTAAGAAATGGAATTTATCAGCTAAACTTTCTACAACAGAAGTGTTTGTATTTCACATTCTTTTGATTTGCTAAATCTATAAATTTTCCAACACTATTTTCAGCTGTCTGGATTTATATATAGTTGATAAAATTATTTCTAAATTAAAAAAAAAAAACCCAGTGAGAATATGCCCAGGAACTGAATAAGTAGTACAATTTCTAGAACAAGAATCAAATAATTAAACAATTAAAATAACAGAAGGAAGCTATTATGAAAATAATATTACCATGAAAAAGAAAACATTAAAAATACCATTTTTGTCTAAAAATTTACTAGCCCATTCGAAAACAAAAAATCTCACGGACTTTTTTCCTAATGATTACCATAAGCCCTTACTCTATAAATACAACTGAATGACAATTTTATCATTTTTTACTTTAGCAAATTTAGTATACTTATAAATAATATTTAAAACCATCTATGATAAAAACTTTCCTTTAAAAATCATAAATTTTTAAAGTATTTTAGCCACTGCTTTATGTATTTACAAGGTATATTCTGATGGGCTAATACTCTTTCTATCTAATGTTTGTCCAAGTTTATTGGGAAGTTTTTAGGACTAGTTTGTAACTTTTATTCAGATAAAGTATAGTCAGGGTAAACATTTCTTTAACATTTAAAGTTGGAAAAAATGAAAAAACTACAATTAAAATTATACCTCTGAGATTACAACAAATTATTTGATGACTACATTATACATACTCTAACTTGCTAAAAATTAACACATTTCAGAATAACTTAAAAAACTTCCAGATATTTCCTCTTAATATGGTTGTTCTTTTCTAATGCGCTCACCAACACTCTCACACTTGACTTGCCTAAGAGAAGAAATGCAAAAATTCAATTTAAGTAATTGAATTGACATTCAATTTACTCAGTATCAATGCTTTTATCCTTACGGAATTTGGGGTAATTAAAAAAAATCCTAAAATTGTTTTCTTCTGGCATATGTTAATGATACTTTTATTTATTTATAGAAAGTGATAACTTTTAAAAATAGAAAATGCTAGGTAAAATAATACATTCAAGAATATAATAGGAAAATCTCAATTATTAAAAAAACTTGTCTTCTATAACCCAACACAAATACTAAAACACATAATTGTTGTGATGTAACTTCACTGATTTATACTATTATTCTTTGCTAATATTTGACCTCAGTTTACTTACAACATTTTCAAATCCTTATAAAAGTAAGATTTGCTACATCTTAATTAGAAACATAACCTATAAGACACTGTAAAGTAAACTAAAGGTAAATGAAATTATTGTCTAGGTTACATAAAATTTGGAGAGATATTTGGACACTTTTCTGTGAATAAACAATGGAGTTTATATTTACATGATCTCATCAGCATTATATGGCCTTTGCTTCTACTGTGTGAACTTTTCAGTCACTGGGTAATTTCTAGCTTAAATAATTATAAGCATTTAGCTTAAAAGATTATGTATCATTAATTTCAATAATCACTTTACTAACTTGAAAAAGCAAGCAACAGCTAAGTAAAAAGGTCTGTTTTCATGTTGCACTCTCCACAGTCCAAAATTTACAATTTACTGGTTATTAAAACAGAAATATTATACAACTGTTTAATTACAGATAAAGGATACAATGTAGTTTCATGCTCCCTGCATTGGATCATCAAGTCATTATCTTCTCTCTGCCATAAACAGACAGCCTACCTTTTTGTCAGCACGCTATTTCATTTATTTCACAGAGAAACCCAGTTTCACAATAATTGACTTGTCAGAAGCTCTAATTTATGAGGCTGAGCTCTGTAAGATTTCTCTATATTGGACTCAACCTGCACACAAGCAGGGTTGAATATTTACAATGCTGTTAACAGGTGCTGAGTTGTTTAATGATTCTAATAGCCAGAAGCGTACTGAGAAAGCCAGCGGGATCACAATTACAGGCTGTTTGAACACAACAATTACTAGTCCCCTGGGAGGTGTGAAAGTCAAAGGCAGTTTGATACTGACAGCATCTAGCACATGGGCTAGACAAGCTAACTTCTATTAGCAGTCCATTGGGAAAAAGTCATAACAAACCTCTCCCTCTCATAAAAATTTACAAAGTTCGTTAAATTTAAACAATCCAAAAGGTAAAACAACTTTAAAAAATGATCTTTAAAAGATCTCATCAAAGGACAAACAGGAATACCACACATGAAACCTCAAGTTATCTTTTGGCAACTGTTAATAAGGATGAAATTTTGCTGGTTGGGAATGAAAGAGATTTTATTGTAATCGAAAACATAGATAAAGTTACACCAAACAGTCTGGATTTAATGTGAATAGTGGCAGCCATTTCCTTTTTCTTATTGTAAACCTGACCAGAGATCTTGCTGGGAAATTTTTCATCAGTCTTGAAATGCTGCAGCTATAACTGTCAGGACTGGGAAGTCATTTGTTACAGCACCATGTTTTTTTTATGTTTAGATTATGCAGCAGTAATAATGACACAAATAATGAAAGTGGTTGCAGGGACAGCTGAAACTACCACAACATTTTTTGTCTCAGAAATGTTTAAAAGCTTTCTCAGGGGAAAACAGAGAGTAAAACTGAACATTCAAATTGAATCCAGAACTCAATTTGGAATATATTATATTTCATGATGCACCAGTACATGTGTTTATATACATTTGAACACACTAATGTAATGTGTGTCTATATATTTATGCATATAAATATATATCATTATACGCACGTGCATATATTTGCATATATATACGGATCACACACACACGAGAACATAGACAGACACGTAGAGAACAATCCAGGAACAGTGGCAGAATCTTTGTCAACGTAAGTTCTACTTTGGTGGTGGTGTGCTGGGGGTACTTTAAAGTAGTATGATTAAATGAAGGGGGCTGGAGAATTGGGTCGTATTTAATATCTATGTATGACTTATTCTGAAAGTGGTCTTTGTCTTTGCTATTTTCAATAAACCTCACTTTCTCCTTGTAACACATACATGCATGTATATATGCCTATTCCACCCAACCAAAAGTCAAATCTCAATTTATGACACTGAATAATAGGGAGTATTAAGGATAAATTAAAACTACACACGATATAAGCCCTTCATTTGAGACAATGATCTTGGCTTCCTTAAAACTTCTAATAAATTTAAAAATAAATAGGAAGAATTTACCAATTTCCTGAACTCTTGTGCCTTTCTTTACTTCCAGATTATGGAACAGGTGATTTTAACACAGACAATAATAAGAAGAAGATCAGAAAATACAATCAAGGGCCAATCAGAAAGAAAATTGTAGAGCTTCACTATAGCAGACTATTTTAAATAAAATACATAAATCATTAAAATTGATTTAGGCACATGTTCTCATTTTTATCCAGATGTAAAGGTATAGATATTAAAACTGACATTTTTTTTTTGCATCAAATGAACAAAATTTGTATGGTATGATTTCCATAAAGAACACATTTTCCAGCATAGCACTGGAAGGAGAAGTGGAGAGGGAATGTGGATATGTGGGTTCTGGACCCGATAATAAGCCTGGGGATGAAGACTGTGGCCCCTGGAGCCAGAGTGCCTGAAATCCAGGGCTGCCTCTGCTACTCAGGGGCTGTGTGATTATGGGCAAGTTGCTCAATCTCCCTGTGCTTCAGTTCCTTCATCTATAAAAATGGGGACCATGATAATACTAAATGAGTTAGGTTCTCAAAACAACAACTCGAGTATAGTAGATAATAAATAATATTAGTGTATGTTTTTGTTTCTCACATTATTAATTTCAATTTTTACTTTTATAAATTCCTTTCTCATATTTTGCTATTTCCTCTAGTTCCTAGAGATGAATGCTTATTTTGTTTTCAAGCATTCATGCTCTCTTGTAGATGCTCTAAAGATATGAATACTCCTTGCAATTGCGCTTTGACTGAAATTCACTGACTTTGTTATATATTACTTTTTGTTATTTTTTATAGCTCTAGTCTATACCTTTAAAATAAAATTTCGCCTTCCACTAGAATAAGAATAGTTAAATCCCAAGCAGGTAGATTGCCTTTGCCATCCTTTTTCTTGTTTATTTCTGGTATTATTGCATTATGCACTGGGAATGTAGCCTTACGATCTTTATATTTTGAAATACACCGAGCTGTTCTTTGTGGTCTAGTACATGGTACATTTTTATAAATCAATTTTGATGAGTGTATGCAAGTAGGCTTATTCTTTTGGGCTGGGGGGAAGAAATATAAAGATACATATACATATTCAAAGATATGTTATTCAAATTCTCTATTTTACAAAGTACCTTTATCTCTTTGGCATGCTGATTTTCAAGAGACATGTGCTCAAGCCTCTTAACATGATTGTAATTTAGTTAACATCTTAAATTTCTATCAGTTTTTGCTTTCTGTATTTCGATGCTATGTTTTTAGTTACCTAAAAATTTGTAAACTACTATAACTATTTAGTGATTGTCCTTGCTATCAGTATGAACCATTCTTCATTGTCCTTTATAGTCTTTCTTTTCTTTGCCTTGAATTTCATTTTCTCTGATTTTAATTTTGCAACTGTTCCTTTCTCTGTTATTGTCCTTTATGTCTTCTTTCAATCCTTAACTTTCAACTTCTCTGTATCACTTTAACTTGATGTTTCTTACAAATCATGTCTAGCTGGATTTAAAATAATTGAATCTAAGAATTTCTTTCAACAAATAAGTTTAAATTATTTTTAGCATTTATGATTATAATTGACCAGACTTAAGCTACTAATAGATCCTGTCAGTCCTTTATTCCAAAAGAACCCCACAGTGGTTCTTTTTTTTTTTTTTTTTAAAGATTTTATTTATTTATTTGACAGAGAGAGAGACAGCCAGCAAGAGAGGGAACACAAGCAGGGGGAGTGGGAGAGGAAGAAGCAGGCTCCCAGCAGAGGAGCCTGATGTGGGACTCAATCCCAGAATGCCAGGATCACCAGGATCACGCCCTGAGCCAAAGGCAGACGCTTAACAACTGAGCCACCCAGGCGCCCCCCACAGTGGTTCTTATACCACTGATAATGAAAGTCAAAGTCCTTCCCACCATCTCTTGGGTCTCACATGACTGATACTACCACCAAACCCCCAGGTCCCTAACCTCATTGGTTACTGTCTCTGTCTACACCTCATTCATTCTGCATGAACTACAACTCCTCCTGGCTTGAATACACCAGACATGCATGCCTTAGAACCTCTCCTGTTTTCTTGCTCTGAAATATTGTCCCTAGATAGTCATGTGGTCAAACTTTTCATCCCCTCTTAAGCCTTTATTCAAAACTTAGCACCTTTTTAAAAAAACAATACAGTATTATTAACTATTGTCACCATGCTATAGATTACAGTATTTATCTTATAACTGGAAATTTGTAACTTTTGACCAACATCTCCCCATTTCCCTCTTTAGCACCTTTAATTAGGCCCACTCTGTCTAATTAATACTATAATCCCCCTACTCCTCCCACTTGGCCTCCTTGTCTTCAGCACTGTGTTCTTTTTTTCAAAGCACTCATAACCTTCTAACATAACTTTTTTTTTTCTTTTTCAACTTTTTATTTAAATTCCAGTTAGTTAACATACAGTGTAATATTAGTTTCAGTAACAGAATTTAGTGAGTCATCATTTATATACAACACCTAATGCTCATTGCAACAAGTGCCCTCCTTAATACCCTTTACCCATTTAAATCATCCCCCCACCCACCTCTCGTTCAGTAACCCTCGGTTTGTTCTCTATGGTTAAGAGTCTGTTACACAGTTTGTCCCTTTTTTCTTTTTCCCCCTATGTTCATCTGTTTTATTTCTAAAATTCCAAATATGAGTGAAATCGTACAGTATTTTTCTCTTATTTTGTTTACCATAATACACTCTAGCTCCATCCATGTCATTGCAAATGGCAAAATTTCATTCTTTTTGATGGCTGAGTAATAGTCCTCTCTCTCTCTCTCTCTCTCTGTGTGTGTGTGTTTGCACACACCACTTCTTTAGCTATTCATCAGTCGATGGACATTTGGCTTCTTTCCATAATCTGGTTATTGTTGATAATGCTGCTATAAACATTGGGTACGTGTATCCCTTCAAAACAGTATTTATGTATCCTTTGGGTAAATATGTTGTAATGTTGCAGTGCAATTGCTCAATTTGTGGTTTAGTTCAATTTTAACTTTTTGAGGAACCTCCATACTGTTTTCCAGAGTGGCTGTACCAGTTTGCATTCCCACCAACAGTGTAAAAGGGTTCCCCTTTCTCTACATCCTCACCAGCACCTGTTGTTTCTGTGTTGTTAATTTTAGCCACTCTGATGGGTGTGAGGTGATAACTCATTGGAGTTTGGATCTGTATCAGTGTAACTTTTAAACTCATTGTCTCTGTTAAAAGAACAAGAGTACCATGAAAGCAGAAAGTTTTTTATTTACTATTACATCTTCAAAATGCCTAGAATAGTACCTGACACATAGTAGGCACTTAATGCTTACTGAATTAAGGAATATAGATTTAATTTTTTAAATGCTTCTACCTCACCGTTTTGAGGCAATGCTATGTTTTTTCAGACTAGAGATTATTTATGTTGCTATTATACCTTTCAACAGAACCTAATACAGTTGGTGATCATAGCTTTTCCCCCCTAATTGAGACATAATTGACATGTAACAATGTATTAGTTTTAGTTATACAATATAATGATTTGATGTTTATATTGTGAAATGATTACCACAATTTGTCTAGCTAACAACAATCCCCTTACATAGCTATAAACTTTTTTCTCGTGATGAGAACTTTTAAGATCTACTCTCTCATCAACTTTCAAATATACAGTATTAACTACAATCATCATTCTGTACATCAGATTCCCAGGATTATTTATCTTATAACTGAAGTTTGTACCTTTTGTCCTCCTTCACTCATTTGCCCACGCTACCCATGATCTATTCTCTGTGAGTTTTTTTGCTGTTGTTGGTAGAGTCCACATACAAGTGACAACATACAGTATTTGTCTTTCTCTGCTTGACTTATTTAACTTAGCATAATGATCTCCAGGTCCATTTATATTGTTGCGAATGGCAGGGTTTCCTTTTTTTTTTTTTTTTGGTGAATAATATTTCAGTGTGTGTGTGTGTGTGTGCGCACGTGCGTGTGTATCATGTCCTTATCTCTTCATCCACTGATGAACACTTGGGTTGTTTCTAGGTGTTTGCTATTGTAAATAATACTGCAATGAACAAGGGAGTGCAGATATCTTTTTGAGATAGTGATTTCTTTTCTTTTTTTTTTTTTTTAAGACTTTATTTACTTGACACAGAGAGTGAGAGAGCACAAGCAGGGGGAGCAGCAGAGGGAGAGAGAGAAGCAATCTCCTTGCTAAGCAGGGAGCCTGACATGGAGTTTGATCCCAGAACCCTGGGATCATGACCTGAGCCAAAGGCAGACGCTTAATCATCGGAGCCACCCAGAACACCCGTACTGTTTTCCACAGTGGCTGCCCCAATTTTAATTCTCACCAACAGTGCAAAAGGGTTCCCTTTTCTTCACATACTCACAAACATTTATTTCTTGTCTCTTTGATAACAGCCATTCTAACAGGTGTGTGATGATATCTTATGGTTTTGATTTGCATTTCCCTGGTGATTAGTGACGTTAAACACCTTTTCATGCACCTACTGACAACCTGTATGTCTTCTTTAGAAAAATGTCTATTCAGATCCTTAGCCCATTTTTTTAATCAGATTGTTATTTTCTATTCAGTTGTATGAATTCTTTATATATTTTGGATATTAACCTCTAATCAGATATACGATTTACAAATATTTTCTCCCATTTGGTAGGATGCCATTTCATTTTGCTAGTTTCCTTTACTGCACAGAAGCATTTTAGTTTGACATAGTCCTACTTGTTTATTTTTGCTTTTTCTGCCTTTGCTTTGGTGTAGAATCTAGAAAGTCATCACTAAGACCAATGTCAAGGACATTACCTTCTATGTCTTCTAGCAGTTTTATGGTTTCAAGTTTTACCTTCAAGTCTTTAATCCATTTTGAGTTGATTTTTGTGCATGGTGAAATACATGGGTCCAGTCTTATTCTTTTGCATGTGAATATCCAGCTTTCCCAATATTACTTATTAAAGAGACTATACTTCATCATATATTCTTGGCTCCTTTGAGTAAATTAATTGACCATATACGTGTAGGCTTATTATTGGGCTCTGTTCTATTCCATTGATCTATGTGTCTGTTTTTATGCTAAAACCATACTGTTTTAATTATACCTTTGTAATATGATTTGAAATCAGGAAATGTGATGCCTCCAGCTTTGTTCTTCTTTCTTAGGTTTGCTGTGGCTATTTGAGGTCTTTTGTGGTTCCATACAAATTTTAGGATTGCTTGTTCTCTTTCCGTGAAAAATGTCATCATGGCCCTTCAAAAAAATTTATTGCTGTACCTATTCTGGACTGATTAATTCACATGGCAACAGCTGGGGCACAGGTTTCTACTTCAGGATAATAATGACAGTCTTAGTCTTAACCTAGCTAGGTATCTCAAAATATGTTCAGGTGATTACTCTAAAGGAACTAGCAACTTCATGAGGACAGTCAAGAGTGTATAGGCCACCACCTTCTGAAAATTAATTTACATGCATTTATCAATATATGACTGGACTTTTAAGACTGTTAGAACTTGGATGGCTCTAAGGGCTGGAGAGAGCACTGCAGGCAGGCAAGGAGTGACAGTGAAAGCACAACGGTGTGAGGAATATACTCTTACCTAGGGGCGGTATGGGTTAATGTCTCCTTTGGTGGTGTTGGTGGTGGTAGTAGGGGATACCTAGCTTTTATTTGGGGCAGCAAGAGGGCAAGAAAAGCAGCTGCCACAACAACCAAGTACCCTAAGCTAATGTATCCTTTGACTCCCAGTGCTAGAATCTTCCCCTAGCAAAGACAGCACTCAGGTAAAAGTAGGTGAGGCAATGTGAACTACAGAAGACTCACTATTTACATGCACTACAATCATATGAGCAGAAGATACCCTAAACTTTCAACACCCAAGAAGTCCCCGGGCTCAGAATAATTTCTTTAAGTTATAAACCAAGTACATCTCTTCAAGATTTCATCTTTGTCCACTGTGCCAACCTCCCCCAAACTTCTTGTTCTGTCTTTAATTAATACTGTTTATTATAGTTGCATGTGGATTTTCCCCACCACATTAATATTAAATAGAAGGTAGTTTGCAACCAGAACAACAGGGAGTGATGTCTGTTCCGGTTCCCTCTTGGTAGGACCTAAACAAATGGACATTCTACAAAATAACTGGCCAGTATTCTTCTAACACGTCAAGGTTATGGTAGACAAATACTGAAGAAACATCATACATTAGCGTGAATTAAGGAGACAGAACTAAATGCAACGCAGGACACCAAATTGGATCCTGGACAGAAAAGGACATGAGTGGGACAACTGAAAAAAATCTGACTAAAGTTTATAGATTAGTTAATAGTATGACATAAATGTTAATTTCCTGGTTTGGATAATTGTGTTACAGTCATGGAAGATGTTAACATTTGAGGTAGCCGGGTGCAGGCTATACAGTGTCTGTACTGCTATTGCAATTTTTTTAAAGTCGCAAATTGCTTCTAATTGAAAGTTAAATTTGTGTTTTTTTAAGTTTAAGAAAAGTAGATGCATACACAAAGTTCAGTGTATCTGTGGATTCGGTAAAGAACTCTAATTCGCTAATGAACTCAATTTAAATTTGAACTCAATTTGAACCAGTTTAAAGAACTCAGAGAATTATTCCCTTGTTTACTAATCAGAGAACTGACAAATGATTACGTTCTTAGTCTCTAAGATTCTTTAGGATGGTATGGACCAGGAAAGCAACTGGAATGTTCACTAATCAACATTAATTATGATCTTCATAATGAAGACAAAACTTAGAAAGACTTTAATGCATGTATTTGATTCTCAACATGATCCTGTGAGGGAGGTAGGCTATGACTCACTTTCCAGACGAAGAAAGGGAAGCTGAGAGGTGAAGTGACTCAAGGTCAAACAGTAAAGGGCAGTGCTAAAACAGGAATTAGTGTTCTGATTCCATGTTCAAATCTCTTTCCACAATATTAATCGCCTCTACCTTTTATGACATAAGAAAAAGAAATACATCTACAGTTATACACCAAGCCACTCGTTCCTCTAAAAAAAGAGTTGATACAGAAAACTTATGGTGTTAAGTCCTGGGTTTATGTCAAAGTAGTTCTGGGATCCAGAGCAAGTCACTTCAAGTTTCCAACCTCCCTTTCTTCAGTATCAAACAAGAAGGTAGGACCAGAGTACATGTAATGTCTATCCCAGTATACTTTCCACAATTCTAATCCTGTGATTTATTTGCTATGGTAAAGTTGCAGTGCTGGATGGCTACCTCACTAATTCTGTAGTCATGTTCCCAAATGATATCTTGTATCTAATCCAGAGGCCCTAAGAGCTGAGGAAACAGAAAACTGTCACCATATTTTCAAACTCCGATCTATGTGAGTAGAAATGTTGGCTGAAACAAGAGACAAATTTCTTAAGGTACCAACAGGTAAGATTTGGTAATAACATTTTCATCATGATCTCTCTGTTCAAGACCTTACAATGCCTTGATATTTCCTAATATATCAGGAATGTCCCCATCTCTGGCCCCTCCTTCCATTCCTTCTGCAACTGTTGAGGTCTTATTCACCTTTCCTATTAAACAGCTTCCTAACTGGTCTTCCTGCTTTAAATGTCTCCCCATTCCAGCTCATTCCCTACCATTGCATCATAGTGTCATAAGGACTAAAACCAAACCAAACCTAATTTGGGGATATTAAATCATGTTTAAAAACTCACCAATGCCAATAGGATCAGATGTAAACTCCTTAGCATGACATACAGGACATTTACTCTCTGGTGCTTGGCCCACTTTCTGGTCAAGACAATCTTTTGATATCCATACTCTTAAACTCTGGCTACATCAAACTTCTTGGCACTCTACAAACGCCCTTTCAAGCCACAAGGGCCTATGTGCCTCTTACCTTTTCTACTCCTGTTCCAGATTCAAAATTGGTTGAAGTATCACCTCTCTGTGAAGATTTTACTCTCATAGGCTTAATACAGTGCTATTAGAGCACTTATGATTTACAATGTAATCATTTATATGTCTTTTTCCCCATTAAAAGATCAGCCATTGAAGATAGGGGATAATGTACACTGATTTTTACCCTCAAAATCTACATAACATTTGACAAATAGTGCTCAGTGAAGATCTACCTATACTGCCTGAAAGGAAAAGATTCTTATTTTTTTCCTCCTGCAGGGTTCTTATTAACCATTACAGATGCCTCACAAACTCCTCCCTCTACAACTGCATAAGCCTCACTCTTCTCTGAATTCCAACTGTACATAAGGTAGTAACTACCATCTAGTTTAGCACATTTCTTAATGAATTCAGGTGTCCTGTCTCCCTTACTACAGAGCCAACTCCTCAAGGATATCCTAAGTTAACTAAAATAAGCTACGTAATAAATGCATACCATTATTCATTTTCAAATATATCATGATATGTTGTGATATCAGAGATATCACGTGATTTCTTGGGAAAATTCATAGGCCTAGAATGCCCAAAGTTCTGACTTTTTTGTTAGGTACTGAAATTTAGGAATTATTACTTTTTTTAAAAAAGATTTTATTTATTGGGATTATTACTTTCAAACATAATTTCTTTCAGTGCAAAACAAAACGAAACATAGTTGCCCTGCACTTACCTGGGGTTCATGATAAGACGTCGGAAAAAGTAGGTCCAAGTGATATAATCCATTGCATCTTGCTTAGATGTAATTGTACCACCAGCAATCTCTGCGTTTAAATGGTCAGACAGCACTCCCAATAAGCTATATAGTGAACAACACATGGTAAACATACATGAACACTAAATGAAACACACTTTATCTCACATAGCAGGCTGATGGAATGGGGCTAGTAACTTTCAGGAGAAGATGAGAGCCAAAGGAGAAAGGTAAGAGTGGGCAACAGAAGGTGTAACTTAGAGAGTAGGGAAGAGTATACCTATGGGGTATTAGAGTAAGTATCGAATAATACTGAGGCTGATGAAAGGAGAGTTGGCAAGAAAGGGATGACAGTTATAAGAGAGTAAAGATATATATTCCTTTCATTTATTCAGTGAATGTTAAGTTCCTAGTCATATGAAACATAATTGTGCTAGGTGTTGTAGAGTATTTAAAGATGATCAGATGTGTTCAAAGACTAGCATAACATAATGTTCATTTTAGTTTCTTATGTAAAATGCAAAAAAAAAGAGAAGCAGTGTCCAAGAAAAGGCTAAATAAATTATGTATACATGGGACAATATGCAGGTATTAAAGATAGTTTTTTTTGCAAAGGATGTTTTAAGAACATGAGAAAACGGTAATAAATTGAATGATTGAAACAACAACAACAACAACAACACAAGTTTCTATTTTACTCTCAATTCACCAGTAGCAGAGTATAAATCTGTATACTCAACTGGGAGAGCAACTTGGCAATATCTATTTGAACGATCACTATGACCCAGCAATTTCACTTTTCACTGTCACCTGCCAGAGAAATATTTACAGACGAGGGTAGAGAAGCAAATTACTTCACTGTGATATTGTATGTAAGAAAAACATAGGGAACTCTTGAAAGGCCCATTAATAGAGGAGTTAATATATAAACTACGGAATACTCCATGATAAGTAAGTATTAATAATAGTCATATTAAGGTACAAAATTAAATTTTTTAGTTAGCTACTGAAATATACATGCAGAAAATTACAAAAATCATACACGTACAACTCAAGTAATTTTCACAATGTGAACATACTGTGTAATCAATACTAAGATCAAGTATCACCAGTTTCCCCAGAAGCCTTCCTTTTGTGCTGTTTAGTTATTATCCTTGTTCAAAAGGATATTCTGACTCTTATTTCTGTTCTTTACCTTATTGCAGTGGCTTGGGCTTCTAGAACAATGCTTACTGGAAGTGGGGAGAACAATATTCCTGTATCATTCCCTATCTCAAACGGGAAACTTTCAGTATTTCATTATTAACTATGATGTTTGCAGTAGATGTACTCTTTATCAGATTAAGGACATTTCCTTATATTCCTGATATTCCTGTTTGCTAAGAGTTTTTACTATGAATGGGTGTGCAATTTTTTCAAATGCTTTTTTTTAATCTATGAAATAATATGATTTTCTCATTTTTTCCTAATGTAGTAAATTATAGTAATTTATTTTCAAATAATTAATCAACTTCACATTTACAAAATAAATTACACATAATTTGATTTACTAATATTGTTTAGGATTTCTATATTTATATTCATGAGAATTACAAGTTTGCGAATGTTCCTTTTTGGTAAATTTCTTATCAGGTTTTGGTATCAATGCTACTCTGATCTTATAAGTGAGTTGGTAAATAGTCTTGTCTTCTCTACTATTAGGAAAAGTTCATTTAAGACTGATGTTATTTCATCCTTAATGTTATGAAGTAGTAAAGCATCTGAATCAGATTTCTTTGTGGAAAGATTTTAAATTTCAGATTCAACTGTTTTGATAAATAAGAGACCATTTAGATTTCTATTTCTTTTTATATCAGTTTAATAAGTTTTTTTAATGAATTTTGCCATTTGATCTAAATTTTAAAATTATTTACATAATGTTTTTCATATCTTTTTAATGCCTGTGATCTTTTCGTTCCTAATATTATTTTGTTCATTCTTTCTCTCTCCCTTTTTTTGATAAGACTTAAAGGTTTATCGATTTCATTCTTTTCAAAGAACTTTTGACTTTGTTGATGTTTTTCTAATGTATATTTGATTTCAATTCTTTGATTCTTGCTCTTAGCTTTCTTATCTTCTCCTTTCTTTTGAGTTCAATTTGTTAATTTTTTTCAAATTTTTGAGATGGATATTTAGATCATTATCCAGGCTTTCTTTTAAAACATACATATATCTTATTACATATATATATAANGAGCCTGCTTCTTCCTCTCCCACTCCCCCTGCTTGTGTTCCCTCTCTCGCTGGCTGTCTCTATCTCTGTCAAATAAATTTAAAAAAAAAATTAAAAAAAAAAAAAAAGAAAAGAAAATAAATTAAAAAAACCTGAACATTAGCACTTAGAATAAAAACTCCAATGACTATTTACACTATCACTTAGAAACATGTTATCTTTTGCAGTTAGAACACAGTATATTGAAAAAGACAACAAAAGATAGCAAGTGATAAATGTTATAAATAAAAAGTATATAACTCTGAGGGAGAAAAGCTATTTTCCACTGAGAAAATGAGGGAAGCCTTTGTCAAAGGGATAGTTACTGGGCCACAAAGTATGTGATAATTCTGAAATAACGCAGTAGTCTAAATTATTCATTACAAGTCCCTTTATTCTGGATATTTCTTTATTAACTAGATTATAAAAACATACATCAAACTAAAACTTTAATAAATGCTTACTATGTGATAGACACTGTTATAAGCACTATACATTAGTATGTAACCTATCAGATGGCTAGTGTTGCTACTATCTCCATTTTACAGATAAGTGCACTAAGGCATGGAGGAATAGAATAACTTGCTGAAGATCAAGAAAGTAAGTAGAGGAGCTCAGATATGAACCCGGGTTGTCTGGCTCCAGAGTTCATGTGATTCGACACTGCAGTACACTGATTCTTTTAAAAGGTTTTTTAAAATGTAATTATAATTGAATTCTAATAGTGATAATTCAGTTTCATTTCAAATAATTCTTTTGAATTAGAGCTTCTACTGACTTTTATCTAATAAAATATCATGAGATAAATATTAACTTGCTATGACATGAATCTATTTAAATTAATTTACAGCAAGATTTACCTTGACTCTACTGGGAAAGGTTCATAAAGAAATTTTTTGTAAAAGTCTTTCTTTATATCATGAACCAGAATTACAGCTTTGCCTTGGTCATCAAATTGAGGCCTCCCAGCACGCCCCATCATCTGGAGTACATCTATAAAAAAGAGAACAAGAGGTATTCCGCCACACGGCAGATAGCACAAGGTATATTTAGTGATTATAGCATGTTTTGACAACACAACAAAATAACAAAGAATACAGAGTATTTTAAGAGTGTGCATATTATCTCTGATGCCTACGGTTGAGTTCCCTAATAATTAATCAATTCATTATGACAGGAGATTGAATCCCCAAAAATGGTCTCTCTTACTATTTGTAAAAGTAAGAATGATGTTTCCTTTAGTTAAATGCTTAAGAATGCTGTTTAAGAGTTATTACTGGGGTCCCTGGGTGGCTCAGTTTGTTAAGCATCTGACTCTTGGTTTTGGTTCAGGTCATTGTCTTAGGGTGGTGGGACTGAGGCCCACGTGGGGCTCCCCCCTCAGCATGGAGTCTGCTTGAGATTCTCTCCGTTTCCCCCCGCTCACCCCCTGCTCCTGTGTGCTCTCTCTCTCAAATAAATAAAATAAATGAAATCTTTAAAAAAAGTTATTATTATTTTAATTGAACAAGAAAAAGTAAGACATATATATATATGGGTAAATCTCTTTAGCAGATTACTTTGATTATTTTTCCCCAGGAATGGACCCCATGAGTCCATTTAGGTCTCACCTTCCTCCTACTTATGGTATAAATGTTCCTTCTTTTATACTGCAAGAATCTCTGAGGTAAAAAAATGATTTAGAAATAATATAGTTTTACATGTAATCCTTGAGTGGAAATACACGCAGTATATTTCCCTCTTCAGAACTCGCTAACAATGCTTTTATCAAGTTTTAAAATATGCTAATAGAATGTTCATGGACACAAACCCTTAGGTTCTAGAAGTGCCATGGAAGTATTTCTAGTAAAACAGATTTAAAATTAAACAGTATAATGTTTAACTATAATTTATTAAGTCACTAGTAACTACCAATCAGTACTTTTTATCTATTTGTGAATTTGAAACCATTAGTTATGCTTTTGATATTTATTAACAAATTAGATGTGTAAAAGTAAATAAAACGGCTCAATACTTTGAACAGTATTTGGACTGGAAACAAAAATTTACAATTTGCTCATTGTATGTTCATATGTGATCAGCTCACTTCAATTCAATTCATGCAAATTCAGATTATTAAGGCTAAAATAGAAGCTTAATATATCTGTAAATTTTAAAAAATATTACCTGTAATGGGAAAATCCACATAACGTCTTGTTTTTCCATCATAATATTCTGTTCCCTTAATAATTACTAAGTGAGCTGGAAAGTTTACACCCCAGGCTAATGTACTTGTAGCAATCAGAACCTAGAAGATAAAATATATTTAACTAAAATATAACTTTTAAGTTACATTTAAGTTTCTGTTTATGAAAAATAAAATACCTGA
This sequence comes from Ailuropoda melanoleuca, assembly GCF_002007445.2. Lineage (NCBI taxonomy): Eukaryota > Metazoa > Chordata > Mammalia > Carnivora > Ursidae > Ailuropoda > Ailuropoda melanoleuca. The sequence goes on from NC_048227.1 coordinate 51,513,971, forward strand.
ACTTTACAGTTTACAAACAGCTCCTCTACTGTTTTTCGGTCCCTCTCGTGTAGTCCAGCATGATGCATTCCTATTCCAAAAGCAAGTGTCAGCTTCAGGTTGGAATCTCTTAGCGTTCCAATGATGTTCTCCATCTGCAAATAAAAGCACAATGACAGGATGCAGGTTTATTAGCTTTGAAATTTTCATTCTAAGATTATATTTGACTAATTTTGTTTTTTATTCTTGTACTACATAAACAAAAATAAAGGCCTCATCTACAGTTATGATTAAAGTTAAATTGAAAAGAATATCTAGCTAGTGAGAATGTATATCCTAAATGAGTTAAAGTTTAATGTTATCCATTTTATTCTCATGCATCAAGGGAAAAAAAGCTGTGTATAAATGCAATAACTCCTTAAATGAGTAACAACTATTAAAAAGGACATAATATTGCCTAAAATGTTTCAGTGTCTTGTTCATCTCTTGTAATAGAAAAATCTTCCATCTTTTTGCCTCAGTGCTAAAAATTTAGAAAATAAGGACAAAAAATTAATGCAAGAAAATCAGTCATAATCTCACCGAACAGTCAGGAATCATTCAAATTTAGGCTTTCTCAACTGAACTTAATGACCCAGGGCAAATCATATAACTTCTCTGAGTCTCAGTTTCTTTATTTAAAAAATCAAGCTGGTATACTTTTGTTTACTTCTCATTTCTTTGATCAACAGTGCAGTTAAATACTTTTCATATTAGTAGCTTTTTTTTGGTAAATTATCTTTTAATTTTTTAAGTGGATATGGTAGCTTTTTTGTGTTACTGGTTTGTAACGGCTCTTTATCTATTGGAGCTATTACTACGCTACATATGTAGTAAAGTAATTTCATTTCCAGCCTCGGTTTAACTCACTAAGTTTTCACATGTCTAAAGAGTTTCTGAAAGTTTTATATTATCTCTGAATATTCTATCACTTTCCATTCTACATGGAAAATACTCAATGCGACACAGGTTTTATGGCAACAGAAACAGATCTTACTTTCTTATAAAACTTACTCCCTGTAAGGAACTAAATAGAAAGCTCAATCTCTTTCTGTTTAATGATAGACCCCTACTGGTCTTTAAAGCAGAGGATGATACAAGATGTAGTGTGGGGATCTTCCTTTTGGACAACTCCGTGGGGGGAGTAATATAGAGATCAAGTGGTTTGAGAATATATGAGCAGTTAAAAGAATGACATATTTTAGTTACATCTATAGCTTCCCTACCACATTCCAACCGTGAACAACAGTGGAGGATAAACCCGGAAATGGGTACATGTATAATTTTTATATGTCTAAAGACTGAGGTAGTATAAATAACTGACACTGTCTTCAGACCTCATTTCTTTTATTTCCTTCTACTGTTAAGCACCTCTAATTATACACAAATATACTTGCAATGCATTCACTCTTCTGGTTGTGAAGAAATTAATGAGCAGCTCACAAAAATCTCACAAAAGTTTAGCTGGCTGCTGCAGTTTAGCAAAAATGCATAAGACAATATATTCATATCTGAAGCACTCCAATTGCTTTCATTTTACTCATCTTATTTTCAATGGTCAGAAAAATTTTCCAAAAATTTTTATGTGGGAATAAGTTGTTTTTACAACTCAAAAAATAGGAAGATGAAATTTGTTTTTTTTTTTTTTAAAGATTTTATTTATTTATTTATTTGACAGAGATAGAGACAGTCAGTGAGAGAGGGAACAAGCAGGGGGAGTGGGAGAGGAAGAAGCAGGCTCATAGCGGAGGAGCCTGATGTGGGGCTCGATCCCATAATGCCGGGATCATGCCCTGAGCCGAAGGCAGACGCTTAACCGCTGTGCCACCCAGGCGCCCCGAAATTTGGTTTTATAGTAGTTCTTAATGTATAAAAAGCACCGCAGAGAAGCAAAGTAATATTTTAATCATATACTCATCATGTTATCTATCAACTTTCCCTGAACTGAATGCAATATATAAACAGTACATTCTGTTTCACAATCACAATATAGTCACCTAATATTCCTGAATACTCATTTTATAAACTGTTGAGCAAGGATATGGAAATGTATTAACATAAATCCACTTTACCTTTAAAATTAGCAAAGGATAAGTAAGCTGACTACAAATGTACGTTATAAAGAAAGGTGCTTGTCTTGTCTCATAAATTATATGTTAGCCATTCTCAAGTGACAGCCTATTATCCATTTTTTTGTTCAATAGTTCACTGCATAAATATCTTCAATTTACACTATCAAGAATTAATTCATTGATATTCTTGTTGTGACAATTAATTCAGGATTATTTTTTTCAGTTTCATAACTTAATAACAATATAATTTCATAACTTATATAATTGATAGTGTTCCATGGCAATGCCAATCATACCCTCTAAAATGTACCATTTACTATAGGAAAACTAAAGAATCCTATGGCAGGAGGTTTGGTGAGGCATTAATATCCTGTCCTTTCACATAAGGGAAGCCTTTTTCTCATACCCCCTGCCCCCACTTTCACATAAATCAATGGATTAAAAAGAACTATTTGCCTATCTGAACTGGCAAAGACCTAAAATCCTCATGAGGACAATTACAAAAAACAACTTTGTTTATTACATAGTTACTATGGATGAATTCTGAGTTATTTGAACATCATAAAAAAGCAAAATTTATAGTAATGTTAACTCAGTCATTAAGCATAAGATACTACCAGGACAGCCTGCTTAAATTTGAAAATATAAATTGCTGATTACATTCTATAAACCTTAAATTATATACTTAAAATGTTTCATTTTGATCATGATATAGTACAAGCAAAATTTTTGAGAAACTTAGGATAATGAAAGCTTAAAACATGGTAATACATATTATTTGTTGAGTACTTATTATGTGTCAGGCATTGTACTTAACACTTTACAAAGATTATCACATTTAGTCCTTTACATAAAATAATATAGCTGTAATGTAGCACTCAATTCATTTACACCATCCAGTATATTTCAAATTAAAAGACTCGGTGATCTTGAATACTACAGAGTAGACTGTCTCAACCCTGGTTCCATGAGAGAATTAAATCTCACAAAAAATATTTGAAGTACATTCTTTTTAGTTTTTCCAAAGACAGATAGTACCACTCTAGGTGGTTAGGAGAAAAGTTCACTTACTAAACGCAATGGATATCTTAAGACATTAAGGCTTAATTCTTGTTAAGAAAGGCTGCTATAGAATTTTAATAAGAACAATCATGATAATAAAACACTGATAGAGGAAGTTTTAATTCCACAGTTCATTTCTATTCAACCAACATTTGTTGTAATGTATAGGTATCTTTCCAACAGTCTTTGAAATATGTCTGACTGACTACCTGATAGCTAAGCCAAAAAAATTATTCAATATTATAAATAAAAGAAAAACAGATCTGTATTCCTCTAAAGAGTGACTTTTTTTTTTTTTAGGGTGATGGGAGGAGGCACATATGTAAACTGTTGAACCAATTACTTTAACTTAATAGAATTTTTTTATATTTTAAATTTATTATACTCAAAAAGCTTTCGTAGAAATATAGGATTCCATTTAAGTAGATACATTACTCTGTGCCTGAAATACATTCCAGTCAGAATATAATTCAGTGAGTTGATGACAATGCTGGCTCCAAAAGAAAGGAGGAGACCAGATTGGACAAGAATGAGCTAACAGATTGTACAGCCCAATTCTGTCCCTTTGAGTGTAATATATTGTTTCAAGATGCTAAAAACCCATACTTTTTCAAAGCATATCTGTTGTGCTGGTTTTCCCATTTTCACAGAATCCTCATTATCAGAAAACTCTGTACTCTTTTCAAAGCACGTCAGACTCAGACCATATGCCACTGAATAATCCTTATCAATTGTCTAAAATTCTCAATAAAAGATGCAGCATACAGAAGAATAATGAAAGTTACGAAGACTTTTAAAAAACAAAGATAATTAAATATATCACATCTGGTACAGATGTTAAAGCTAAAACATTTTCTTATAATTACCAAGGGTTAATTTCTTAAAATACACTCTGTATGATAAACCCCTCCATAGACTGAAGGGGAAAAAACTAAAATGAAAGAAACACGTTAGAACATCCTGCTGATCTACTAAAGGAAAAGAAATTTAAAAATAGTATTAATTAATTAAAGATAGAAAGTTTCCAAATCTTTGCCAATACTCTTCATAATATATTCATTGCTGTCCTCTCTGAAGCCCAAAACAATGACACCTCAAAATGATTTACCATACTATTAATATATAAATATGTTTATATATGTAATTAAACATATGATTACATGTGAATTAAATATATAAAATCTATACAATAACATGTAAATCTTTGCTATGTTTGCTAAATAAACACAAAAATATTTTCAATGTTTCCTCCTTAGCTTGTCCTAATTCTTAATGATAGCAATATCAAAACTGGTTTGTAAAGTGAAATATTAAAGATTTTTCCTTATTAATGTTTCCAACTTAGTTCACTATGCTATTGGTAGGAAATTCAAGTCAGTGTTTCATATTTATTCTGGAATATACATTTTATGCTTATTTCCATTTTGGGAGAGTTCAGATTCTAATACATGTTTGGAGAGCGTTTCCATATAATTGAAAAGCTTTTAAAATGCAGATAAAGCGGATGAAATGGATGTTATAAAATTAATTTGCTAAGATAGCATAATTTTAAATGAACAAATACTATACTAATATGAATTAAATTTGTGGAGGAACACAAGCAAAATATAAAAACAACAGCAAATTTAACCACAGAGATTTCACTTATCTATTTATAAGGTATTCAGTGTTGCTGTACTGTAACAGTAATAACAGTTAACACTTATTGAACATTTACCTCTATTCCCGGCTTGTTTTAAGTACATTAAATAACTTAATGCATTCAATACTTACAACAATCCTGGAAGGATAGGATTATTATTATTTTTTTTATAGATGAAGGGGTAAGTCTCAGAGGCTGAACACCCCACCAAGGTCATGTAGCTTGTAATGGGCAGGCAGCATTGAACCCAAGAGGCCTGGCTCCAGTCCATGTTCTCAACCACAATGCCACCTTCTAATTACCATAGAAATGTGATATACTTAAAATAATGAAATCATTCATTTGGCTTAAGTCTGGGCCTCACTGTTTAAGACTGTGGGCAAAAAACAGGTAAGATTTGAAATAATGAATTGTGTACTACACTCACACAACTGGGGAACTGTGCAGAGGATTAGCAAACCTATTTATTCTTCAGCAACTGAGTACTTCCACTCCTATGCCTAAAAATTAAGAGTATCTAAAAGCATCTTCTTTTGTAAATGAAAATATCACCACTCATGACTGAGAATGGCACAGTTCTTATTGGCTGCCTGTGTTTGATATTGTAGCTACTGACTTTTCTCTGTCTTTACTGTGTATTTCCATCCCTATCAAAACACATATGGGCACTGCGACTTTTCCATCTTCTCTAGTCAGTGTGTTGTCAAAGATTCAGTTACCGTATGGCAGAGTGAAAATACTGGGCCAGCTATCCTGGTTTTGAGTTTCTGAGCTCCATTTATTTCATGCTATTGGGCAAATTACTTAATTCTTTCAAAGTTTCAATTTTTGTATCTATAAAACTGGGATAACAAGAATAAGAATTTATGATTAAATGACATAATATAAGCCTTTAATGAACTATAAAGTAGTATATAAATATGTCAATTATTACTAAACATAAGACCTTTGCCTCTTTCTTCATTAAGACACGAATGATATCAACTATGGCAAAATAATCATATTCTGTAGCTGCTCTGAATTACATAACTTATTCCATGAGGACCAACTAAGTTCAAATGTCCAATGCTCAGCAAATCCTGTGGATAATGTCTGTTTTGATACTTAATATTCTTAGCCTAGTAATTTCTCTACTGGTCAGTCACTGAGAGGTCTGAGGCCTGATCCAAATAGAAAGCACTTGGGGTGGGACTTTTTTTATCACAAGCTAAATCTATTTTTTTGATAATAAAAGAGATTTTCAAGTTGAAAATGTGGTTACCCTACATTAAACTCAACTTAATTTCTGATTTTCAACAATCTCAAGGTCCATCCTCAAAGCCTGGTACTAATTTCTTACCTATAGGGAAGAGGTCAGTATGTATGTTGAATGAAAAACCAAATGAATCAAAAGAACGATAGAAAACTGTTATTAGGGGTGCCTAGGTGGCTCAGTCAGTTAAGCGTCTGACTTTAGCTCAGGTCATGATCCCAGGGTCCCAGGATGCAGCCCTGCATCAGGCTCCTTGCTTGTTCCTCTCCTGCTCCCCCTGCTTGTGCTCTCTCTCTCTGTGTCAAATAAATAAATAAAATCTTGAAAGAAAGGAAGGAAGGAAGGAAGGAAGGAAGGAAGAAAGAAAGAAAGAAAGAAAGAAAGAAAGAAAGAAAGAAAGNGTGTCAAATAAATAAATAAAATCTTGAAAGAAAGGAAGGAAGGAAGGAAGGAAGGAAGGAAGAAAGAAAGAAAGAAAGAAAGAAAGAAAGAAAGAAAGAAAGAAAGAAAGAAAAAAGAAAGGAAGAAATTTATCATTAGTAGAAACCCTACCAAATTTGAACTTGTGGTGATTTTGAGTTGTCAGAGTTGCTGCTTGCCATGTTCATTCAGGATGTCTGAGTGCCTAAATCCCATGGGTGTTTCCCTGCTCATCTCACTCAACTTCCACTAACATTTGAAGTAGTTAAGCCCTCCTTTCTTCACAAAACAGTGTTTTAAGACTTTCCTTACTGACATCACCTTCTGGGTGCTCTTTGCCAGCTCTTCATTTTCTACCCAAGCTCTACCTTGAGTCCCTCAAGGCCTGGCCCTCTGTTCTCCATACGCTGTTCTCAGGGTCTCACATGCTTACCTGGGTGTAAAGGCCGCTTCTATGCGGATGCTCCCAAGTTCACATGTTCATTTCACATCCCCTGAGGATTTTACAGACTTCCTCTATCTATAATTGCCCTGAAGATCTTGGAAATACAAATCCAAAATACAACATCCATTGTATAACATTTTGTTTTTCTCCCTGCCTTGGCTCAAATCTGTCTTTTCCTTCCTCTCTCCATCCTATACTTTTAGCTCTCCCCATTTCAATAAATGATGCCATTATTTACTTAGATGTTTAGAGTTAATAACTGGGGAGTCATTCTTGATTCTTTTCATTTTCTCAACCTCCATTTTTCACCTGTCAGAAAGTCCTACTGAATCTAGGCCAAAACATCTTTCCATTCCCACTATCACCACTCTAGGTGGCCCCTAGGTCACCACCATCATTAATTCCATGCTTAACTTCCACTTCAATCCATTTTCCATTAAGCAGCAAAAGTGATCTTAAAATGCAAATTGAGTATGTAATTTGCCTAGCTTAAAACCTCTTAATTCTCCAGAGAGAATTAAAGACCCCTCCCTTAGATATCTGCTTGGTTTGTTTCCTCTCTTCCTTCAGTTCTCTAATCAAAGCTACCCTCATGGTCACAGGGTCACTCTGTAAGTCTATCAATGTATAACGTTCTACTGCTCAGCACTCCCTTTTCTCTTTACCCCGCTTATTTGTTTTTCCATAGAAATGATCACGATTTGACATATTTGCTTTTTATCTAATCATCTCCACAAGAACCTTAATTCCCAGGGTAGGAACTTTACCTAACACACAATAGGAGCTCAAGAGATGTTACTTTAATAAATAAATAAATGACTGTCTTCCCATAGTGCTTAGAATCAAAATCCAAGCTCTGTAACCATGGGTCTAAGGCCTTACATGAGCTGGCTTTTGCCTATCTCTGAAACTTAAATTTTACCATTTTCCTCCTAGCTTATTCTGTTCCAGCTGAGCTGATCTCAGTTCCTTTAATATCCTGTTCCCTTTACCTGAAATGCTATTATCTTCTCTCATGGTGTAGCTAACTTGTTCTTAACCTTTTGTTCTCAGCTTAAACGTCATCTCCTTAAAGAAGCCGTCTCTGACCATTTTATTTAAAGAAGTCCCACATCCCCTTATAGATTTCATCTCATTTTATAGCAATTTTTATAATATTAATATTATTTGCTTCATCATATATATTTTCAAATTTCTATCTAGCTGAGCTCCTTGAGAATTGGGATCAGCTGGCTAACATAGTGCTTGGTAAAGTTGTAGATATTCAATAAATATGTTACATAAATGAACACTTTACAAATTCTGGTAAGAACTATTGACTTACGTTAAAGGATTACTCTTATGGGTATTTTTGATGTAGGAGAGAAAAAATGCCTAACTAGATTACCAGGTAATCTTGCAACTGAAACATCAGGACACTGATGTGGTGTTACAGCTCCTTTCGGGGATGACTCTAAAAACAGCTAAGTGTCAAGTATTTCCCTATCACTTTACTGCAAAGAGAGATGATGTAAATTGATGATCCATACTTTACTCTGTAGCTATTGGATTAGTCAAAGGGTCAGGAGCTTGCCAAGAGTGCTACTGGAGGACAGATGGCAAGAAAGGCACAAGTTTTATGTGGATGAAATTTTAGTATGGTTCCAGAATAGACTACCTATATCCCATGAAGATGTTTACCAAAAAGTTAACAGCAGTGTGGACAATGCAATTAATAGTCAAGTGGGCAAAATGACCACTTGTAAGGATATTAGGCAGTCTCCCTTCCAGATCCCAGTGTTTCATGCAGTGAGTTCATGTACTAAGTGGTGCCGTGGTGGAATAGATGAAAACTATGCATGGGCTAAACATGGACTTCCACTTCCTCAGGCAGACCCAGCTACGGCCACAGCTCTGTGCCTAATATGCACCAGTGCAAACATCCCTAGGCCCATTATAAAGTACCTTGCCCAGGGGACCAGATAGCTATCTGGTAGTAAGGAGGTTATATTGGATCTTTGCTATCACAAAGGGGACACCTATTTGGGATGATGTCTAGAATGGACACTTCGGATTTTGATTCTTTTTCCTGCCTACTGAGTGCTGTCAGTAGCCTCAATTGTAAGATTACTGAACACTTTATACATCATCTAACATCTCCTATGATAATATTTCTGACTGAGGAACTCATTTATAGAGAAAGATTAAGACAATGGATGCCATGGTATCCACTGGTCTTATTGCATCCCTCATTACCCAGAAAGAGCTGGCTTTATAGATGAATGACTCAGAGTGGCAGGTGACATTGCTTTGGCAAGGTTGGGGTGCTCTCTTGTAAAATGAGGTGTATCTGAAGCAGTTAACATTAAATGATACTATTTCTCTCATTGCCAAAATATACAGTTCCAGGAACCAAGTAGTCAATGTTTTTTGCAGTCACAGCTAATAAACCACTTAGAAAATTTTTGTTTCTCTTCCCTATAATTCTAGCTGTGCTAGTTTGGAGGCTTAACATCCAAGGGATATAACAATTTACTTAGAAGCTGAAATAGCCACATCTCTCATTGTAGGAGTAAACAAGCAAAATGTGGTCATAGTGTAGTTTAGGTAACCACTCCTGATAAAGAAACTGGGTTACTGCTACACAATAAGGGGAAGGAAAAATTTGGATAGACCCTAGAGAAATCTTCTCACACTACTGTATCGACTTGAAAAATTAATCAAAAACTTTTAAAGCCTTATATAGTAAGCATGTATAAAAATCCAATTTTCAATGTCTCGGGAATGTGGGCTTTGGTTACTCCAATGAATAAAGAATCTTAATTAGCTTAGGGGCTGGTTGAAGAAGTGTGCAGGTGATGGATGGTAGAGAAAATAAATCACAAATGTCTGTTTGGCTCCCTGAACTAATATGTTCGGTCATATGCTGCTGAAAAAAATACTGTGACTTCTACCTTTGCTATCTCATATATGCTCTAAGCACATTTTAACTAACATACTTTATATATTTTAACTAATTTCATTTCTCTTTTTTCTCTCTACCCTCCACTTCTGAATATAGCATGTGTTGGTTGTGGGTAACTTTATAATTTAGCTCACTGGCTAGAGAATATTGAAATGGGATTTCAAAAGAACCAGAGTGACTAGATATAATCTGCTAAAGGACTGTAAAAGACTACCTACAGACAACCAGCATCTGGGTATCCCCTCTTGCACAGAGGTCAAAGAGGGGAAGATATTCCCTATTCCTGCTGCATTCTTGACAGTGAAGCTCAGGCATTCCAATGTTTCTGTCTTGGACTTGAAGGTTGAGAAAGTAATGTAAAAACCCAACACGAGTTTGAGGCTAATGGTGGAAGTGGTGGTTATCAAACTGAGAATCCAAGTGATATGGCAGCATATGCCCACAAACTTTTGAAATCACTTCCTGATGAGAAATATGGAAGGGTATTACTTTTGGGATTTCTCCATGCTGCAATATGATTTCACGTCAACAGTACACTTGAACAGGTATTCCTGCTTCCTAGTACTTTGAAGATTTACTGGATTAAGAAGATGGATGGATAACTTTTTTTTTTTTTTTTGCCTTTGCTGACCCACCTAACCTACCTGTTGCTGCCACAGAACACCAATCTGAAACTGTGCAAGAAGCACCAAGAGGAATTGTCACCAAGCTTCTAGTCCACAATGTTATGGAAAATAACTCTCATAAAGATTAAAGTGTTAAAAAAGTCCTCCTATTTTAAGGTAGTTAGGGGATTCAACAACTGAAACACCTGCTTTATAGATTTTTGGTATAATCAGATTGAATTTGCATAGCAATCAGTTGCAAAACCTCTGACATTTTGATTTTAAAGGTGATGGCTTTTAGAGGAAAGACGAAAGCAAAGCCTGGATTGTCTTGTTATTGCAATGGGTTTGGTGAAACACAACGTCCGGAAATGACAATTTCTAGCTGTCTTATGCTGGCAGCAAAAAATCTACAAAATAGCAGAAACCATGCAAGTAAATTCTAAGGTTTCTAATGAGTCTTGGTGATAAATTTTTGTGCTGAGAAAAAAATACAAAACAGGGAAGTAATTCTACACAATGGCTGAGCTGACCACGGTTTCTAAGGTCTCATACATTAAAATTAAAAAAACAGTAGGTGTACAATAGCTGGGAAGAGGACATGAGGTTCGCATCTGAGGCTAATATGAGTCACAAACGTGCAAAATGCACAGACACACACACACATTTCGAATAAATATCTTAAAATATACTCAATAGGCATATACTTTGTACCTTGACTTCAAAGGAAAGCGTCCATTTGGAACATTTTTAGGGATAAGAACAAGAGAAAATATATTAAGCCTACACAGATGCTGCACATAAACTGTCAATAGTCCATACATCTATTTTTCACCATTTGCTCCCTAAGTTCAAGATACCGTTAGACACAACAGGGTGACTCTTTTGAACATACTAACTGAATAACACAGGACAAGAAAACTTTTGACAAAATTATTTTGATCTTAAATTATTATCTTAAATGTTATTTAGTATATACAAACAACATTAAGGAAGTAATGATGAAACCTGAAAGGTAACATGATAGCAGTCACTCTACTTAAAGGAGTCATGTGATATCTTTATAGGAAAGCTAGTATTGGAGTCTGCTACTTATTAGTGAATAGGTCACCTACAGGACTATACAAGAACATTTCGAATTATTAGTTAACTAATGTTAGTTAACACACAACTGTAATATAGACAGTATCGTCTAACAGGTCTACTAATCCTAAATGACTCATGAGAAGTGGAAGGGGAAAATAAGCAAACTGCTGGGACTGGACACTAGTGGGTGTGAAACACTGTTTTGACTATTCTTCAGGTTGCATGAGATGATAAAGGGGAGATATGGAGAGAGGAGGAAGACAATGCAATAATTTTATTACTGATTTCATCTGCTTTTTCATCATAATTCCAATGACAAAAATATTTTGAAAACGAGAAAAGCACAAGAAAGGAAAATCACTATCTATAAATCTATGGAGGGAAAGAAGAATATCTACTTTTAGAAGTAGTAGAAAGAATCACAAAGAATGATATTAACTGACTGTATCACATAAAATGCAAAAATTTCTTTTTTTTTTTTTTTTTAGAGAGAGACAGTGTGAGCAGGGAAAGGGGGGAGAGAGGGAGAGAGAGAATCTAAAACAGGCTCCACACCCAGCCTAGTGAGGATCATGCAGGGCTTGATCTCACAGCCCTGAGATCATGACCTCAACCAAAATCAAGAGTCAGACACTCAACCAACTGAGACACCTAGGTGCCCCAAAATGCAAAAACTTTTTAAAAAAGATTTATTTTAGAGAGAGAGAGTAAGTGTTGGGGGGGAGAGCAGAGAGAGAGGGAGAGAAACACTTATGTATACTCCAGGCTGAGCGCAGAGCCTGGCGTGGTACTCGATCTCAGAACCCTGAAATCACAACCTGAGCTGAATGAAACCAAGAGTCGAATGCTTAACTGACTGTGCCACCCAGGCGCCCCCAAATGCAAAAACTTCTATTTGTAAAGAGCTACTATGACAAAAAGTCATCTAAGGAATTAGCAAAATTAACTAATAAAAGCAGATAGAGATTAATATGTGTGTATATGTAAACAGTAATAAATATATATGGAAAAAAGTGATATCATATGAAGTTTCAGGTGTGTGTCTATGTGTGTTTTAATTTGCTAAGGTTCTCACACAAATCTATAAGAAAAATGCTGTACTACAAAAGATAAGAGTACAAAAGGAATGAACAGACAAAAAAAGAAAAAAAAGATGACCAATAGTAAACAGATACATGAAAAAAAGTTCAATTGCACAGAACTCAAGATGTACATTAAAATAACAAGGAATATTTTACCTATAATATATCAATAAATGACAACAAATGAGGCTATAGTAAAACTGTGACTCTCATACACTGCTGACAATACACGTATCAATGGGAGAACATCAATTGGTACAACACTTTTGGAAAATAATTAGCAGTGTATATGAAGAGCTATACCAATATCCATATTATTTGACCCAGGAATTTTAAATTTATACTGAGGAAATAAGTCTAAATAAGGAAAAACCTATAATAATACAGATGCATGGTTATTTAACACGATAGCCACATAATAGACTATAATTGAATAGACATAAAAAATTATAGTTGCTTCCAATTTTAATGATGGTTACTACTTGGTTAAAGGCTAACAATAGGTTTTTAATTTTTATATTTAATGTTTTCTAAATTTTTGAAAATGGTCATGTTATATTTTATAGAAAATTAATTTTGCAAAATTGATTCTAAGTTCCATGAGGGCAGTGAACACTCCAAAAGAAAAACAAATATGAATAGTATAACATACATAGGTAATGATGTTAAAGGGAAGAGATATGGAAATAAATATGGATATAAAAATAAATATTTATAAGGAACATATTAGAAGAAAATACAACAAAATATTAATAGTGTTAAGGCGGCAGTATTATGCATTTCCTACTTTTCCCCTAAATTTCTGTAATGTAATACTAAATTTTTAATATAGATTAAAACTAAACATCATTAAATATGTAATTTCCATTATATCATAATACAAACTAATTTGACGTGTATAAGAAATAGATATAAAACAGACTGCTTACCTCTCTTTCATCCATATTCAACCACTGCTTTGGATCTTCTTCAGTAGCCAGAAAGGCTATCAATTCCAAAGCAGTAAGACGAGTTTGACGTCTTGATGAGACAAATATCAAAACAGGTTTGGCTGGAGAATGGCTTCTAATTGCTATTGAAAAGTTGTGGAAAATAAAAGGGTAAGCTATTTATACCAGAATCTGCATGTCATTAGGATATCAAATGGATGCATCAAACTTAATGTAATTGATTTAAGTGAATTCTTAATTTGGTCATGAAATTCAGCATTGTTTGCAATACTACTTGGACCTGATAGCTAAATATTAGAGATATGGTAGGAAAGGAAGTGTAGCTGAACCCACCTAGGGGGAGTATACTGCCTGGACAGGGGAAAGTTAACTGTGTCAGGTCTCTGTTCTATTCTGAGCTGCTGAGGAAGGTGACAGTTAAGAAAAGCTGCGACACTCTAGTGACAGCTGTATATGAATACTCAGTCTAAGGCTGAATTTTCCAGAGTTGTGTTTCTGCTCGCCTAAGCAACGATATTACAGAGTTAATTGGTCCTGGGGTCTGGGGGAGAGAGTCAAGTCCTACAGAGTGATGAAAACTCTGTAAGAAAAGCCACAAAAAAATTCCTTTTATTGCTGTCATTACCAGTCGATGGAATAGTTGAGAGTTTGTATCAAAAAACTAGTTAGATATCAAACGAAGGTTTTCTGTTTTCCAAAAACATATGTATAAAGTTTCAAGTGGAAAGGTAAGAGAATGTGGAAGAGAGCTGAAGAGAAGACCATGCCTGAATCTATTCGTGATTGATGGCACATGGAAGGCAGACGCACAGAAGAGGAAATGAATGGTTTGAAATCTGAGTAATAAGACTGAAAGAAAAAATTACCTAGAGAGCCACATAAATCATGTGACCTAACTGGAAACAAGATTTCTTTACTACACTTTGGCTCCAAAATGCTGATAAGCTGGCACAAGTAAAATTTATACTTATGTGTACCTAGGTCTCTTAAAACAGAGATATTTAAAAGTTTCATATAAAAAGTTCAACCTTCTTGTAATTTCTTGTTTGAAATGTGAGCTGCAGAATTTCTTTTTATGGGTTAAGAAACAAGGTTTATAACAAAATGTTGACATGACCTTGACTATATTTATGCCCTAAGAGTGGGAAATGAAGCTATCATAAAATCATATTTCTAAACTCAAAGAAATACAGTGATATACTACAAGTATAATAAATAGTTTATAAGGACAGCTACTGTACTGATATCATTTCTAGAAAAGTGTAAGTGTTTCAGTTATTTGCTATTGATTTCTATAACACAAAATGCTTCACTTCAATCATTGGTATGCAATCGGCCACTCCTTAAATGAATATAAGCAATCACAACGATACCTACTATGAAAAATAAACTCATTTATGTTATTTCTCACTCGCAGTTTATCCGAATTTTACAGAATATAAATGGCAATGCTTTGATAAATCATATTAGACATATAATGTTTAAAATACACATATTAGTACAATATTGGTATCATTTGTACACATAATCATGAATGAATCTGTGTCTTTTTTAAACCTCAACATTTAATGGATTTTTGCTGCTGCAAGAACAGGTGTGGCTGAACAGCTCACGGCAGATTTATTGTTCATTAGTGATTTTATACAATGCTTCTGTGGAGGTGTAAATAATCTGAACTGCCAAGATTGGTCTCTAGTTCACAATCAATACTTTGCTTCTGTCATAAGGCTAATTACAGCAGCTAAAAAGTCACCTCACAACTGTCACCTCACAATCAACAGCAGTTCACATTAGTGAATTTATTTTGGAGGTTATTTTTAATTGATATAATAAATATTCTTTATGCAGCCGAAACAAAACATGTTTCAATAAAATAGGAGTGTTATTCTTAAATCTTCCTTGCTTGCCTAATTTGTTAGAAAGGGAAAACCAAAAAATAAAACAAAACACAAAAACAGAAGCACTGTAAAAAAAAAAAAGTAATGAAATTTGTAAGTTTTATGGTTTCTGGTAAAGATTATGTGATATTTTTTACACTTATAGCTCCTATTTATCATTTGTTCAAGCTACTACTGTAAGAAAATAACTTAATAGATTAAGAATGATTTAATTTCTTTTAAAAAATACATACATTTTTTTCTACTTCCAAGACAGTATCATCTATGAAATCTCTCCAATTTTCAATAGTTAATTCAACATACATTTTCTATGCCTTAAGAGCTGAGGCATAACCTACATTTGTAGAAGTTGGAGCAGTATCACGCATTCAAAGAAACCCAAATTATCTGGAATGCATTTAAAGGCTACCATACAAAATGGCTGCTACTTCATTCCGAGGATCTGAAGCTTACCTTGAAACGTAGGCTTATTCATACTAGCCATACGAGGACAGTAATGTTGACCTGGGAAGCCTTGAATGTGAACTTCCAGTGGAACTGGACGTACTGATGGTCGGAAGTTGAACAAGCCCATCTAGAGTAAAAACGAGAAAGAAATCGTTTTCAGTTTTCATATTTAAGTTAATAATGTTAAGTGCCTCCTTAATTCAGCCACCTAAGCCAGAGTATCAGATGCCTATTTGTCAATCTTCCACATACCTGATGGATATTGAGCCAGTCAGCAAGGTCTCTGGCATTAGCTAACGCGGTAGAGAGTCCAACTATTCTAACAGGCTTTTCTGTGTGTGAAGAGATGAAATTTGTTCGAGATACAATGACTTCTAGAACAGGGCCTCTTTCCTCCCCTAGGAAATAGGAATAATGCATGTTAATCATTTAACAGGTCCTGATGCTGGCTGCTGCACGTCAGATAGCGTGGTACCCACCAAGCAGATGGATCTCATCGATGATGAGAATAGTGACTTGCTTCACATAGTTCCTATTCTGCCAGCTTCTGCTGACTCCATCCCACTTCTCTGGTGTAGTGACGATAAGATCAGCCTTAGCAATGGATTTCATATCGGGAGTCACATCCCCAGTGAGTTCAATAACTCTGGAAAGGAAGAGAAACGATCCCTTTCTCAGATAACACATGACCTTGGAAAGGCAAAAATACCTTTCAAAATA
Organism: Ailuropoda melanoleuca; assembly: GCF_002007445.2. Classification (NCBI taxonomy): domain Eukaryota; kingdom Metazoa; phylum Chordata; class Mammalia; order Carnivora; family Ursidae; genus Ailuropoda; species Ailuropoda melanoleuca. Next base: position 51,530,614 of record NC_048227.1, read on the forward strand.
AAGTTTTATAATGCTTAACACTACTTTTTGTTCCTTTGATTTCCGAAAGTTTCTGTGAGTCCAGTACAGAATATGTTTCTTAATTCTAAGAGAATGTATAAATCCAAATCACTGATAATCTAACTTTTACGTGGATATGCGAAGGTGTCAAACTTTGCTGTGATTATATTTGCAAAGTCTCTGCCCTATGGGTTTTTATAGAATTGAACTCATACTTCCCTCTCCATATGTTTGAATAAACACCTTTCTAAGGAGGGAATTATTAAGACAAAAAGAGGCCTTCATTAAGAATATAATTATGTGTAAACTTCATTTCTTTTTTCTATAGATATTACAGGCAAATTAAAACATAATAGGACATAAACAACATATGCTGAGGCAAATATGTGCTACCTCATTCTCAGAAGACCCCAGTTTTATAGAGAGGAAGAGGGAAATCTGGAGGCCAACCTAAATTTCAGGTAACCACTAAATAATTTTACACCTGTCTTAATCCTCAAAAAACAAAAAGGGGCAAGATTAGTTCTCCCAAGTATAGTGTTCCCAAAGCTTTTGCTTATTTTTATTCATTTTATTTTTACATTTTATTTATTATTTTGAATATGTAATATATTCACATGGTTCAATGACTGTGCGGTGAACAGTCTCTAACATGTCTATCCTCCAATCACCCGGTTCTTGTTCTAAAGCGACCACAAATTTATATTCTTTACCGTTCAAAAAAAAAAAAATAAGAGGATGCTTTACTTAAAAACATTTTCTATAGTATCTCTGGAAATCATTCCTTCAGTATATAAAAAGTTTGTTCTTTATAGAATGATAGAATATTTTGCACTGTGTAAATGTAACATAATTTATTTAGTCATGTTCTATTGGGCACTCAGGTTACCTGTAATCTTGCTACTAAAAACAATACCACAATGAATAACCTTGTGCAATATTAAAATACTTTTTAAAAGTTAGGTTCTTTAATGGATTTCTATTTTTCTGTAAATTCTTTACATGTAAAATGCCCTCTATGTGGTTTCTGGGAGTTCATCTGAATGATATGAAAGAAAAATAAAGAGATAAAACTTACTTTTCTTCTGCTTTAGAATTTAAAAATGTTTAGAAAATTATCTTACCAATAAAAGTATTCATATTAAATAATTTAAGGACTTTCATTTTTCAACATTAAAACAATGGGAATATTGCTAACATTTTAACACTACAATACCTTTAAATAAAAGACTATGAAAATCATTGTAAAAGCATTCAACAGGTTTATGCAAATCTTTCATCTGTTGGTCCTTTTAGATTATTCAAAGCATATCTTCTGAATAAGCAAGAACTTACTTTTTGCCAAGTTTTTCTTCTATTCTAACCTTCCAATCATCCATTCTTTCACGTACAAGGGCTTTTAAGGGTGCAATATAAACTGCCTGAAAGGGGAGGGAGGGTAAAAAGATCTCATGAAAATAGTTACATTTTCAAATAAAGGTAAACTCTGTCTACATATGACAGTGTGGTTTAAAAACATATCATTTATTACTGAAAAACTTAAATTTTAAATTAACTTGCTCAAACTACCTTTAACCAAAGTAGGACAGAAATATAATACATCATAAAAATGATGACATAGAAAATGTTAAATATGAAAAAAAAACCACTGAAGGTATTTTCCTTAGGTATTTTATATTCTGATGAAAATAAAAGTTTTTCCTAGTATTATGATCAAGAATTATCTGAATTTTAACTCTTCCATGAAAAAGTTACTACTTTTGAAATTCTAAAGAGAGAGAAATATGGTTTTTAAATTTTAATGCAGATTTTATGGAAGATGGCAGTCACACATTTTAGGTATTCTACCTTTTAATAACAACAACAATTGGTCTTTAATAATCCAAACTTAGAGATTGTTCAGTGAAAAACAAAATTCTTTCCTTTGTAAAATTTTTCAAATTTAAAGTAGAGCTCTACTGTTGTATTAACATGTCTTATAATGGATCGATAACCACAAAACAGACTGAGAAGTAGAAAAACTTCAAGTTAAGCAGGGAAGAAAAGTCACTAATTGAAAATCAGTGAAAAAAGAAGTTAAAACATTTATAAAATAATACATGATGAGGAAAATACCATATAATTCCAATCACAATGTGTGAATTAGCTTTCTTGAAAAATAATACTTCTAAACTATGAGTATGTACTTCACATTTCAAGAAAGCATAAAATCAATACTTATTTCACTCACCATGTTATTTTCCATCAATAATATGGCCATTTGCAGAAATGTGGAATAAGAACTGTATTTCATGTGTATAATCAAAGTGTATTTGTTAAAGTATTAGCATTTTTTTATAGCAAAAGGATTTGATTACAAGTCATTATTTATCTTATAAATATGGCTATGAATTAGGTATCTTACAATGAGGAAAGGACATGTGGGAACCGACATGTACATTAGAAACCCAACTAGAGGACTCCAAAGTTTAAGATAAATTTTTTTCTGGCCAGTTATTTTAATACCGATCTGGTCCCCCCAGAACATTCACTAAGAGAGTAACAAATCTACTCATTGAACCCTGCTGTGTGTTTAGAACTGGCTAGTTTGCAGATTATGAAATGCGTCTTCTCATTTAATGGAAGCATGTAATTCCTTCAAACAGACCTTTGAAGTAGGGTACTTGTTGAAGACTCTGAAAATGGCTAATTCGGCAGCAACAGTCTTTCCTGATCCAGTAGGTGCTCCAAGTAGGACATTACAGTCTGTGTGATACAGTGTATGAAATATCTGTGTCTGTACAGGGTTAAAGTGGCTAAAGTTGTACAGTGCTTCATACGCTTCACATCCCAAAGCTGTGATTGGTAAAGGCTGAAGATCCAGTAATTCTGAAAAGTTGAAACAAGTACTGCCATAACTGGAAAAAATGCACAATACTAAACACTGTCTCTCAGGAATAAATTATAACAATCCTTAATTCATTGGAGGGGGACAAAAGGCTTAACAAATTTTTATATACTAGTTACATATCTTTTTATCTCCTTGTTACCATATTTATAATATTGACATATTGGAGGCTTTTCTGGGAGAGTTCCCCATATACCAACTCTAATATGACTATATGGCTCTTTTCCAATCAGGAAAGTAATCTGAATGACAGGTATATGAAAATATACGTGGTGCAGAAGAAAATTAAATCTACCCCAATCTGTAGAAAAAGGAAAACCATCTGCAAACTGCAGTACTAGAACGGTTACCAATAATAAATTTCCTTTGATCTGTTAGAAAACTGACCAAACCAGAATGGTTGAGTGAGCTATTGGTTTAGACAACGTAAACTAAAATAAACTTAAAATAATTACAGGAAGAAACTTAGGTGGGAGTTTTAAATCAGAGAATGAATGGGTAAAAAAGAACTGCATTGAGAAAACAATGAAAGAAACAAATTTAGTTGTATCTCATTATATAAACTAGAGGTCTAGGAGATTAGACAGTTAAAATGATTTAGAGAAATGAAGTTATATACTCTTGAAATTAACAGACACTGTATTGTCCCATAATCCAGAAAAGTATCAGTTAGAAAACTGGAAGGCAACTTTACTCTCAGGATTCTTTCATGGAGGATGATTCTACCCATTTGAAGTTTGAATAAGGAGGAAAAAAAAATCTGTAAGGGGACATGGTGGTCTATATCTGTGTGAGATCTTCATCATACAATTTCAAAACAGAAAGTGTAGAGAATTCTCAAAAATTGTACTTAAAGATAAAAAGCTATTTTTAAAATATTATCTTAGCCCCACACCTCTGTTCTATTACATAGGTAATTGAGAGCTGATTGCATAAGTTTTCTATAGCAGATTATAGTCTACTAAATTTTCTGTAGTACTGAAAATCAAGAAGGGAGGAAGTCTTAACTTGCAATGCTAATCAAAGCATAGACATATTCTTAACGGGAACTAAAAAATAAACATTTTGGTTTATGCTGACAATGCTAAATTATGATGATTCACTTCTGTGAAATGTGAGGAATTTTCTTGTTTGATTTAGGCTCAAAAGGGTGCCTACACACCCCACATAATCACACACCCATACTCACACCCACATTCAGCCAAACAGAACTGGGAATCATCATGCATTTCCAATATCAACTGAGATGTCACGGTGGTGTATTTACTGCTTTTTAAAGTGTAGTCAGAAGTCAACTAATTATATAAATAAGGTGATATGTGCTTAACAGAGAAGTGATTAAATGAGCATTAAAATATAATGTTAATGCATGTTAAAATCAAGTACTGCACTCAACGAGATCTAGTACTGATGATGGTAGCATATATTTTAAAATTAAAGCACCAAACATTTTTATGTATTTTGAGATTCTAGATATCATATATAGGCATATTTGATGGAAGAAAAACAGAAAGGTCCTCTTCAATGAGTTTATAAGTAGACACTGCAATCTCATTATTTCTCTATGTTGACAAAATTTTAGTTCTGTCAAGATATCAAAGTGGTTTTAAGCTAGAGTCTAAAGTATTTCTCTTTAAGATAAGCTAAGATAATAAACAAGGTATGCATCTGACAAAAAATGGCAAAGATTAAAGTCACATTAATGTCTACTTTCATTTCCCAAAGGACTGTTAAAAAAATGTATTCATTAAAAGTAGTAAGGAATAACATTTTTATTTTGAAGATAGTTTGTCTTCAGAGGAATTATATGAAAAAAAATGACCTTTATTTTTCTCTAAGTTAAGGGCCTCTTGAAATCATTAATCATCAATTATGAATTCTCAAGAAGAACTACACTTAAAAACTAAATTAATAGCTTAATCTAAAGATATTTTAAAAATAGAATATAGGGCACTTAAAAGTACCAATATAAACATTTATTCATAAAATTCTGCTTCTTTAAGAAGTCAAAATATAAAGGCACTTCCTCATGTTACAAAAATCTAAAATGGATTTGTTAGTTACAACAATGAAAAACTGTTACATGATATTACAGATTACTGTACTCCCTTTTATCATATTACCATGGGGGAAGAGAACCAATATAAAGGGTACATCTTGTTTGTAGGATGAATGACTTGAGGTATAGTGAATCTTTTCTGTAATGATATCACAACCTGACTCCTTAATATTAGCTTTTTTTTCCTTTTGGTGTAGAAGCACACTACATGGAAGAAAAAGAACCTACAATTCACTTTAATTCAATTTAATTAATTTAACACACCAGAAATAAGTTTAATAGCAATAAATGCAAACAAAAAGGATACCTCAAAAGCTTCCCAAAAAGCACAGATTAAATGACAATTACTACTTGCAATGGAAAAGGAAGGAGATATGGAGACATTGTAATGATTGTATTTAAAATAGAGATGAAGGCGGGCACCTGGGTGGCTCAGTCGGTTATGATCCCAGGGTCCTGGGATGGAGCCCCATATCCAGCTCCCTGCTCCACAGGGAGTCTACTTCTCCCTCTGCCCCTCCTCCCACTCGTTCTCTCAATCTCTCTCTCAAATAAATAAATAAAATCTTTTTAAAAAATAGAAATGAAGACATAATAATACAGAAGTAGTGAGTCTCCAGATTGTTAGAGCTATGAGAATTGAACTAGGCTTAATGTTTTGGAACTCAAACAAAATTAAGGCCCACCATTAAGCTCTACCAAATGTATACATAGATTTGATTTTGGAAAGTCTTTTTTCAAACTATATTGACAAATAAGTTGGATTCCGATTCCGATTTAGACAACTTTAAAGTACAGACACTTGCCACTTTAATTAAAACAAAAATATCAATGATTCAAGTTACTATTCAATATGTTACCTGTGTGGGGAGGATGTCTCTCTGGCAGAATCAGATGTTGAAAGTTGATAATACATACAGCCTCAGCTCCTAACCATCTATCAGACACTGCTCGGATGTAGTATTGGGAAGGCAAGGGCTCAAAAATAGGGATTGTAAATACCAGAAGTTGAGCTTCTTTACTAATGACCTACATGAAATACAGTCTCAAGTGAATATGAATATTCTGATATCATAAAGGCATTCTTAGTCTATTGTTAAGAAAATGTTATATATAGCAACATAGGTACTAAACATAAGAAAATATCTTGGGTTCCTAAATAGCTGAGATATTCAGGCACTTCAGAAATTGATACATGGTTCCCTTCTGAGGACACCTGATATTATAGAAAGTAAAATTTACACTTAATCAATATTATATGTATATCATCATGTACTAACAGATTACCAGTTTGGCTCATTATCAGAATTTCCCAAATTTCATTCATTAAATTACTTAACTTTATGATTTTTACTGAACTATTTACTTAATATTTTTCTTTAAATTTTACCACTACCTTAAGTGGAGTAACAGAACTTAGCATAAATAGAAGGTAATCATGAAAACAAACACTGCTATGAAATTCTACTGCTGTCCACCCAGGGTTCCCAGCCTAAAGCTTGTTTTCTTTTTGAGAAAAAGGGAAATCTTGGATGAAGCATCACAATTAAAGATATGCTAGCATCAAATTGAGTCTTTCGGGATTTACAGAAAATTTAAAAAAATACCCTTTTCACAATGTGAGTCAATACTCTTTAGTATTTTGTTTTTGTAACATCTAAAGTTGTTAATTTTTATTTATTTAATTTTATTTACTCATTACATTATTTATCCCATCCATTTGACATATTTCATTCCTCTGGAAGTCATGCCTTAAGCCATGATAAAGATTACAATTCAATTTCTCAAACTAAAATCACATTGAATATATGAATACAATAACATGCAATTCCTGTTATCTTTGAAACCAAACAGAAACATAAATAGAAAAAAAAAAGGCTTTAAGGGCACTATGAAATTATAGAGAAATAGGTAAAAACAAATTATTCAGTTTATATTTTCTTCTTTCTACAATAGCAACATAATAATAGACACACTCATGCTTACCTGTTTTTTCAGAACTAGAAAATACTCTGAATGATAAATATGATCATTTGTAGGATCTTCTACCCAAATCCACCAAGGTTCTCCTACTGTCCCATGGACCTAGAAGAAAAATAATATTCTATACTAAGTATATTTTAACTCAAGTAAGGGATATTGTTGTTTGCAAATCTAGCACCTATTCTCTTTTTAAAATAGCTTTATTGATATATACTTTACATAAAAAAGTTTACTTACTTAAAGTATAGAGTGTAATGGTTTTTACAAAGCTTTTACAATCATCTCCATAATCTAGTTTTAGAATTACCCCCAAAAAGAAACCCTGCACCCATCTGCAGTCACTACTTATCTTCCCCCATTTTCCCAACCTCCAAGCTTGACAACCACAATCTACTTTATCCCTGTAAAGATTTGCCTATATTGGACATTTCATATAAACAGAATCATATAATATGTGGTCTTCTGTGACTGGCTTCTTTCATTTACCATGTTTTCAAGGTTCATTCATGTTGTATCATGTAACAGACTTCATTCTTTTTCACTGACGAATAATATTCCGTTGGATAGACAGATATGCCATATTTTGTGTACTCATTCTTCTTCCTCTTTTTTTTCTAACAAAGCCCAGTCTTGTTCAGTGTTCATCTCTCTCTTATGTAACTCAGGAGAAGGTAACCTCGACTCTCAGGATGATTTTTGTTAGTCCAAGCCAATCAGCTTACAGTATCCCCCTTATAACAAACAGCTTGTGGTAAGGGAAAGGCACATGCCCAATACTGGCTCATTAAACTGAGAAAAAGGTCTTATGGTTCATGCTCTGGGTTGATGAAGTAGGGGTGTGTTCACCTTTCCCTGTTAAATGTGAACAAGGAAGTATAGAAAACATTTGGAAAGTAGCCAAAAGTGTCAGGACAGCAAAAAGATGGGCCCTAACGGATAGCATTACATAAACTCAATCACCTTTAGGGCCTATTCTACCGGTGGACCTTTTATTATGGAAGATAATACATTTTTTTGCATAAGTCACTTTGAGATAAGTCAGGTTTTCTATTCTTGCAGCCAAAAGCATTCTAACTGATAGAGCTTACTATACAAACTATTAAGTATCTATCTTACTAATGAATTAAATCAAACTATGGAGGATGTTTTTATGGATACTGACAGAAGAAACCAGTATGAGAAAAAGGAAATAAAACTTTTATGTATTTCAAAATCCCTCTTTTAAATATTAAATGAAATATGAGTATATGGCTAACTAATTTGTATTTCATGTAAAATTTTATGTTTATAGAAATATTAAATATAATTTTACATCATTTAGCTCTCACAGAAATTGTGAGAAAGATAATTATTATTTTTATGCATGTTTACAGATAAGAAAACTGAAGGAATTACTGGTTAGGACAGTTTAAGACCAGTGCTGGATTTGGATTACGACTATGGTTGGATAATTTTTAAGCATGTTGATATGAATAAAATTAATTTGCATTAAAGATATACTAATAAAGTCAGGTAATGTAGAAGATACTTACTTATACTTAATCAGAACCTTATAATAACCATGTAAAGTAGGCACTGCTACTACAATTATGGATTTCCTTGTTTTCCTCCAATGGCTTTTTGAAAGAAAGGATTGACACTTATTTGTTTTTGTACCTATGATCACTACTCTACTGTAGTCTTTGTACAGTAACTGCTGCAAAGATAGACCTTAAAAAATGTTGATAGAATAAGAGGATCCAGAATAGATCTTCATATGTGTGTATATATACATTAAATATATATATATATAAGATATATATGTATATTTAAGATTTCATATATATGACATATATAAAAATAAAGCTAACATATAAAATATGGCCAACCATTTGTACATATTTTCATTAGTGATTAGATTCTGAAATAGTTATGTATGAGAATACCAGGGTGGGTAGGGTGTCGCAAACAGATGTGACTAATTATAAACATAGTGACCATAACACTTCAGATTTAGAATAGAAGGGGTAAAAAGAGAAACAGGAATGTGATGGGTGCCAACGAAGAACGTTTTCAAGAAGGACAATGTATAGTGCTGAATGTTCTGAGAAGTAAAGAAAATAACTGAGAAAAAGTAATTTATTATGGCAACCAGTTAGGTTTTCGTGATTACTGAGAAAGTAGTCTCAGCAGGAAAGAAACTGGTGACCAGGAGGAAAATATAGAATACTCTTTCTACACATCGAATGGTAAAGAGGAGACTGACAGTCTGAGAAATATTAGGATTTTAAAAGGGCTCTTTAAGCACAAAGAATCTTGACTTTTTAGTAGGCTAAATAAGTAGAGCTGGCAAAAATGAAGATAACAGAAATTAAAGAAGACAGAATTATGCGAAGTCTTTATGTAAGCGAATCCACTAAACTATTGTTCAATGTTGAACTTTCAGGGTACCTAAGATGTTCTGAAGAGGTCTCACTGGTTGCTATTATTAATATATTATATCATTTTTTTTCTTGAGGATGATAGCAAATATTACTACAATGCTTCAAATGAATCTTCAATACATATTCTTCTTAGAGTTTTCTATATGCCTTTTGGACAGATGTAAGGAGATATACTTGAACCTGCAGTACAGATAGTTTTGCTTACCATTGATACAGATAATTTCTACTTTTACCTGATCATTCCAAGTAAAATCAGGACAGACACTAAGTGTCACTCGGAGGACGGTTCGTGTGATGGGCTGAATGGATGCTTCCATTGTAACAGAAGGAATCTGATGAACACATTGTTTGACCTTGAGTCCAATATTCACATGATGCAGCATGTGACCTGTAAGAAAAACACACAGAAGAAATGTGTTCAGACAGAAAAAAAGCAATATAATCTGACTTGTAAATGGGATTTCAGAGAAGGTGGTTTTATTGCCTGTTTTATGATTTGCTATGTAGAATAGTTGACATTCTTGACCTGGCATGTTTGAATATTTAGTAATAGTTAACTTGAATTAGCAATTCATAGCTCTGAAAACCAGTATCAAGGTTTCTTCAGCTATTAATAGGGTTCTTAAAATTACTGAGACTTGACAGTGTTCAAACTACTATAAACAGTTCCACTTTTCTCCTAGTTAGCTCATGACACATTAAAAAATTTAGTATTTTGTGAAAATAGCCATTAATTCACACAAAGTCTATTTCTCAACTCTATAACCATGATGGGAAGTGCTTTAGTAATCAAACACAAATCACCCATCCAAACTCATTTCCAGAAAAAAATAAAGCTAAAATATAAAATATGGTTAATGTAGCACAAACTTAACCACTTATACCTATTATCATAAATGATTAGATTCTGAAGTAGTTATGTATGGGAATGCCAGGGTGGGGAGGGGGTCACAAACAGATGTGACTGACTATAAACATTTTCCTACTTGAGTCCAAGCAATTAAGTGGAAATAGATATATTTAACAGTATCAATATTTCTTATATATCTTGGTTCCTCGTAATATAATTTTTTAAAGTACGTTTATGAACAAATCAAAATGTTCTATGTTCACCAGAATTTGAAACTAACGTGGTTTTCCTTATTTTGATAAAATATTTACATATGTTATCCCAAAGTAAGTAATCTTAACTTCTCTAGTTAATATCCTCAATTTCTGTTTTTATTGATACCTTCTACCATTCTGTCTTAAAGTGTTACTACACAAGTGAAATACCTATCTCAGCCTCTCCCACCACTGGACCTTTTGCCAGAGTAGTCCTCCCCCTTATTTCTCTTCAGCCTGACTCCCTTCATGTGTAATGTCTATCCTATTCAGAATCTGGAATATTAACTAATCAATACATTATAAGTTTGTCCAATAAAATGTTAAGGTACATGGAAATGTATGTAGGAATATTTTTTCGACGTCATGTGATAAAAGCAGAACAACAAATGCTATTTACATACTAATACCAACTGGATTTAAAACAGTAAAAAAATTTATCTTGAGTAATGTGAAAACGCACAACAGTTTTCTTTTATATCTAATAAAATATTTTATTTGTACGGAGCAATACATTAAAACATTTTTGCTTCCTTCTTACCTATTTCATCTTTCCTCATGTCTTTCAGCTTATCCACAGTAAGATTTTTTTCTTCTAATCTTGTTAGAATGTGTGGTGGTAAGACTGAAAACTGTCTCAAAGGGCTAGCCCAACCCCAAAGCCTCTTGTCAATGACTTTACTAAGATTCAGGAGCCTGTAGGTCATGGCAGGCCAACGTTTCCTCAGAGCAATTTCAAAAAGAGCACGGACAATTCTAGCTGCATTCTGAAGAATAAAAAGGGGAATGGTGGTCAGGTACACTGCGCTTTAAAATTTCTCAAATTTGTCATTCATACTCCGTTTTAAAAGAAGCATGCCAAGTTGCAGCCTTTAATTGTGGGCAACATCTATTGTCATAGAACCTTAATTACCTTTATTATTTCTACATAAGAATAATCACATCTTTCATATGAAGGTGATGTTATCTTGTTAAATCTCAGATGGTAGTCTCATATCCAAGTTCTTAGGAAACTCCACCCTATGTCCCTTAACCAGGAATGAAGGAGGAAGAGATAAAAGGTGTGCATAAGACTTAAAAGGCTGTTGAGGCCATCTAGAATACAGCCGAGGATACCCTTGGGTATATAGGGGAATGATTAAGTCTATTTAGAGAAATGAAGAGGACTTTGGGATCCATCCAGACAGAAAAATAAGTGCAAGAAGGGTGATAAAGGAAATCCTGATGAGTTCAGCTACCTGTATTAATGGCTCCCTACAAATCAAGCAACACCTTAACTGCTTTATGCATCTCATTTAATCTGTATATTATCTCCTTTAATCTTTATGACAACGACATTCAATTCATCTTGATATTATGATTTTATACACGAAGAAAATAGAGCTTAGTGAGGTTAATAATTTGACCAAGGTCACACAGATGGTGTCAGAGTATCTATTCAAAGCCAGGTCTAAACAAGTCCAATTTAACTCCAAGGTTCTAAATTCGGTGATAGGAAAACTTCATTAATAGACATACAGAAAGTTACAAGGATTGAAGCCCTTTTAACATCTTTACAGTTGGTTTCCATTCGTTTTGCCTCCTTTGCTCTATCACTAACTTTGCGGGTTATCTTACTGAAGATTGTTTTTAAAGTCATGAACTTGGGAGATACCTCACAGTCTCAAACGACATCTATATCTGAAAATGAAGAATGTTAAAATATGCTCAAAATCGTAAAAAAGAGATGAAAAAGAGTGAAGATTTTAAATAGCAAATAGGTGATCAGGCTTGAAATACATGGTGAAAAATGATCATAAGAGTTAAGGGCTTTGGTTTTCCATTTTATATAAAATATGTATTTGTCTCTTGACAAATCTGACTACTTTTTTACAGTATTAGAAATTTAAGAAGAAAAATGGTATTTAGAAGTATGAGGACAGTTCTGATACCCATTAAAAATTACAGGATGACTTTTATTAGGCCCAGAGAATGATAAATACAGTGCACATTTTGATTACTGTATCTACCAAATAGGTCTTCTTCCAGCATCATTCCTAGCTGTTCTTGTAAGAAGATGTCAGGCTAATTTTCCCAACTGTGTTTGAAAGTATGTTATTTTTCAATGTCAGAACCTATAGTTGTTCCCTAGAAGCTAAAAGAAATAGAAGGAGAAATCCATGTGAGATATAGGCAGGCATTTTAATTTGGAATGATATAAATTGGGAATAATGATCAAAGTCTCTAACATATGCAGTTTAGAGAAGCTAAATAGAGGCTTCTTTATAAAATCATAGAATTTTGGGCTAAGGATTTATCTCAGGGGCTGAGAAAATCAAGTTTTAGAAATGTAGAAGGGATTATTATTTTACAGAACTGAGAGGGTGGTTGTGGAACTGTTGGTGGCTTATGTTTAAAATATAAACTTAACAATAATTTATCTAATGCATTCAAGGATGATAGACTGACAATAGCTATTTAAGAAAAACCAGGATGCTCTGAGATATAACCTTAATTTTCTGAGACTGACTTTCGGGGCACCAATCATGAAGAAACCCAAAGTTTTTATGGTAAAGCAATTCATGTGTCAGTCTTTGATAATTATCTTCATAATCTTGAATCAAACAGAAATGTGGCCAGATTATTCAACCAGAACCCAGAAAAGCTTTAACTTTTAGTTTAGCCATTAACTATTTCAATATAAAATCATTAGAAAATGTAAAATGACAACATCATTTTTCAGACAGATAAAATAAGTTAGAAACAATGGTTCCTATACAAGTCACAGGGTTTAGAGATTATAAATCATATATAAATTTAGAGATTAAAAATTATATATAAGTTTTCTATTTATATTATCAGGAAACACATGTGTCCCAAGATACTAAAAAAAAAAATTTTTTTTCACCACATCCATATTTGGTTTATATAGTATATGAAATCATTACCTGGTTCCTTGGTTACTTTGATTAAATTATTGAATTCATTCAAATTGTTTACCAATATATCTTGGTTCATGTTTGCAAATATTTCACGTTTACAGTTATTTCAAAGTACTCCTGAGTATTCATGGCTGTTAATAATAATTTATTTAACACAAACATACTTTTTTTATATAAAGTCTTTGAACAAAATTACCAACATAAGATACATAGCAGAATAGTTTCTACATTTAAATCAGATTGAACTTTTATTTCTCTTTAACTTAGAGGAGGCACTACTCAATAAATATGATGAAAAAGGGATTCTTTTTTATTTTTCATTTTTATTTTAATTACAGTATAGTTAGCATATAGTGTTATATTAGTTTCAGATGTACATTATAGTTATTCAACACTTCCATCACACTCATCACAAGTGCACTCCTTAATCCCCTTCACCTATTTCACCCTTCCCCCCCCACCTCCCCTGTGGTAACCATCAGTTTGTTCTCCATAGTTAAGAGTCGGTTTCATGGTTTGCCTTTCTCTCTTGAAAAAAGTATTATTGATAAGTATAAAGTATTTAAAAAAAAATGTCTAGAAGGGAAGCCTCATTTGAAAGGCAAATACTGCAAAAAATAACCTGCTTTACTTCACAACAAGGGTTTGAATATAAAAACATAAATGCTACAACATTTTATACTACAGTATTTTTAAAAAAACTTTTACATTTAATGAGCTGTAATTTAGGGAATAATTTTCCTTTAGTTCTCGATTTTTAAGTATCATCAGTATGGAAGAAAGATTACTTTTTTATCAGAGACTTATCAGACTGAAAATATGGTATGAGGTATTGCTATAAAGCCTTATTTAATGGTAAAATAATTTTGGTTATATTTCTAACATTTGGGTGAAGTTACAAAGGTTCCATAATCTTTTACTCTGCTTAAAATATTCTTCTATTATTGCCCTTTGTAAGTAAAAGAAATGAACTTTGTCATGTAAAGCAGAAAAAACCAAATGTTGATATTTTTAAACTCTAAAATGAAAATAACAGCAACATCAAAAAGAACCAAACCAACCATCAAATCCCACCCCCATTTCTGATTTAATGGCACAGAGGGCATAAAAGATGTGCAAATTAAACAGAACCCGTTCTGCAATAAAACGGTAATTGGTAGCATGTCATAATGCAATGCATTCATAGTATAGCAATGAATTAGTATCTTGACTCTCTAAAAGTAAACAAGGAAGAGAAAACAGGAAGGGAGTAATATTCTTACTTGTGCAACATATGCAGAATCTGATATAAGGGAGAAACTGTCCATCTCTCCTCGGCTGATGTAAGTTTGAAGTAGGATGTTTATTTTCCCATAACTGTTCTCTACACCTCCAGGAGCTGCGAGTTCACAGAAATTGTTTAATAAGGCATCTAGCTCCTCTATTTCCTCTTCTCTGACCTGGAAGAATCAATGTTTTTAAAAGATTATTTGGGTTGATTTATTGAAATTTTTCATATTGAAACTAAGCCACATTACATTTTTTTAAGGCTTCCATTTTTCAACATTTTTCTTTTGTACACTAATATAATGGTAATTTTTCACAGGTAGCTAATAAAATACAATAAGAAACTATCTTGAGGCTGATACAATTACATTTTATTATTCATCACCAATATTAAAGTTGCCATTGACATATAAAAATTTGATATGCCACAAAAATTAAATCTTCTGACCTCACCATCCTTCAGTTGATGAGATTTCATATTTTATTTGACCAGAGTAAAACCTCTGCCCAAATGGATTAGGGCAAACTTGAATTATCTTCAAATGCATTCATTACAGTCATATATTTTTATATGGTATAAGACATTCATAGCTTAAAGCTGTGAAGTACTATGATTCACAGTATTAAAGTTTTCACTGTTAATAAGATTAAATTATAATACAGGTACAGAAATACTCATATCTAAGTTTGAATCATGCATGTCCTTTATATTTCCTTCAGTGAACCTTATATTGCAAATAAACCAAAATCTACATACTATATTCTCTGCTAGTTTCATTATTGCAAACCTACTTAAATTATATTTGATTTGCAGTAGAGAGCAAAGAATAATGTCAGGAATGACATAATATCATAATCTAGGATAGTGGACACTGTTGATAAATGGAAGAACATTGCTGGTACTCTGCAAAGTGCCACACAGCTTATACTGTAACAGGAGTAACAATTAATTATAAGCTTTTATAAATGAATGAATGTATATAAGCCAAATGCATTTGATTCAGGCTTCAAATAATCTTACCTTGATTTGATCAAATTCTTCAGCTTTGGAGACTATAGCAAAAATATCACTTTCAGTTTTGTGAGCATCAAAGAATTCATTGAAGGTCTACCAAAGAAAGTGTTATATTCGATTAAAATAGAAGATCCAGTAAAATATTTTCAATTAAAAAGTGACTACAAAATCACACTTTTTTAAAGAATATCTGAGCCCTAGACAATGCAGAGTAATCACAACTGTGGTATATTATTCTTGATCACTGCTTTAAACATCATCAAATTTAGCAAAGACTAAAAAATTTCCTAAAACATAATTAGGTGGAGAAGACCTTTAGAAGCAAAAAGATCAATAAAATCAGCTATTAAAACCTATATTAGATATCTAAAAAAAATGTTCAGCATAACAGACCAGTCTTGGCTCATTTTCAGCATGGGCATATGGATATCTGTACCATTCGCCAACTTTAAGCTGAACATATATCATAAAATTCAGAGAGGAATAACTAAAATTATGAAACCTGAAAATTCTGGTGAAGACCTCATAATATTACTAGTGAGGGAATATGCAAATTCAGGAAACTGGGAAGGAAAAAAATCAGTGAAAGACCATATAGAATAAAGACAAAGCTGAAGAAAGGCTACAGTTCTTGAAAAGAGCTGCAAACAGGCGTAGGTTGGCAGGAACATACTACCCAGCGGGAAAATGAGAAAGGTTACTTAGTGGACAAAAGAGTGCAAGTGAGCATGTGAGCAGGTGACAGAAGCAGTAGAGAGCTAGGGGCAATGTTTCGGGTTGAAGAAGATCAGATCACAGTTGTGAGATGGGACATGTTAAAAGAAGAAGCCTGAAGTGCTATACAAATGCAAGATTTATTTCGGGAAAGATGAGGAAAAGCTAGTATGCACACAAAGGTGTTTTCTGAAACCTGTTAAATGCATAAACATATGTTAAATAAGTACAGAATGTATATTTCATATTGGCCTAGGTTTTCATATTTCTGAAGAAATTTCACATGTGATTTCTATTACTTTTCCATTTTAAAAACATATTTAGGTATCCCAAAAAACGAATTTAAGAAAAAAAAATTCAAACTCTTTCTCTGTAAAAAGGAGAGTAAAAATGTGCTTTAACCCATCTTGGCTTCGAATTTAAGACTCTCCTTACAGGTAATCACTGTTATGTTTTCCCATGTATTAACATATGCAGGTACATATACATGCATGTAAACACACATAAACACATGCATATACTCCTTAAAATGTAAATATCATAGCATCCTATCTTACCCAAGATTACGTTAAAAGGCAACAAACAAGGCTACACTGTAGTCTAAACTATCCTTGAAACCTCTTAAATTGCCCATATAGTACAGCTTGGTTGACCTGATAATTGCAGTAATTTTTCTAACTCTTGTTTAGCCAGTTTTTCTCAATAAGCTGCTATTAATTTTTCAACTTTTATTCACTGATATCATTAAGCCATCACCTCCTGCTTAAACTCATTCAGGCATTCATTCCATAGGTCTCACCCACATGCTCAATGTTTTAGGCTTTGGTGTGCCTACTGCCTAGGATATATTCACTGAAAGGATGGCAAAAGGGTCCTTATTATTTAGTCTTAGTTTTTTCTTGTGTTTATTCAGCATGTTATTGAATTCACGTAAGTTAAATGCACTTTGTTCGATTAGTTGCTTTTATTATTTTGCATTAATACTATATTTTGAAGTCTAGAAAGTATTTATATCTAAGAACAAACATATTATTATATTTGTTACACTCAGTATAATACCTCAATGGTGTTGTATTTAATATAGTAGTGGCTGGCAGTTCTACCCAAATCAGTTGAGGAAAAATATCCAGTTCGCTCTTCAAAACGAATCATCCGAGCTTTGTCTAGTTTTCGACCAACTTCAATGACCAACTGTTCTCGATGCTTTGCTAATGTTGGGTCAATCTGTAGGAAAAAAAAAAAAAATGTATATATATATATATATACATATATATAAACACCTGAATATTTCTTTAGAGAGTCATCATTTACAAACATATACTTATTTACGGAAATTGAAATTTTTTGTTGATACTTTAGTTAGAATAAAATTTTTTATTACAATTTTTAAAAGAAGTACATTTTTATAAATTTAGGACATAACTAGAAAATATTTTTTTTTTTTTAAGATTTTATTTGTTTATTTGACAGAGATAGAGACAGCCAGCGAGAGAGGGAACACAAGCAGGGGGAGTGGGAGAGGAAGAAGCAGGCTCATAGCAGAGGAGCCTGATGTGGGGCTCGATCCCATAATGCCGGGATCACGCCCTGAGCCGAAGGCAGACGCTTAACCGCTGTGCCACCCAGGCGCCCCTATAACTAGAAAATATTTTGATCAATTAAATAAAGTAAGCCTTAAGAATTCATTAAGATTTTTATGATGTTATCTTTAGGTAGTAATATTTTAGAACCTAAAATTCTTAATGGTCTTATAATTTTTAAGAATATAAAGATCAGAAATTAGATATTAGTAAAACAATCTGTCTTCTCCCTCCCACACTAAAATAAATAGGGATTTAAAAATATCAAGCTATATTCCTACGTCATCAGTTATTTGGAGAACTCACAGTGAGAATGACTTCCTCTGTTAAAGATATAAACAAATAAATGCATAATTATCCTTTCAAGACTATGACTTTGGTGTTCTAGCAGTTTTCATAACTGCTGATAACACCCATTTTGCCCATAATAATAATAGAAGCCAAGAGTAAGATGAAGTTGACACAAAATTTTTGAATAGTTTTGAAAATTTATTAAATAGCCTCTTTCTAAACAGAAAAGACATTTAACACAAGATATTAACAAAAATTCTAAAATATTGTGATGTGTGTGTATGTGTGTAAATATGTGTATGTATGTATACATATATACAGGCACACACACCAAGTCCTGAAGGTCACGCTCTAGTCAGGAGTAATAAATATGACCTTTAAATGTTTTTTTTTTACTATTTTATTTATTCATTTGTCAGAAAGCAAGAGAGAGTACAACCATGGGGAGAGGCAGGCAGAGGGAGAAGCAGGCTGCCCGCTGAGCAAGGAGCCTGATGCAGGACTCGATCCCACGACCCTGGGATCATGACCTGAGCTGAAGGCAGACGCTTAACCACCTGAGCTTAACCACTAGGTGCCCCTACATATGACCTTTAAGGGGAAGGGAGGGGAGTATAAAAATTCTTTAGAAATCAATTAATGAATTAATTCTACTATTCCTTCTAACTTAAATTTTGATGGTAGCTTATTCATACATCAAATATAGCTAAAGTAAATTTAAAAATTAGAAAAACGAGGCAGAGGAAAGTCAAATGTAGGAAAGATGAATCGAAAGCCATTAACAAATACAAAAGTCTTAAATATTTGCTATAGATGATATACTGTATGTATCAAGTTCATATTACAAAACCATTTTGCTCATACATGTCCTAAACCATTAAAAATATGTTGGACAACATTGTTTGTGTTAGTTCACAAGAGTTCTGTGGCTACAAATTCTTTTTTTTTTTTTTTAAAGATTTATTTATTTATTTGACAGAGATAGAGACAGCCAGTGAGAGAGGGAACACAAGCAGGGGGAACAGGAGAGGAAGAAGCAGGCTCATAGCGGAGGAGCCTGATGTGGGACTCGATCCCATAACGCCGGGATCACACCCTGAGCCAAAGGCAGACGCTCAACCGCTGTGCCACCCAGGCGCCCCTGTGGCTACAAATTCTTACTGAGTAATAAAATATAAACATGTAAGTAAAAAGAAAATTAAAAAGATAGGAGTCTCTGAACCCTGAAGAGAGTAAAACTGTATCTCAGAAGGAAAAAAATAACTTTCTTTATACTAGAAAATTATACAAAGATGACTTCTGATATTAACCTAGTACTTAAAAAAGCAACTGATGTGTTTATGTTGCCCCAAGATTTGCAATGGCTTAGCCTATAAAAATATGTGCTGTGCTTTGCCTTCCTCTATCCCTTCAGAATACTTTCAGAGTGCCATTGACTATTTTCACAAGCCCGTATTTGTAACAAGATCTTTTTTTTTTTTTTCCTCCTAAGTCTCTAAGTTTCAATTTTCCCATGGTCAGATCTACAGCACAGGAAAAAGAAAAATGACAAAAAAGATTGACAACTTCTTTGACAGCACAAAGCTAAGTTGACAGTAAATGGAGGAAAGCTGTAATTCTCTGAGTTCAATTCAACTTTGCTACTTTTGACTTAACACTAGTGAATATCCATATGATGATGGTGAAATAATGTTCTCATTTGACAACTGATTTTATCCGTCATTAGGGAGCATTTACATTACATCAAGCAGGGTTCTAAAGAAAAGCCAGGATCTCACCAAATCTGTAAACCATGCATGCGGATCACACAACTGTAAAGCTCACAGGAAGATGTGCTACTATATACATTTGATTTTGTCACTGTGCTCAGTGGAACTGATCCACGCCTCCAAACTGCTAATTACTCATTAACACTACCTTTTAATTTAGGAATAAGGGCTTAGAAGGGACTTGATAAGAGGAACATACTTAATAAAACATAAGCCTATTATTAAAAGTGATCTGTAATTTTCCTCATGTCTGTCTAGTTTGCCCTAAAACCTTGATTTATTATAATTTTTTAAAAATCACAGCCAAGGGCGCCTGGGTGGCTCAGTCAGTTAAGCATCTGCCTTTAGCTCGGGTCATGATCCCAGGGTTCTGGGACTGAACCCCACACTGGGCTCCCTGCTCAGTGGGGAGCTTGCTTGCTTCTCCCTTGCCCTCTGCCACTCCCCCTGCTTATGCTCTTTCTTGCTCTCTCTCTTACTCTCTCTCAAACAAAATCTTTAAAAAAATAAAAATCCCAGCAAAATATTAACAACAAATGGAAATGTACCCGAATAATAAACTGATAACAATATAAAGATTAACTTTTTAGTATCCATGGGAAAAGAGATATAGAGTGAAATAATTATAGGAGGGAAATTTAATTTTCCTTCGTATTTTCTAAAAAGACTAAAGCTTGTTATTTTTCTTCCAGGTACCTAACTCTATTCATGTGAGGCAGGAGTAGCAAATATTTAGCCTCATATCATAAAAAGATTACAAAACCAAAAAAGGTGGCTTGATTTTTTTTTATAAATGTGTTTTCTACCTGATAAGCCTTGTGACTGATGCCATATACTAATGGATTTGCTCTCATCCGTACATAAAGATAAGTGTAACTTATCCACTTCACCGCTTCTTCCACATTAGTAACTGTTCCCAGAGCAATCTGCAAATCAAAAATATAACAGAAATTAAACTAATGCATTAAAGTTGGATATAAACATTATATCAAAGGCCATTTTGTCAAAAGTTAAGTTAAAATACATCATTATACCGTACTTAAAAGAAGGTAAGTACAATTACGGGACATGACTCTTCTCCAATTAATTAAAAATCAGTCCTGCCTCATTTAATCAAGAACGGTACCTTGGAAATGCTATCTTCCAAAAGTGAATTTACTCAATATTATGGCACCTGATTATTTTTCCCTAAATAGAGTTTAATTCTATATAGCACTGAACAGTCAATAATTTAAAAACACAATAATACCATATAAGATCTGTGTAATAAAGAGAAAGGAATGATTAGAAAGTGATATTAAAACAAAATTACAATGAAAAGTTTTCTTAAAAATACATTTCCTCAGCCCCTAGATCTATAGGTAATCATTTACTTAGCGTTCCTTAATTTAAAAATTCATGCAAGTTGTGAAACTTCATAGTTCTATAATTTTTCCTGAACATCTGGCTGAAAAAAATTAAATTTCTTAATAGTTTAATCACAGGAGAGATGCTTTCTACCTAAATCATTACATACTAGGAGAAAGGAAGAATAAACTTTCTTTTTAGCACTGAATATTAAAGAAAATAAAATTTTTATGTTTATTCCTATAATTTTTAATTCTGTATAGCTAATTTTGTGAAATAAATGTGGACGCTTAGCTATCTTTAGTTAGCTGAAGATGAGATCAAGCAATATATAAAATATCATTATGCTGTTATATCATACTATTAGTTATTAAAAAAGAGAAATAACCAAAGTAAAAAATGATAAGGCAGATTCTAACTATTCACTTTAAATTTACATGAACTTAAAATAAGTCAGAGAAAGACAAATACTACAGAGTCTCACTTATACATGGATTCTGAAAACATCGAATTCATAGAAACAGAGAGTAGAATGGTGGTTGCCTGGAGCTGAGCGGTGGAGGAACTGGGGAGATGTTGGCCAAAGGCATAAACTTTCACTTACAAGATGAATAAGCTGCAGGTACCTAACATACAGCATGGCAAATTATAGTTAATAATACTGTATTCTATATTTGAAAGTTGCTAGAGCTTCAATGTTCTCATGAAAACAACATCAAAATGGTTATTATGGGAAATGAATATGTTTACTAACTTTATTGTGGTATTTCACACTTTTTACACATATCAGATCATCACATTGTAAATGTTAAACTTACATAATGTCATATGTCAATTAGATTTCCATAATTACATAAATTCACAAATTTATATTAATGTACTTAACAAATGACTAAGTCATCCACAATACAGGCAAATACATACATTTCCTAAAATGGGAACTGTAAACCTTTCTACAAAATGAAAAATAACAAGACTAAAATGTAACTAATAAGGGAGTTGTTGCCATACTCCCCAAATATTTAGAAACAAGAGAGTTAAAACATTTTCGAGCTTCTTGAGGTAAAGGAAACTAGTTTAATGTAACAGCTAAAAATCTGATTGTGTCTCCCATTTGTGATTGTATCGTTTGACAGCGAAAACTGCATGGATTCTCTTATGACCTACAGGTATTTTAAAATCCTATCGCATGACTCCTAAGAGTAGAAAATTCTATAAAGGATAAAATAGCTTGCTATTATTTTCAAAATCAGATTCAGTCAATTAACATTAATAAATACCGATTGCTACTAATGATGAGATAAAGGAAAGGAGGAAGCAGGTACCAGAGAGTGCATCAAGTCACTGGAGTCTTCTAAATGTTCACCAAAAGAAACACTAACAGACTACCCTGAAAAATGGATGTAAATTCATGATGGTAAATCGTATTTCTAGATTAATCTGTGAATGCCACCTAGTGACAAAAACAAAAATTTACTTGTAATATCTGCTGTCACCTAGTGGCTACTTAGCACAGGAGCCTTTTACAATAAAAAATATTTTTCAAATCTCTCTGCAATATATCCATTCATCTCAATAATCATATAGTAAGTCAATAACAAGTCAGTATTATGTAAACCAAAATGGATATGGGAATAAACAGAGCGTGAACCCTGCTCTCAAGAAGCTGTCTAGTCATGTGGGTGAGACATACGTAACTAATTAAGATGATACACATGAAATCACCTGCCACAGTGCCTAGTACATAATACATATTCAAAAATGATTTTAATCAAAAACACCTAACATGTGAAACTTATAAAAGTGCCATCAGATATATAGTGTAAGAGTTTTACATTCTGTTAAGAAGAAGAAAAAAATCCACCCCAAATTTGGTAATTTTAGAAGACTCAAAGTATCACTTTGTATCCAATTTACCTATTTCAACTTTAGTGTTTAAGGTTATCTTAACTGCTTACATGGAAGTATTTCTTAAACTGGTTAAAATCATATAAAAATGAAATAAACAAATAATCATGAGTATGTATGTGTGTGTGTGTGTATCCATTATTAAAGGTATGGAAAAAAACCATTCATGTATTTATTCAGCTAGGATTTGCAAGCTGGCAGTAAGTATAAATAGGGCTGAGAATCAAGGGACTATCAGATAATGGTACGTGATATAAATCATTTACTAAATAGCAGCTTGGCACAGGCGCTTCTTAAATTTTCACAACGATCCATCCAGATTGTCCCTATTTTATAATTGGGAAAATTGGGACTTTATAGGTGAAGTGAGTAGAATAAGAGCCTATCTCAGGCAGATGACATGTGTTGGAGAGTAACCAGAACCAGCATTGGGAAGGTTGGTCAGACAATGCTATGGAAGCCTTAAATCCAAGGACAAGGTGTTTATACTATGTCCTGAACACACAAGAAAAATTCCATATAGAATATGTGTACGGTTACAGAAAGATTAACATATTTTAAAGTATATATTCCAGGGTGCTAACACAGTAGGTATCCAATAATGTCTGCTGAAGACATTTAATAAGCCTCAAACATGCTTCAGAGTTTCTCTTAGTGCAAAATTAAATGGCTTTATACAGGGCTGGAACTTGTGAGCTTTACACATTAGCATTAGAGAATCAGCCCCATTAGATATCAATCAGCAAATTTGTCTCATAAAATGTTTGTATTAAAATTATTATTTAATATAATACTTTCTTCAGTTCTTCTAAACTAATGGTCAGGATAGATATTCATGTTATAAAAGATACTATGGAGGCAATATTCCTAATCTAACATGACCTTTATGTTGATCACTGCCACTGAATAGTTTTGCAAAGATTTGGGAAATCTAAAGACTTAAAATTCCATTACCTTAAGAACACAGCACACATTAATTTTATAAACTAATTTCACACTTGATTTCCACAGATTACGAAATTTAATTTCATACTCAACTATAATTTAAGGGGGTTTGTTTCCTTAACAAGAAAATTTACTTTAATTGGGAGCTAGTCCAAGTAGAACAAAATATGAGAAAAAAGTTTTAGCAATGGTCTGTACACTTCACTATATTAGTGAAAAATTTCTAAGGTACATATTTCATTATTTGAATACCTTTTATGGCATTAAATGGAATTATGGTTATAGATAGTTGGCATTTCTGAAAATGACTTACCTAATAAGTACTTTATGAATATGAAGCAAATCTATGGACTACAATTTATTTTTAATTTTTCAGGTCTTGACCAAACAGTTTCATTGATAATGTTTTACAGTCTGTAAAAAAGAGTTCCTTGAGGATAAGAGCAGTAATGTACTTATCCTGTGTCTTCTGCACAATAACATCACCACTTTGAGTTTACCATCTATAAAAAGTTATCGAGGATAGTAATTATAAGTTTATGAAGACGGCATTCCTTGATATAGTTTTCTAGAAAAACTGCGTAAAAGGGAGTCTTCCTTTTTATTTTAAGTCAGAGAAATTATGACTACCATTTTGGAAAATTAGTCCTGGTCTTAGAAGAAGAGAAAGAGTAGGTATCAATATAGAGAAATGTATTCATTTTTAACTTATTGCAGTCTATATAAGGAAACAAAAATCTAGACTATAATGAAAATACTAGATATGTAGTTAAATATACCTGAGTCTGAATATGAGTTCCAAAAATTAGTAGCTGAAGGACCTTTGGGTCAGTCACATAACTCTCCAAGGCAATTATATCTACCTTGCAGGGTATCTGGAAGGTCCTCCAGTCCACCATTACTATTAATGCCGTTGTACAACTGACTATTCCACCACAGATACTGCAGACCCAAGACCAAAGACGCAATTATTTAAACCATGTAACCATAGCAGGTGATGGGGACTGAAATTGAGCTATAATAACATTTTCTTTAGAGTCAAAATTTATTTTCTAATCTTTTTCATTTTCTTGTAATTATGCTCTTAGAGACCAGCATCTTTTATGACTTCTTTTAACTTTCAACCAAATCTTCCAAACCTCTAATCTTCTGATCCCAGATCAAGCTTTGCCTTCTTCATGAATAAAGCCTTTCCTAATAGCTTGTGACCAAAAGTGTTTTCTCCTTCTACTGAATCCTTCTATAGAAATTATCACTTTCCAACATCATTATACTGTGTTTTTGTAGCTTTTGTTCTCTGTTTGGACTCCTTAACAGAGGAAACTGCATAGTGAATGTGCTTTGGATCCTTTAAAAGGAATTGTAAATAATGAACAGAATGTAACTGAAATTTTATAAGCTCTTTAAGAAGTAACTGATATAGGACTTGTACACAACAAGTAATACCTGATTGCAAATGTTTCTTCATTTATTTGTCTATTTGACATTTCATTTATTTATTCATCTATTTAACATTTATATCCTATTTACTTCAAAAACATTATTTGAGTCCATTTTAAAGAAAAGAAAGGACAGAGAAGCAGGAAAGTGTTAAATGCCAGGGCCATAATCAAGACAGCAAAACTTCATTTGAATGTTTGACAGAGTCTTAAGGACGTTTATCCTCTTTACCAGTTAATATGTTACCTAGACTTCCAGAGTCTGCTATTTAAAACTTAACACAAAATGCATATACACACGTGAAACAAATTATAATACTGTAGCTCAATTTAAGCCATTATATTCTGTATAACAAGGTTAATCAAATGACCTAACATAAAAGAGCTTTATAAACCTTATAAAAATGTTACAAAAATGTGTTACAAATATAGTGGTGGTTTCTGCTACTTCTGTTTCTCTAGTCTGTACAGCTTCAGTTAGATTTCTGGCCTAGAACAAAACCTCACAGTTTAAAAGTACACTCTTTCAGCAATGAGTTCTTATCCGTGATCACCGGCATCCTATACTGTTCTGAATTAACCAACAATATTGCTATTCAGTCTGTTGTGCCTTATGACTGTGGAATGGCATAAGCTGTATTGCTAAATACTACAGAACTGCAACCAATTCAACCTTCTATTTATTTGGCCATTCCTTCAGCTGATGATTCTATTCCAATCTTTTATTCACTGGATCTTACCTCTGCATTTAGGTTATCTGCAAGGCTTTCCAGAAACTGACTCTCAATTGGGTTTTGTTGAGTGAGCAAAGTGAGGTAATGGCTGAGTTTGTCATGTGTTGTTATGATGATTCCTTCCCCAAATTTGTCAAATTGTGGTCTTCCAGCTCGACCAAATATCTGCATGACATCTAAAATTCCAAGGTCAACAAACGAGCCTCTTTTTGCAGCATATATTTGTGTTCCCTAGATGAGGAAAAGTTAATAAGAATTTACATAAATACACACAAATATAATCCCGATGAGCTGAATACTGAAATTAGGCAAATATGGCAAGATCTCAAAAGTGTACTTTAACTAATCCTTTCATCATCTGTGATAGAGTTAAATTTTCACAACATAAACTAGATTTTTTTGGAGAAAATAATTCTGACCTTATATGAATAGCATTAGAAGTCAATGACACAGCCAAATCACAGTATTTTTCTAAACAAACCAATCCACAGGTTTAAGACACACACAAATCCATGTAAGGCAAGCTATTACCTTAATAATAACAGCATGAGCAGGAAGATTGACACCCCAGGCTAACGTCGCTGTACAGACTAGAACTTTGATATGCCCATTAGAAAACAGGTTTTCAACCAAATTTCTGTCCTGCCGAAGCATTCCGGCATGATGAATACTAAAGCCATCTGGAAATAATTCTCGTACTTGTTTATTTCTTGACTTCTGCACCTAGAGTAGATATCAACAAGACATAAAAGAGTTTACTTAGCATTTACAAGTAATTGCTATTTAGTACTTTTGTTCAATGACTTTATCAAAGAAAGCATAAAATTATTGTGTTTTAAGGTTTAAGTATATAATGTTATCTTAGTAAGTATATAATATATAAAGTACATAATATCTTAGTTGGTTTATAATGTTCTGTATAAAATTGTTAAAAATTATATTCTACCTATCTTAAAACATAGGTAATCCCCAACATGACACAAAATTCAAGAGGAATGAAGTTAAAACCAAGTATCTCTTTCACTCAGACTTGCAACCAATCATTACTACTTGTTTCCTATCATTCCAAAAATACTCTATTAAAATAACCATAAATAAGTAAAAAAAAGAAGCATAAATCTAAATTGCTCCCAACTCATTCAGAGTAAAGTTCTTACAATGTAAGAGTCTACAAAATTATTCTCATCGCCTAACCTCCTGAACCAATGCCAGCTCCTAGGGTTGACTTTTTCTCTAAGTCACTTTTCTGACAAATCCACATCCACTTTACCAAGATCTTTACGTTTTCTATACACAACCTACTTCCTGGAAGACTTCTTCCCTCTTACCGAGATGCCCATGACTCCCCAGTGCATGCAATCTTTCTCATTGCAATGACCCAATAAACCCAACTGTGTTCACCTAGAGGTGTGTTCTTGGTGATTTCTGACCGGCACGGACCATCTGTCCTAGTTTCCCAACTTTACAATGCTCTGACCATACTAACTTTACTTCTGGTGTCTGTTCTTTGACCTGGCCTGAGCTCAGATGTGGGATTGGATCCACTTATCTGCAACCCATGTAAGTGCTACAGTAGAGTATCTTAAAACCTCTTCAAAATTAAAGACTTTAGATTAACATAATGAAGTGTTTAGGTAGCCAAAGCTCCTGTTTGGGGGTGCCTGGGTGGCTCAGTCGGTTAAGCACCCGACTTTTGATTTTGGCTCAGGTCAAGATCTCATGGTTGTGGCATCCTTCGAGCCCCACAGTCTGCTTGAGATTCTCTGTCCTCTCCCGGGCTCCTCCTCAGCCCTCATGTGGGCACTCTCTCTCACTCTCTCTCTAAAATAAAGAAATCCTTAGTAAGTCTATTTTAAAAAAAGGTCCTGTTTTGGCATCATGCCCTGTGTTTGCCTACTATTGCTCTATAAAAATTTCATTATCAGCATTTCAATTGTTTCTTTTGAAAGAGTTTTCCATAATTTTTTGTAAGGGGCACTACACTGGCAGGAAGTGGGATTTCAGGGGTCTAGGGTTCTAGAACAGATTTTGTCACATTGACTATCCTTAAAGTCACTTAAAATTTTGAACTTCTAAGTTAATAATAATTAACTAAGGAAATGATCTAAGAAAACAGCTCTCCATGAATTCTGCTGCATATATATAACTGAAATACTTTAACAAACCACTCCATCTAGTGGCCATCCAAGTAAATAACAACTTACACATTTTAAACCTTTTAAGAGTCCTGAACAAAATACACATAAACCAAAAAGGCTTTCTTCTTCCAGTTTCATGAGGAGTATATTAGTATATTCCTGTTTTATTTTTGTGCAGTGTGATCAGCCTGTTAGAAATCATGTTATGCACAGACCTTATAATTAACTACACTCGGGTCATACTGCCTAAACTTTATCTTTTCAGACAAAAGTTGTTTTTTTTTTTAAGATTTTTTTATTTATTTGATAGAGACAGAGACAGCCAGCGAGAGAGTGAACACAAGCAGGGGGAGTGGGAGACAAAGAAGCAGGCTCCCAGCAAATAAGCCTGATGTGGGGCTCGATCCCAGAACGCCAGGATCATGCCCTGAACCGAAGGCAGACGCTAATGACTGAGCCACCCAGGCTCCCCTGTTATCTATCTTCTAAAAGCAGCTCTTATGAATATGGGGTGACTTGCTATAAAGTCCATTGGGGAGCATTTGCTGGGATATAACAGATTGGGACAAGGGCAGGGAGAGGAGAAATATTTCGCCAACTCAGTTTCTTCTCTAATATTCATACACTCAGAGCTAAAAGAATAAAACAAAATATTTCTTGGAAGGTATACTCTGTACAAATTATACTGCTTGGATTGCTGTTTGTTTCAGGTGAATCTGCCATTTGTGGACCCCTGCAATGGAATGTCCCGATGTGCTTGTTACTGATTCCTTAGTCAAGCTCCATTTGGGGAAGGACTTGGTTTATGGCACGAATGGCACACTATGAAGCTGAATGCCGGAAATATTTAACTGTGGGGAAGGTGGATACTAGGGTACTGACACAGTACCTCCCACTCTGACCATGTGAGTTCAGCCAGCTTCAGAGCCACTATCTGGGTAATCCCTCTGGTCTTGGTGAGGAATACAGAGGCCCCAGGGGTCACTTCTCTTTTGTCTCTACTCTTGCCAATATCCCCTGCATTGCTTTTTAATTGGCTCAGTAGAGACCTGAAGTGACAACAATCCTAAAGTCTGGGTTGCTTATTCTTAACTTGCTTTGATTCTGAGTCTGCCACTTGGTGGTCTAGGCTAGCTCATAGTACAAATAAACTAGAATCCTTAGGAATCAGGCCCAGAGATAGGTGCTTTTAAAAATCATACAGAAAAATTTTATTGTTTTTCCATTTTTGGTGTATGACTCTTGAATTTTAACATATGTTCGATTTGTGTAATGACCACCAAAATTAGGATACAAAACAGTTCCTTTACCCTAAAAAGTTCCTTTGTGTTATTCCTTTATAGTTAAGCCCTCCCCACCCACAACCCCTGACAATCAATGATCTGTTCTCCATCCTTACAATTTCATGACTTCAAGGATGTGATAGGAATTGAATAACACAGAATATAAGCCTTGGAGGCTAGTTTCTTTTGCTCAGTTTGATGCCTTTGAGATCCATCCAAGTTGTATTGATTGTTCATTCCCTTTTATTGCTGAGTAGAATTCTATGGTATGGATGGATATTTGTTAATCCAATCACCCACTGAAGGATGTTTGAGTTGTTTCCACTTTGGGCAATTACGATTACAGCCTCTATGGATATCCATGTGAAGTTTCTGTGTGTGTGTGTGTGTGTGTGCATGTAAGAGAATATATCTTAATTTCTCTACAGGAGACACCAGGAATGTGATTGCTGGGTCATATGGTAAATACATTTTTCACGTATGAAAACTGCCAGACCATTTTCAGAGTGGCTGTACCATATGTATTTTCATCACCAATATATCAGAATTCCAGTTACCTCCCATGCTTATCTGTACTTGAGACTGTCACTATTTTTTATTTTAGTCATTGTAAGAGGTATGTAGTGGTAGCCTATTGTGGTTTTAATCTGCATTTTCCTAATGACTAATGAGGTGAAACATGTTTTCATGTTCTTAGATATACATTTCTAATCACCTCAAGTTATTCTGATGTACACAAAAGTTTAAGGACCATAGTTCCTTACAGGAAGATACTTGGAGTGATTATTTTTAATCCATCTATGTATAATATAGCTGTATAATTTGACCATATGATTCTATTTAGTGCTACACAACTCTGCATTCATTATTGAGCTAAATTATTTATACTCCTAAGAAAAGTATCTTCTAACAAATTTATAAAACATGACAGTGACTCCCCCCAAAACAAGGCACTGTAAAGGGCCAAAAAGAGGGTAATTTAAATAAGAAACAACTGTCTATCATATACTAGGATCCTAGAAATACAAAGAAACTGAAGACAAAATGTGAGCTTTGATTAATCTGCAGAGTGGAAAGAAAGGCCCATACACATGAGAGACTATGGACTCTGAGAAACAAACCGAGGGCTTCACAGGGAAGGGGGGTGGGGAACTGGGATAGGCCGGTGATGGGTATGAAGGAGGGCACATATTGCATGGTGCACTGGGTGTCATACACAAATAATGTATAATGGAACACTACATCAAAAACTAAGGATGTACTGTATGGTGACTAACATAATAAAAAATTATTATTAAATAAATAAATAATCACACACACACGCACACAAAAGAAAGGCCCATACACAGGTGACTTCTATAAAATATGGTATGTTTCTAAGAGAGGTCAATGGACAGAGCTGAAATGAGGGGAGGAATGGCATTGTGGTTTATTTTTGTCCCACTAGCACCTGGCAGTGTACTTTCTGCATAGCTAGTACTTACTGACCATTTCTGGAATGAATGAATCATTGATCTGCTAGTCTCATCAAAGAAGTCAAATGTGAAATGTGGGTCTTGAAGGACAAGTGATATACTGTTAAGTGAGGGACAGTAGGCAGCAGGATAAACAAGCACAAAGGCCGGAACTAGCAAAGAATACAGTGTGTCTGAACATTATGTTCAGAAGGTATTGGGTGAACGAAAGAAAATGATGCTGGAAAGGAAGCTTAGGGGCTGGAAAGGAGGATTCAGTCAGGCTTTAGATGGTCCCAAGCACAGGTGGGAAGGGGTCAAGTAAAGTTCTTAAGCAGTATCAGATTTGCTGTTTAGAGAGGTAACTTAACAGCTGTGCTAAGACCCGAGGCTGGGTGAGCAGCTATGGGGATACCAACAGTTCCAGTGAGAAGATGGAGACAGGAAATGGAGATATCACATCAAGTCAAGGTGAGAGTAGGCTATACGGTAAGGAAGCCTGGGTGACTGCCTGGGAAGGGAGGTATGAGGGGAAGGAAAGAGTTAGGGCTGTTTCTAGTTTATCCATGCATGCCTTGGTGCACTACGTATGTGATAGGGAAAATAGGATCAGGAGAGCCAATGCTTATGCCTTGGAAGGCGGGAAGAAGATTCAGTTTGCTACATGAATTTGAGGACACCCATTATAAAGATTTTGGCTTTTATTTAGAATAAAGTAGAATACCACTGCAGGTTTCTGGGCAGGAGAGATAGGGGAGACCAGTTAGGTTTATTAACTCTAATGCAGCATTCCAAGAACAACGTGATGGTAGATGGAACCAGGTGTAAAACATCTGAATAAAATAATAAATAACTCTAACACACACCTTCAACCTTATATACGTATCTTTCTTATCTTGACTTTCTCAAACAACGAAGGAAAAATAAAAACTAAAATTGCGTTAAGTCTAAAAACTAATGAAGACACTGCATATCAACTTTACAGGACAGAGTAAGCGCATGCTCTCAGAAAATATCCTACCTGAAATATCTCACTAAATAAGAATACAGTAAGAGTTAGAAAAACGATAGCATAACAAAAACAAAGAAAAACAAAGAAAAAGTAGATACCCTAATAAAGTTAAAACAGAATCTCATGATTTAAAATTTGTGAAATGGCTAAGTAAACACAAAAACTCTTATTTTAAAAGAAAAAAATAAATGAAAATCACCAATGGCTATTGCTGGCAAGAATGGATTTGGCAAACTACGTACCAACTGTTTTGTACATAAAGTTTTATTGGAATATAGCCATATTAATTTGTTTACATATTGTCTATGGCTGCTTTTGAGCTACAGTTGAGTAATTGTGACAGACACCATATGCCCACAGGCTTAAAATATTTACTGTCTAGCCTTTAAGAAAAGGAGACAGAGACTTGTATACAAGCTCAACAGCACAAGCACAAAGACTCAAATTAGTTATGTAAAAAAAAAGAAAATGTTCAGAAATATATCACAGTTTAAAATAATCAGAGAAGAGTACTTTGTAAAATTCAATATATACCATATGAAAAACTGGGATGGATGGTTTTATAGAAAATATGTTATAACATTTATCCTAGAAGTGATAGAAAGTTGTAAAATAATAAAAGCAATGGAAGAAAATTTAAAAGCTATCTAACATCTGGGCTTTCAAACTTTTAAAGACAAATTAATTCTAATACTATTAGAAGGCCCTAGAGCACAGAGATAAAAGGAAAGCCTCAAAATTAATCTTAGAGAAGCAGTGAAATAGCACTGATATTAAAACCTGATAAAGAAGCAGAAAACAGAAGATAACAGAAAAATCTCTCTTATGAATATCAATCCAAATGGTAAAGAGCTTTAGAAAACAGAATTCGCCAATGCTTTAAAATAATACACCACAACTAAGTACAATTTAACCTCAGAATTCAAGGGCATTCTACTTATATATATATGAATATATTCAAGAAATGAAATAACATGCTTTGATTTTGAGATGGGAAAACTTGACTTGGTAAAAATGCCAGTTCTTACTAACTTAATCAACATACTAACTCAACTAAAACATGAAAATGATTTCTTGGTGGTTATACTCAAGTTCACCCTGAAAAGTAAACCTGTATATTTATTCAGGAAAATTCCTAAAATTGAAGAATCATCAAGTATTAAAAATATTATAGTAGCAGAATAAGAAAACAGTTTGATACCAGAGAGGAAATAGTAAGATCAATGGAACAGAAAAGAAATTCCAAAAATTGATTCAGGCAAACGTAAGAATTCTGTATTACATCAAAATTTAAAATCAACAGAAGGAACAGGGGATATTCAGAAAAAGATGATGGGTCCATTACTATATGGGATAAATTCCAGATGGATCAAAGATTTAATAATAAAAATGAAATTAAATTTTAAAAGGGCTAGAGGAAATTATGGATAAAACAGGTATGGCCTTTATGAGTAAGACAGAACCTGAAGACCACAAATAACTTGATAAAAAATTTCTACAAGGTAAAAATATTTGTAAACAAATAAAACCCAAAAGTTAACTAGGGGAAAAAAATGTCTGTAACACATATGACAGTACATGCAATTTAATATACATGCAGTGGACCACAGATATGAATAAGCAAACTACAAAAAAGGTTTCAAGTGGCCAATATGGAAAACGCTCAGCTTTACTCAAAATTAAAGAACAGTCAAAATAATAAAGTACCATTTTTTTAAACTTAAAAACTTTGACATTGCTCAGTGTATAGTCATGTGGGATGAAGTTACTGTTCAAGGAAATGTAAATTGAAACAATCTCCCTAATGGGCGATTTGAGACCATTCACCAAAATTTTAAATGCACGCACCATGTTGATATATAAATTCCACTGCTAGGGATTTTCCCAATGGACACCACTGCAACTGCCAAGCGTATGAGAAAGAATGTTACTACAGCAGTGTTAACAATAAAAAATAATTGGAAACAACAAAAGCGTCCATCAAGACAGGACTGGGTAAATGAATTAAGATAGTGTGCACATTATGGTACACTATGAAGTTGTTATAAGAATGAATTAGATCTTTCTGTGCTGATTTGAAAACATCTCCACTATGTATTATTACAAGAGACATGAAAGTGTGTGTAACATGATCAAATCTGTTTACATTAAAACATTGTGAAAATACACACAATGGGTAGTTGCACAAAATCTTTCCTTAAAAAAAAAAAAGCTTTTAAGCAGGAATTTCTTTTACAGAAATGAAGGGGGAAGAGATGGTTAAGACCATGAGTTATGGAGCTAAACTTGTTTATTACAAGATGACTGCTGCTTTCTGAAGTATCAAAACAATAACTGCTTTTCCATCTGGTCTCCCAGGGCAAACACTACCTGGAGTCCAGGTTTCGCTATCCTCTAAATAGCTGCAGATATATAATTCACCTCGTTCACATTCTCTGAATGGAGCACGGGATTCTCCAAGGAAGCTATTCAAGATCTAATACTATATTAACTGGGTAAGTGTTTCTACACATGGAAACACAGCACAAAAGAACATG
This sequence comes from Ailuropoda melanoleuca, assembly GCF_002007445.2. NCBI lineage: Eukaryota > Metazoa > Chordata > Mammalia > Carnivora > Ursidae > Ailuropoda > Ailuropoda melanoleuca. The sequence goes on from NC_048227.1 coordinate 51,565,423, forward strand.
AGCTGCGAAAAGGTAAAGGAAGTCAGGTGCGTAGTTTAATTGTTTAAGCTGGGTTTCCTCTGACTTTATAATTCTACTTTTCACAAGTGAACTTCCTAGAAAGGGCTTTATAGTCAGTAAAATTAGAATGGAATGTACAACTACTAAGATAACCTGTTAGCACACAGAGGGTACTATATTCTCTTCCCTCAGAGAAAACATGTAGGGCTTCCTTCTATGACCTTACGCATCTTTTTCCTACCCATGAGATGGAAAAATCAGTGTGAGTACTTTTAAAAATGAGTGAAGTTAAAATGTAACCACTTCCCAAAGTTGACATCCAAACTAACACAAATGTAGGAATTAAAAATACAATGAAAAAAAACCCCACTAAAAAACAAGCAATTGAGGTTATTAAAGGAAAACAAATTTGTCCAGTAAGACCCAAAATATACAGAAAAACACAAGAACCTCAGTTTAGATGCAAGTCCTTGATGAAAAAGCATGACAAAAATTGCATAACTAATTTACAGTGACCTTTGTAAGCCTTCTGAGGTAATTTGTCTTGATAAGATATGCTTTAATGTGGATAATATCAAATCCATTAGGAAGGAATAACTTAACTGCCATTATAAAAACTAAAATTTAACCAGGAGGCAAATATCTTCCTCCAAATGATGTCATTCTTTCCCACAATCATTACTGAGTATGCATTATTGTTAGAAAAAATATTCTAAAATCTTCATCTTTGGTAAGTGCTATTTTTATCATTCAATGTTAACAAGGTAATCAGCATGAGAAAGTGGACCTGCTTCCTTAGGAACATAAATCAATACCTGGCTTCTCTTTTGACAAAGGAGTTTAGAAATCTAAGGAATATAATATGCAATTTTCCCTCACCTTTCTCTCTTTCAAAGCTCTTATTCCACTTTAAACATTATTCTTTGAGACATCTAAAATTGGTTCTCTGACATCTATACCAAGGCATGTAATACTCTGTCCTCCATGAGGCTGTCAGAAGTAAATCCATCATGCCTCCCATCCCTGTTCTCAGGATAAGGTCCATTAGTCATCTGTTCACTAGATCAACTAACCAAAACTATGATCAGAATTTCTGCGGATCAGGCTAAAAATTTTAGGGCCTTAGTTTCAGATTCTGATTCTGATACCTGGCATAGGAACAGGTAATGGGAAATCAATTCTCTATTATACAAAGGTCCCCATAATTCTTGGTATTTCTCTGCTCTTGGCTCAATTCCTTACCTTCTCTATTTCTTCTTCACCTTAGGGTGTGGAATTCTTTGATCTACTCTCTGAAACTGCCACACGATGACCAGTAAGCTGTATCAACCTCTTCTATCACCTCGCCTTAACTGAAACTTGACTCTCCTTGTATAGACCCTGTTTCCCGTCCATTCCTTCTCAAGTGGTGAGAGAGGGTATCTCTTTCTCATCACCATTTTCAGTCAGTTATGGACTCATTTTTGTAAAAACTCCTGCTCTTTTAAGGTTCAGTCCATCTGACTACGCCACCTGTCATTTAACCTTATCCAACGAAGACTTGACACCTACGGCTCCTCGTCTGTCTCTCCATCCCAATTCCTGTCATCATCCTAGGTGACAGTACTTTCCATGTGGACATCCAAAACACTCACTCTTCAATTCCTCGACACTCTCAGTTCCACTTTAGCCATATCAACTATTATTTCTAGTATCACTTCCAAAATCACTAGTAAAAGCAACTCAATTTCTGATCAAAACTTCCTATATTTCAAGCTTGCCTAAACAATTTTTTCTAAGTCCATTCTTTATCATCAATGATACTCTGAGATCACAATTCCTCTACTTTCTTTCTATTCATCAGCAGCACCTGCTTCTACTCCTCTGGCCAATTCTTCTTCCTCTTGCTATTTATCCAGCTTAGCAAGCAGAGCCCATTGCTTTTAAGATTAAATACGGAATCTGTAACATGATATATAAAAGTCCTCATGGTCTCACTTTTGCCTGTAACATTAGACTCATCTTATGCCACAAACATGCCATGTGCCACTCCCCACCATTTTCTATGTTTGAGTTATCTTTTTAAAAAGATTTATTTATTTATTTGAGAGAGCACATGCAAACAGGGGTAGGGGCAGACGGAGAGGGAGCAAGAATCTTAAGCAGGCTCCACACTCAGCACAGAGACTGATTTCATGACCCTGAGATCATGACCTGAGCTGAAATCAAGAGTTGGATGCTTAACCAATTGAGCCACCCAGGTGCCCCTATGATTTAGTCATTTTGACTTTTATCCACTTTCTTCAATGTGCTATTGCTTTTTGCTAGAACATTCTTCTGCTGTTCTTTGCTAGAGGATTCTTCTGCTGTTCTTTGCTAAGCCTTCTCTAACAGCTTCAGTCGAGATCAGATCCTCTAATTTTATTTTCCCTTAGTAACTTTGTCTCTCTTTATTATTACAAATAAAATTAAGATAAATTATGTAATTAGTTGATGAATCATTCTGTCCTTCCAGAACATAAGCTCCATAAGAGTAAAGGGGCAGGTACTTTTTCTTCCTCAATATATTTCCATTCTCAAAGCAAATAGTGTTAATCAGCACCCAACTCCCAGCTCCTTCTATAAGCCTCCCTATATTGCAAAGGCCAGAAAGTAAAAACTGTATTTCCAAGATTTATGTAGTCAGGGTATTGGATGCAAAGATCAATTCTGCTAATTAGATGCACTTGTGCAAGATCTGGATGGTGGAAGTTAAGAGGAAATCATCTTCCTGCTATTGTCTTTTGCTGGTAAACATGATCTTGGAGAAATGAGGGTTGAAAATTATAATGGATGTATCATACATTCAAAATTTAGTTTTCCATTGTGTTTGTGAGTGTTGAAGAGACATGTATGACAGCAGCTGCGGTTTCTCAACTGCTAGATCACCATCACAGTAGGTGGGTCTTAAATTCAACAGTTCCAGTGGTAGCCCCCTAACTTCTACTTTTCCAATCTTCCAACATTAGTAAGTACCTAATTTCTTGTACAAGATTCTTTTCTATTTAAAATGTATCCAGAGTGGTTTGTTTCCTTTACTGTATCCTGACTGATATATACATGTCTTCTTCAATCCACGCTAGACAGGCTGACAGCAGAGTTTCCTTAGTTTGTTATCTATTGATCTACCACAGTGACTGGTAATTAGCTTACATTCAGTAAATATTCACTGAGTGACCATCACTAAAAATGGTTTGAGACTTATGGGTATAAAATCAATTCACAATGACACAGACCAACCTAATTACCTATAACCAATTTTCATATGTCATTCTGGCTTGCTAATTATTCACTTTAACTTAGGAGAAAGGAAGTACCAGGTGCTCTGTCCATGTTATATCCCTTGAAAGATGGTCTTTGTTTCCACATAGGTTACCCTGCTATTACTACAACCCAATTATATAGAAATAATTTAGCATTCCAGAGAGAGTACTTTAATTAGCAAAAGAGAAATCTCATCAAAAATTGCATTTTTTATATCCATTATATTCATTTGGCCATAAAAGCTGAATAACACTAAAAAAATCAGACTGTGAAATGTGATTTTGATCTTTAAATTTTATCAGTATAAACCTTTGTATCTGTAGGTATTTACTAACCTTACTTATTTAATCTATATGTCTTTAGAGTGCTTCCCTTACTAAAGTATTTTCGTATGAGAGAACAACAGTATTCCAATTAACATAGTTTCCAAAACAGCATAGTTTCTTAACAAGATATATACATTTGTTGTAAAAAATTTACTCTATGCTTCTAAAATATATCTTAAGCATAAGAACAAAAATTACTGCAATCAAAATTTACTTAAAGGTAATAATGAAAGAAATAATGTCACTTTCTATGTCTCTTAAGAAAAGTTTCCTTTATTTTCAAAGTCAGCCATACATTAGACTCCACTGAAATGAACATCTGGCCCAAGAGATTTCCTGCTGTGTGGAGGAAAATGAGTCCTACTTTTCAGCACCTGAATTCTGGTCATATAACTTGTCTCTTCCACAATCTTCAATAGCTCCTCACTGCATATAAAGTCCAAGTGCTTAAGCATGTGATTTAAGGTCCTTCACATTCTGACCAAAATCTGTACGCCAAGCCCGTCATGCATCATACATTCCAGTGGAAAGGGAACACTCTCATTGTCCAAATATATCCTGTGGTTTCCTTTGCTCATGTTCCCTTTCTTCTTTCCTTGGAATGTTCTTTACTCTTATAGCTGCATACTGAGATACAAGATCACTGGTTTGTTAATCTACTTCTCTTTTGTGAACTGTTTGTTCTTCTCTTATGTTATTTACCATATTTTGCTTTCCTTATGTATTTCAAAATTCTCTGCGAGATTGACTGTGTCTTAAAGTTAGAGAAATTCCACCTTGTTTTGCTACTTATTTTCTGTGGCACAAGAAATTTGATCAATTGAATCAAAATTGACAGTTAATTTAGAACTGGACATCTTATATACTCTAAAATAATTGTTCTCAATAGGTATATAAAATTTAATTGAATTGCTGTTCATACTTTTAAATCCCCCTACTGTTGGATATTTATGCTGCATTTTTTCCATTACAATGTGTTGGAATAAAACTCTTGGTGTATATTTTCTTTTTCATCTGTCCTTGGAAAGATTCCCAGGTTTAGAATTTCATGGCTAAAGGATCTGGAAGAAAGTGTGGCTCTTAACATATATTATTAATAAAAAAAATTTTTTTAAAGGGTTGAACCATTCATTGCCACAGGAAACCGAGGAATGTACCAAATCTTCGAATCATCTTTAGAAATGGACATTATCATTTTTAGTTTTTAAAGATTTATTAGGTTTAAGAGTATATAGTCTGTTAATTTGCACAATTTTATTCAATATTTTTATTCCAGTTTACCTAATGTTTTCTTCTCTTTGCTCATTTACTTACTGAAAACTTCATGTTTTAGTTATTAAACTTAGTAAGTACACAACGATGTAGATACACATATAAAAATATAGATACTAATATATACAAAGATGTAGTTACTAATATTTCCCCAACTTGTTATTGCCTTTTATAATTCAATGTATAGTTTTCTGTTGTAGAAAAGCTTCAAATTTAAATGTTGTTACATCCGACATTCTTTAAAGTTGTCATCTTCTTTCCCTTTAAAGTACATATGTAACCATTTATAGAGTGTCTACTGTGTATGAGGCCAAGATACAAGGCCTTACTTATTACAAAAATCTTAAGATATAGGTGCCATTGCCACTTTGTTTATGATGAAATTGTGGCTCAAGGAAATTAAAAAAAGCTATGTTATAGTGCCTGAGTCCAGATTAATATCCAGGTTTGCCTAGATCCAAAGCCTTTATTCTACAAGGGGCTACTTCCCTTTGAAAACAGAAAAGTCATGCTCCCAAAAATCCAATTGAACACTCAGTTCTACTTTGTATTAATTTTATTTGGTTTTATTTAAAATATTAATACACTTTTCACATTCTTTCTATGTGGTTACAATAATTCTACAAGAATAGAATTACTATATCAACCTCCAAAAAGAAAGGAGGTTGATATGTATAAGGAAAGAATAAACTCTGAGAAAACAAACATTTTGCATATATTTAAAATAAAAAATGAAAGAATGGGGGCTATTAGGCACCTGCTACTGTCTTTAGCTAATAGATATCATCTATATCAGGAAGAGAAAATTCTAATTTTATTTGGCTATACTGATTATAAAACTGCTAAAGAAGAAATAAATAAAGCTTTTAAGTATCAGATAACTTATATCAAAGTCAAATTCCTTTAATTTAGACAAAGGCTAAAGCTGACCTATGAAAAAACAAGGAAATAGGGGCGCTTGGGTGGCACAGCGGCTAAGCGTCTGCCTTCGGCTCAGGGCGTGATCCTGGCGTTATGGGATCGAGCCCCACATCAGGCTCCTCCGCTATGAGCCTGATTCTTCCTCTACCACTCCCCCTGCTTGTGTTCCCTCTCTCGCTGGCTGTCTCTATCTCTGTCAAATAAATAAAATCTTTAAAAAAAAAACAGGGAAATAGTTGGTAGATCTAGATAATAATAAAAACATCAAAAAATGATTCTTTAAGGTAGCCTGAGGGAACATATTATTATTGGATTTTTCATAGAGTTCTGTTTTAATAGATATTTCCAATAAGGCTTATTGCATGATAGACCATTTCTAACTATAAGAACAATTTTTGATATCCCTAATTATAAGAAAATAAAACCACATAGCAGTACCCATTAATCAAAGAAATACCGTACAGGAATGAGTGGGAATACCCATCCCTGTATTAGAATATTTAAAGCCTGTTAAAAACTTGTCCCTAAAGGAAAGAATTTATTTGACTAAGATTCCAAGGGAAACAGAATCTGAAGATTCTAATTGAAAATTCATTCAACTTGAAATTAAATCATAACTGAAACTAATGGCTTAATAATGAAAATATCTGCATCCCTAATGACATACCTCCATAAATGTAAGCTGCTACTACAATTCCTTCTAGGTATGCTCTACCTTACAGAAAATAGTGGTTTCTTAAGAAAATATCTTTGTGCAGGAGAGCAAAAAATATGCAGGGTAAATTAGGGAAAGTTATTCATATTGTTCATCATCCTTTCACCATTTGTAAATTTAGTTATTAATATATATTTTCTAACAGTAGGTTTCTATAATATATGTAATGTTTTATCATTGCTCATTTTCCAGAATAATGTCATATATTACTCTGTTTTTCATAGCTAACTACTAGAATAAGTGTTATTTACCCTATTATTATTCCATGTGATAGAACAGAAAGTAAGTTTCAGAAATATTTAGGTATTTAAAGCGACAGGGCTTCTAGAGGTGAAGTCATAACCAGAGCTTTTTTTAATGTGCTCTCTTGCTTTGGGCCTCATTTGGAACTCCTGAGATACTCCCTTCCCCATAAAGAACTGCAAGCTCCAGCTCTATAGCTTAAGCTACTCTTGGGGTACTTCACTGTCCTTTCCCTATTTTCTTATTTTAATGGACAATTTGGAAATATAGTTGGTTTTTCATATGGGGATAAATTTTATATTAAAAAATGGAAAAATGGGAATGATATAAGGAGTCTAAAATATATTATTACTTACTGAGAAGAAAAGACTCATTTTTGGCTGTGGCTAAGGCACAGCCTTATCGTGCTCTCTCTCTCCCTCCCAAACACACACACACACACACACACACACACACACACACACACAGAAAGAAAAGGAGAATTTTCTCAATGGAGTTTTACTTATTATTTATACAAATAAAGTTAGAGTATTGAATAAAACTGTGAAGGAATGCTTTTAAGAACCATAATTGGCGAGTCAGGAATTGAGATGGTTACATTACACACTTAGGGGTAAAGTGCTAGTGTGGCATGGTAGCGATTTAGCTGTATTTCCATTAACAGGAGTCATGAGGCTAAATTTCTATGTACTACCATTGCAAATTTACCTTCTAATTTTATTTTAATGTTTTGAGTACTTAATTTCCCATTTTTCAAAAACATGGGAAGGAATATCTCCCGCCATCATGATAATAGCTCCTCAGAACTGCTAGAATGTTAATACCATTCAAGTTCAAAAGGAACTTATATAAGAAGCATACAACTAGCACTAGAAGAACAACCTAAAATTTTGGAGCTTTGATAAAGCATTCAGAAATATTACCTTATCTTTTTGGTACAAAATCATATCCACCATGGAGAGGACACGTTTATTGAATCTCTCTTTAGCAAAAATGAGGGATATGGTGAGGCTGAAGAAATGTTCTTCCTTTTTATTAGAAGCAAATAATAAAAAAAAAAGAAACAGAAAGACTCAAAGCCCTAAATGCTTTAGAAAGTCCAGATAAGATTTGGTTTTGAACATTTGGGATAGAGCGTGGTAAAAAGGGCAGGCTTTGGCGTCCGACTGATTGAAATCATGGCTCTAATACTTGTTACACGGCCTTCTCCGAGAAAATTATTTTCTCAGTTTCAGTTTCCTTATCTATAAAATGGGGATAAGAATCTCTAATGGACAGAACAGTGGTGCAGATCAAATGAGAAAATTAAAGTGAGGCCATCTCATAATGTTTGTGTCAGAGGAACAAAGGCGAAAGAAAGTAATTTGGGGGTACCTACTATCAGCCAAATATTATATGAAAGGCTGGGAATATAACAGTGAACAGGACAATGTTCCTTGAAAACATGTACTTATTAATAAATGTTTGTGGATGTCATCTTGTCAAAAAAAGATCCAATAACAACAGGTAGACTGGATAAAAATCCAATATAATAAAAAATTTTTAATAAGGTATAATAAAAATGACTTGAGATTTTCAAGTCTACTTAATTGTATTATAACTTATTTCTTCAGGTGTCTCTCTCTCTTTTTTTTTTAACCATAGTGATCTGTGAATCTGTTTGGTGACAATGCCCTAAATAAACATTATTTGAAAATTCCTCTATATAAATTATTTCTATATGCTTTATTTCTTGCTCTATTTGAATTATTTACACATATGCCATATCAAGGGATAATAATGCTCCAAACCTATATCAACATTTCTGTGAGGACTGAATGAGGTATGGGTAAAGCAATGAAAACAATGCCAGGTACCAGTAAACACTTGATAAATGTTAAACACTATTATTACAGGAATTAAATAATAAACCTGCAACATTTGGAATAAGCAATAGCTTTCAGAATTAAGCAGTATGAAGTAACCAGAAATCCACAAGGTGGCTCTCAAGGCTTGGCTTTTAAACACAACAGGGTTGCTTTATATTTCCAAAGAAATGAAAGAAGACTTATGAATGCCAACCCGACTTTTCAAAGACGCTCATGAATTTATAATTAATAAATAACTGGAAGACTACAAAGCTGTTTAATAAGTGTTATGTAATAGAAATTTTATAAAGTGGAAAAAAATGAAAATGAACAAATTTCATAGTTCTGAATTGAAAGAATCTGATGATCAAACAACTGACATCACATTTATCATATTCAGAATTTAAAATGTCAGTATAAATTGGTGAAATTCATAGTGGAGTCATAATAATTAAATACACTTTCCCGAGATGATCAGTGAGAAAGCATGTAGCACAAGGCCTGGCAGCCAGCCGCTGTTCGGTGAAGATCAGTTAAATCTTACGCATATGAAGTACTTTGAAGTTACTATCATTTTATGCCCACTGACTTTTTCATTTGAAAATTTATTTTCATTGCTTTAAATCAGGGCAAACATTTTCTGTAAAGGGCCATACGTAAGGTTTATTAGTGGGTCACAAAGTCCTTGTAGTAACCATTCATTCTTCCCTTGTGATGTAAAAACAAAAAGCAGCCATTGACAAAGGAGTCTGGCTATTTTCTAATAAAACCTTAATTACAAAAACAGGTGGTCACCTTTGGCCTTCAGACTGTAGTCTATCTATTCTTGATCTAAATCATTATCTCACATAATTAACTAAAATCTTCTGTAAATCTTAGGATACTATCGATACTCAAATTACTTGGGGAAGGGCTTCTCAAACTGTAATGTGCAGTAAATCACCTAGGGATTGAGGCAAAATGCAGATTATGATTTGGTAAATTTGGTATGGGGCCTGTGGTTCTGCATTGCTAAAGGGGATCCAGGCTTTTAAGGTCCTTTGAACATACACTGAGTAGCAAGGTTGTCAAACTCCCCGGGTCTCAAACTTTTATTTTCTTTCTTTTTTTAAAGGTCTTATTTTTAAGTAATCATTACACCCAAAGATACAACCCCAAGATCAAGAGTCACATGCTCCACTGACAAGCCAGCCAGGCACCCCTAAACTTTCACATTCTTGAAAAGAACTTTTATTTATATGCAGCTTTCATCTGTCCATATGAACCTCAGAAATTAAAACTGAGAAATTAAAAAATATTAATCTATAATTTTTTAAGAGGCTAATAACCCTATTAGATGTTAACATATTTTATGAAACTTAACTGTATTTTACCTTTTAACTGTATTTTAAAGAGTAGGACTAAACACAATTCCAACCATATGGATAGATGAGATAATTGAACACATCGTGCACTGGAATTCTTTAGAAGATCATTAAATAAAAAAATAAAGATTATAACATGATAAATATGTAAAATTAACTCCTTGGAAATTGGAGACCAATGATCTGTCAAATATAAAATAACTGTATTATCTGGCACATGATATGCTTTAGTTCTTTTATCTTGCCGTCAATGTTCCCTACCTGTTTTTCTGCATGTCCATAGTCAGGTCCTTGTGTAGGTAAAAAGAAGGAAATCTGACCACTATTTTTTGCTCTTTCTATTAGAGACATAGCTGTTCTTACAGTGGCATTTCGAGCATGTACAAACACCATCACCTAAAATAAAGAAAAGCAGTTTATTTAATACTAAAATTCATTAAAAGATAGCTTAATACTAGTCTGAAAATCACCATATATATATATACATATATATATATATGTACACACACAACTATTTATTTCCCAAAATAAAACCCCCAGTTTACGAATTCCCCAGCAATTCCTTATTTTAGGACAAAGTGTATATAGGATAAAGGCAAGTTAAATAAAATTCAATAACAAGGCTTTATATACTGTAAACCTATAAATTGGTGGAAGTCAGAAGTGAAATTAATGGATTCTATAAAATGTTGAGTTTAATTTGTGCTTTTTTCTTTCGAAGACATGATTCATGAGTGCAATCATATATTACGGGGACAGAGTACAAAAATATATGAGCGCCTTATTTCTCCACTGTCAATGAAATTTCCAGTATTAAAGATGTTTAAAGAAATTGAAAACAATAAAAACACTCTTCCTTGGACAAAATCATGTCTAAGAACAACCATTTAAAATAGAGTTTTGGGAATTGCTGGAGATGAAAATGCTTCTAGAGTGGCATTTGAAATTTTCTGCTGTTTTTTTTTTTTTTTTTTTTTTAANTTTTTTTTTGAACTTCTCATGGAATTACTCACAAAGTAACTGTGGAAATCTGAATTAGGGGGAAGTTACGTATCTGGATGCTTTGTCAAGTAGAAGTGGAAAAAAGTATTTTCAGGGACAGTCACCAGGCAGAATGTCAATGCAACAGAAGAGAATGAAATCAGAGAGCGAGGAGCACTCTGCATCTGCTGCCTATCAGTGCTTCTCTCTGGTGTCTTTTCTTCTTTGGCTTCCACGTCCCCCTCACATTCAGCTCAACCTCAGACTTCCCAAAGAGCCATCACTATAATAAAGTAATTTTATTCTTTCATATGGACAACGGATCTTTTTCAATTTTATATAATGTGAATAAAGCATCTATCTCTAGGTAATTTGGCATTTTAATCAAAATCTGAAACATACAAAGGACTATCATCAGTGTGGGAGCTCTGGGTGACTCACAGACAAGTTCTAGCCCCAGCTTCCAACCAAACTGAGACCTCTAAAACTCTCTAGAGTTACCATGGCATTCCCCGTAGGCCTCAGCAAGGCGGAAGTCCTAATTCTTACTTTTCCCTCAATCTCTCTCCATGTTTATCTGTTAATTGTGTTTTCCTAGAAGCTAGAACATTTGTGGTTATTTCCATGGTACACATTTAGAAAAATAAGCAACTGATGGTTTTAGTCAAGGAATTGATAGGCTCATGCTAGTTGACCTAAGTAAAAGAGAAGGTCATTTTGAAAATGAACAAAAGTGAAAGGGGAAGTCAAATCCCTTGACCTGGGATTTGACCAGAAAGGAGATGGAGTGACACAGATCTAGAGCGCACACTGTATAATTTACTCGCAGAAATCTTATGCCTATAAACGTGTCAAAGAAACTGCTCCATGTATGGGAAGCCAATATAATTTAGAGGAGAGTAAAATCAAAGAGAATAAACATTCAAGAAACTGGAATGCTTAAATTACTAATATTCTTTTAGGAAGTGTTCAAAGTCAAGGACAGCAGATAATCTGGAGAAGACCAAAATTCCTCAATGAAAAGCTCCCAAAGCATTTAGAGACAATAAAACAAGAATTGCAACTCATCCAGAGAGATTTAACATTAATCACCACCATCAAGGATATAAAGCGTAAGCTTTCATACTTGGTTAGAGCTCTAACTGATTGGCTGATACTAATGTGTTTTCAAAAGAAATATCATAAGAATATCTCTAAAGAGTATATGAATGAAATTTATTTCAGTTGGTTCATGTACACTTGGAAAATTCTTCTGTTTTCCTTATTTCAACTAAAAAAACCCCCCAAATCTGACTTCGACAGGCTCTCTAGCTTTCTGGGGAAACACTGTTATCTCAGGGGATGTTAAGAGACTACCACTCAAGCTCACTGTAATATTTTCATCGTTATTGACATAAACTGTTTAATACAAGGTTAGACAGAAAATTCTGTGAACTATAATGCCCTCCTGAAGCTTTACCAGTTTGGAATCTCTCAGATTCTACCATCCTGTCTGTTGTAAAAAGTAAGAGTATTTCAACAGTGAGTTTCTTCTTAAAAAGTTAAGGGAGACTTCTTCTCTCTTATATAAAATTAAATTTTATTACACACAAAGCCTCACTAAATCCAAATATTACGTTTTAAGAAAATCTCAATTAAAATGAAATTATTTATTTTTTAATTAATTTATCCATTCGTTCAAATCTTTCTGAGACTTCTGAGAATCACTGTCAAGCCCTGAGAATTCTGCGAAAGAGAGGGGCAGTCTTTGCCCTCACGGAGATGACAATCTAGCATGATGTATTAAATAAGCACAAAATATTTTTTAATTGCTAAGTATTTACTAGCCACGGATGTGTATAATACTGTTGAAAGAGTAAATATGAAAATGGACAACACATTGTCCCTTCTGTAAAAGACATGTACAATTTAAGGAAGGAGGAAAAAAACTGTACACACGGAGCATGGATAACGTAGGAACGCTAAGCACAGAGCTGGTGGGTCGCCTTCATTCATCCATTGCACTGTATTTACACGGTACCTACTGACTACCAAACCACGCACTAAGCACCACGGATACAATCAATGACAAATACATCCCAAGGCTCCAAATGGGTCTGCTCCTGTTGGTAAGGAAGAATCACTAGCAATCAGCCCTACCTGGCTATAGAAGCAGGTGCGGGCTGGATGGAGGAGTCTATAGTAGTATTTAAAGGAGGGCACATATTGTGATGAGCACTGAGTGTTATGCAACTAATGAATCACTGAACGCTACACGAAAAAACTAATGGTGGCTAACAACATAATAAAAAATAATAAAATAGAATATTTATCCTTGGTAATTTTAGTGTGTTAGCTTGAAGAAGTACAGGCTCTTTTCAAAGTTTCTTTCACTAAGACTCAGGGACCTCTTCGTGGGAATCAGTGCTGGTGCTCATTAAAATAGACGTCCGGGTCCTCCCCTAAAACCAACTGAGTAAGAATATCTAGGGGTGGGACCTAAAAATTGAATTATTAACAACTTTTGAGATGACTAGTGCACTACTGTGTGAAATTAGTTAATAATTACGACCAACTTAGTTTTCTTCTCCTAAGTAAGGTTAAAAGGAAACATAAATAAAACCACCACTACAAAGATGATGATTTTAAAAACTTCCTAATAACCTATCTTTATTTACCTATATATATGAAATATCAGGGAATATGAAGGTATTTCATATAAACAGTATAGCCCCAAGATCATTTCCCAGACGGGTTTGTATAATGCAACCAGATTTCTATTCTCCGTAATTCAAATGCCACATTATGTAAATCCTGTTGATACGAAGAACATAAGGGAAAATAAAATATGACCCTAAATCTTCATTAATTATTTCAGTCTGACTTGTCAACTTTGCAAATTATTTTCTACTGCAGCCAAGAGAAATATTGGTTACAACTTAAAGTAGCAATTTCTTTTTATTAAATGATCCATCACTTCTTGTTCAGTAAAATAAACTCTTTTCTTTATTAAGAATTTTCTGTTTAGAGGCTCCAACAGAAGCCATTACAAGGTTTTGGGTCTCTATAACATACTTGATTTTATGGTTTGTTAATTTGGTTAATTAATTTAAATAGACCTATAAAAATTATAACTACCAGAGAGGACAGCACTGTTTCATTTGGCAGAAATAACTGCAAATTAATCTTAGAAACACTACTGGTAACCGAATAGCAGTTAAATGGGCATGTGTCATTAAAATAAGATTATAACAATAGATTCAAGTCAACAACATTGGTAAATTTTAATTGTTTTATGAAACTGTTTATATTTTTACTTGAGGTTTGTTAGATTAATACATTTAAAAATATTGTATATACTTGTTTGTAGTTTAAAAAGCCATTTAGTTTAAGAATATATAATTAAATCAGTCCTGAGCTAGGAGAGAAAGTATGTGAATTTGCGTTTTGGTCCTGTTATTTGATGTGCCAAAGACAGTGTTCTTTACATGAGATGCTGATTAAAAATAATGAAAGAGTGAAAGCTGAGATAAATATGAGTAACTCATATTGTTTAAGTAACTCATATTGTTTCAATGTATTCAGAGGGAAGGACATATTATTTGAAAAATACCAAAATTCTACTTTGAAACATTATTAAAGAGCAGTGATTTAGAACTACTTAATCTCTCCAATTCTTACTTCCCCCACTCCACAGATAGTTACCAGAGTCACAGGATTACTATAAAGTTTTGAAATACATAAAGTGAAAACACTGCATTTAGTAAAGTCATAGCTCTCAAACTTTAGAACACTTCGAAATCATTTAAAAACACAATTGTTGCTCCTTTCCTCTACCACCCTTTCAGATTAAGTAGGTGTAAGGCAAGCCAGGACTTTGCATTTCTTTTTCTTTTTTTTTAAATGAGTTATTTATTTGAGAGACAGAGACAGAGACAGAGAGACAGAGCATGAGCAGGGGGAGAGGCAGAGGGAGAAGCAGGCTCCCCACTTAGCAGGAAACCCAGATGCGGATGCAGCTTGATCCCAGAACCCTGAGATCACGACCGGAGCCGAAGGCAGATGCTCAACTGACTGAGCCAACCAGGCATCCAAGACTTGGCATGTCTAACGTTCCAAGGAGATGCTAACACTCTTTGTACAGCAACTTTGAAAACCTCTGTCAGAACTGGTATGTATTAGCACCATTATAAGGGTAATAAACAATAAGATGAATTTGGCCTAAAAGACTAAATGGTGAGATCAGTAAAAGACTGCTATAAATTGACACCTATGTATTTATTTCTCATTGATGCAAGGGTGTACGTATCTAACACCAAATAACTTAAAAGGCCATTTATCCTTTAAGCTTTCGTAAAGGTGCTGTGAAAGATGAATGAGAAGTAAAAAAGAAGTTAAATGAATATTGAAGCCTGAGATTATTTGAAAACAGGAGGGAGGAGGGCAAGGATTAACTGAAATGTTGAATCAAAGACTCTTCCCCAGAAATTTCCACTAAGAAGGTATACTGAAAAGGAAATATCTGAAAAACATAGACAACACGGCGGATAGATGTTCCACAGAAAATGCTGCTGAGGAATGACATTCTTTAACATATGGTATTCGTTTTTGCATGGGTTAAAGAAGGAGGCCTGAGGGTGAGGAGTTTTATGTCCTAGTGAATTACGCTTTCACTCTAACTGGCCTGGTAGGTGACTTGCTCTCAGTTCTTTCCAACTTCCTTAACCCAGGTTCCTCCAGAGAATTAAGCCCTAATGAAATAAACAAAAAGTGATTCTAAAACTGCATGGTCCCCAGACCAGCAGCATCAGCCTCCCCTGGGAACCTGTCAGAACTGCAAACACCAGATCTGAGCCCATGACCCTGAAGTTGGGGCTCGGCAATCTGGTTCAATGAGATCTCCAGGTGATTCTGATACATGTTACGTTAACATTTGAGAGCCCTGCTTCAAGCCATCCATTATAAGCTGAAAAACAAAAACAAAAACAAAACCTTTCCTGTACCCCATTTAGAACATTCTGGTATCTTTGGGAGGATGGAGAACACAGGCAAATCATCTTCTATGTTCTATCATAGTTTGAATGGGGAGTGCCACTACAGATGTGTTTCAGATATTCTTGTATACCACAAAGAGTGTAAGCACAAAATAGTTTTGATGGCTGTGGTCATATTACCACATCTGTGTTATCAGGGAAATGCAATTTTAAAAGGTTTGATTCTGCATCCAGGAGACATCTGTGGTGGGATGCTACTAGTAAGGACAGAGTTCTCATTTTAGGCCTGCCAATGCTGACAGCTGAAGACACTCAAATCATCTGAAGACCTTTTCACATCAGTGCACAGTTTCTTCATTTATTTTTTACATTTGCATAGTATTCCATTACTTAGAAATGCCATAATTTATTTAACTAGTCCTTATTTGATGGACATTTATGTTGTTTTCAATCTTTCATTATTTAAAGCAATGACATAATAAATAGCTGTTCACAAGATATTTCACATGTTTGTGAATATATTTGTTGGACAAGTTCATAGATGTGAAACTGTTGGGTCAAATATATATGACTAATTCATTTAACTATTTCCTTATTCTGAACACTGTTTTATTATTAGAGATTTTTTTTCTTATAAATTTGTAGGTGTTCTTCATATATGGAAGGTATATGCTTTGTCTTTTTCTATATTGCAAATATTTTATTTTAGTCTACATTTTATCTTTTGACTTTGTTTATGNTCTTATAAATTTGTAGGTGTTCTTCATATATGGAAGGTAATATGCTTTGTCTTTTTCTATATTGCAAATATTTTATTTTAGTCTACATTTTATCTTTTGACTTTGTTTATGGTACCTTGTTTAGTACGGAAACAGTTAATTTTTATTTAAATCTATCAGCATTTTTCTCTGTGGCATCTGAGAAATTTACAGACGGGCAAGTAAAAATAGTCATAAACATTTGAAAAGGTGCTGAACTTCACAAGCACTGTGTGGCTCTGGTAATCCAATATTAGGTACAAACAGCACTGGATTTTGCTCTCACAAATGGATCTCCTTCCAGTGCTAAATGAAAAAAAAAATCAAGTTGAAGAACAATTTCCATAGTAGTATTCGAGTATATATGCAGAGGATGTCTGTGTTTAAAATTAGAGACATGGATGGACACCCACCAATTTAAATACCTCACAAAACGAAAATGGGAGTGGGGGAGGATCAAAAGATTTTTCCTTTGTATATCTTGTATTGTCTGTCTTACCCACTGAAATAAGCCCTAACAGTTTTATAATGAAATATATAAATTATATTGAACAGAAAAAAATCATCAATGATGACAATGAGGTTTTAAGAGTTTATTTATAATATTTGATATGATTATTTTATTGCTAAGGAATTTATGGTGTCCAAGTAAAAACTTAAAGGAAACATATTTAATAATGTACTTATAAGGGCGATGGTGGTCCTTTTAATCTAAGTGACAAATTTATCTTGTTTCAGAGTACCTGTGAATGCTTTAAGAAGAAAAGAAAGATGCTCTCGCAGAAGAAAATGGATAGCATTTCAAGGGAAAGTATAGAGAAGTCAAAGGTACAGCGAAGAGAGCAAATACCTAGGGTGGTAAATACACAATTCTGACAGAAATGGACAGGTGGACAGAGGAGCAGTAATATCTGGAAAAGCAAAAACAATCTCATTATAAAATACGTATTAAGATAAAAAAATCATTCAAGACTCATAAAAAAATGATACCACTAAAAGTGATACTTGAGAAATTATTTTTATGTTAGAGACAGATTTTAAACGAATAGAGAGAAGGCTATCACTATGAAAAAATATGACTCAGGGAAGTATAAAAAAAACACCAGACAAAACACAAGAAAAACGAGAGATGATTTTGTCATTGTAAACTGATAGGACAATCAACAGGAAAAATTTTAAAGGGTGGGGTTAAAAAGGGGTGCTCTGTTTTTTATGAAGACTCAAGATGAGCAAGAGAGTATTTAGGAATCCCTGAGAGTTAGTGTGATTGTTGGAGACAGATGTGACAAAAGGGGATTCTGATTTAAACATTTTAAAATACTGCTCTGTAGCCACTGAACTGCTTGAAAAGTTAGTATAAGTTCATAAAAATTCATTAAGAAAAAGAGAAGAAGCCCTTTTACCTACGGGGGGGGGGAGAGGGATGTTACTAATATGGTCAGATTAAAATAATAAAAATTTCCCTGATGCTTCCAGACAGAAGTGATATTTTATTCTTTCGAGCATCTAACGAATGAATCCATGTGCTCCTTCCCTTAAGCATTAATCGCTGACTACCCTTTTTTTTTAAAGCTACTTTTTTGCTTGCCACAGCTCCTCTGCAAGTCTGCCCTCATCCAACAATTACATGACAGGCACCTGGGACATAACTGTGGGTAAGCCCAGCACTGGTCTCTGTGCTTTTGGAGCTTCTATTTAGTTACTAAGGTGAAAGACTGGAGTCTGAGAAGATTGGGAACACAGAAGCTGCTATTCATTACATGAACAACCATGGGAGGAAACAGTGACAACAACAACAACAACAGCAAAAAGGAAAAAGAAATGAAAAGCATAATTGAAAAAATAATTGGAGTCCTCTCTTAAAGTTAGCAAATTACTTGATTTAACGGTCATGACATTTCAAGTTTCTTCATTACTGGTCTTTGGGTGTCATCTCTTTAAATTCTTCCTATTGTTCAAAACCTCCATGCATTTCTATGTTTCCAGGCCTTTGCTTATGTTTTATTTTACTTAGGTCTCCTGCCAAATTCTCCTGTGGAAATTCTACGAACCTTTAAACCCAGTTCTAATGTTTCATCTCCAATCTCTCTAGGGAAATTAATCATTCCCACAGCACTTTGTTCATACTTGTGCCTTGTGTAATCTCAGCATATACATGGGTTTCCACCCTGATGTTAATAACTGCTAGGACTAACAATAAAAGGCAAGATTTATTAAATGCTTATTATGTGCTAGGTCCAGTAGTAGGTGCCATGCATAGTTCTCTATCTCACTGTTAACACCACCATTAGATAGGTAATGCTATTAGTGTTTTACAGATGAGAAAACTGAAGCTCAGAGTTTTAATAACTTGTTACTCATTCAAGAGCAGAATAGGGAAATTAGCCTCATTCGAAAGCCTACTTTTTTGCACCAAGTTCTATTCCCTCCTTGGGTGTTGCCTAAAGGCAAGTTTACATCTTACTCATTTTGAGGTCTCCTTGTCATCCCCTGTCCCACTCTCCAAACTATCATTCAATCAATAGGTACTCAATAAATGATAGCTGAAATTCTAATGTTAAAAATGATCAGTTTTCACAGAAAACATTTATTTTTTAAAATATTTATGAGTAGAAATTTACATTTAAAAGTTTATAAATTATAATACGATGTAGGCTGAGTTAATACTTTCACTGATGCATTTATGAGAATATGGGGTATCAAGTTAACTTCCAATTACCCAACTAGATAATTAACCTTCTTGGATTGTTTTTAAAAATGTATAAGCAAACATTTTACTGATATTTAATAAACTAAAATTGCTACTGATTAGTCTTCTCATACTGTTGTAAAGCTACATGTGTATGTATTTTAATGTTATTGCAAAGTTCAAAATTTGTGATTTAAAAAAGAAACAACTTATAAAATGAGCTTATTCTGAGAGCATCTTAACACAAATTCTGGACTTTGAAGTCAAAGATAGTTGCTAAGTCAAAGCTACCTATATTTACAATTAATCAAATTAATCAAATTCATTAACCAAAACAATGTCCTACTGATGGACATGAATAATGAAAGTATTCATATGTTTTTGTAATGACACTACTCTATAGATTAACTATTATTACTAAAAGTAATAGCTCTGAAAATAGGGCTAAAATAATAAAATTTAAAATAATCTATTTTAATAATCATGGGTGTAACAACTAGCATTTATTATCAGATATTCCTGGCAACCAACTAAATTACTAACGCATATTTTTAGTTTAAAATTACGTGGTTAAATGTTTATCCGATATATCATGAAAATACAAACTACCTCAAATAGGGTTAATTTACCTTGTCCTACCTATATCAGAAAACTGTACAATTCACTGACTAGTCTTCATGCATCAAATTATGCAAATAAACCAAGAAAAGTAATCTGGAGTAGAGAGAACTGGTTCCACAGCTCCAAGCTGTGTAATTAGAACTACACTGGGCAATTCACAGCCACCTCTGGACTCTCACGCTGAGAATCTGCAGTTCTTCTCAAGAAACCTAAGCTTTTAAGTGGTAAATAGATTCAGGTTATCATTACTGAATTATATTTAGGGCACTACTCTGAAAGTGAAATATATTCTTTGCAAATTTCTTTAAAGGAGTAAGTTTTAATATTTATCAGTTTCTATGTTTGAGTTGTAGGGAGCTTTAACTGCTATATTTGGTTAAAAGAAATCTATGATACTTCACATTTTCTAAACCCTCAAAGATACTTGTTATCAAAATGTATAATAATAATGAAAACAAACTTAGGCAACTTAGTGTACATTCCACACCATAAGAGCAAAAATACATATCATTTTTCTAGCTAAGTACACTGTAAAGAAAAAAAATCTTATGATCAATTCACCATACATCAGGACACTGTACAATATACTTAGAAGCATAAGACAGTTCTATTCAACATAGTCTCTAAAATATTAAGACTACAAACTTACAGAGAAAAAAGTGTTTTTAAAATTTCAAAATGATATATATTTTGAATGTATTTTCCCTTTACTATAAACTTTTTCTTTAATTAAAAACAATGTTTTCTTAAGACGTTAAACATACGTATATCTTTTAGAGGTAATACAATTCATGTTATCCAAAAGATGCTTGAATAAATTTTCTATAAATTCTTAGTTTAGACCTTGTTCATATGTGCACCATATACATTTATGCATTCAATAATCTGGAATCTGAATTCATTCTTTTTTTTTTAACTGGGCTCCACGCTGCAGGGCCTGACCTCAGGACCCTGAGATCAAGACCTGAGCTGAGATCAAGAGTTGGCCACTTAACCGACTGAGCACCCAGGTGCCCTGAATTCATTTTTAGAACATTCACTATACTTATAAACTTAAGTAACTTAATGGTAGTGTACATACTGTTGATGAAAGTGAATTTTATACATTAAAACTGTCTTAAGCATAGAAAATATTAGAATTTTCTTCTAGCTTTTTAATAAAATACAAAAGTGAATAAACACATCAAGAATATACATTTTACTTGCTCATAATTACTTAAAAAATTTAAGATACTCAAACTAATTTTTTTAAGAAAAAATTCTTATCAGTCTAGACAAAACGGTTATCTGATGCCAAACTAACCTATATAACATATTTTAGTCTTATTTTAAATACCAACAGAGTTTTAGACCTATGTTTTAATCATAATTCAGCATCTATATAGTAGAAAAGCTTGGGCAAGTTTACCTGTGCTTCGTTTTTTTACCTGTAAAATGGAGATAATAATACCTACCTCACAAGGCTGATGTAGATACAACAAACAATAGTTAGAAAATACCAGAAAAGAGCCTATCACATAAAACGGGGTCTGTTCAGTAGGAAAAAAAATTTAGTTGTTTTACAAAGGTCTTCCTTACATTTATTCCAAATCTGATCCCTACCCATCCCACTCACTGGGGCCAAGATCAGTATTGTTCTCCAAGGCAACAGAAAACAAATACACTTGCTTGCACACATAAGAATTCTTCAAAGATTTGAAAAATTCTGTCATGTCTCCAGTATTGACTGTGCTTTCTTCAGCTAAACATCATCAGTTCTCATGCTGTTTTCCATAAATGATAGTTATTATGACTTGCCATAGCTGCCATTTTTATTCTTTATTCTTTTTTAATACAAAAAGAATGTACTGAAGAGAATTTGTTGAAGAAATGATTCGTTTAAATGTACATAGGCTTTATGCTAAAATGTCCTCACCTCGATTATACAGTTTAATATGACTCTACATTGTATTTTCAAAGATGTATCAATCTGAACTGTAATTACTGAGAAACCTGAAAGAATTTAAAAGGAATCTATTGGCATTCGTTTCTTAAAAATGTGAAAAAAGATTTTTTAATAATTGAAAGATCAAATACTTTCTGAAAAGAATCTTTTAAAAAATTTCATCACCAAAAATTACTGGGTTGCTATAGATTTTTCACACATACTATTGATGATTTCCTCAGCCCAGATTTTTCAGAGGGAATTTACAAGCACATTCTCTGCATTCTCTTCTCTTTGCAGGGCAATAACAGGTTAAATTAAAATGTCAGTTTTGTGGGGGTAAAAACACTGAAAGGGAAGTAAAAAGGCCAAGGTGCTAGTTTCAGCTGCAAATCTTATTAGATGTCTGGCTTTGGGCATATTATTAGGCTTAGTTTTGTCATCTAATAGGGTGGACTAATGAACTTAATGATGCTTTCATAAATTCAATGATAAAGTAAACGTAATGATGATCTATTAAATGTTGTCTTTAAAATACTTTCCATCTGAAATAAGATTATTTGGGAGCTGATCAGAAGATGACAAAAATATGGCTTAATAAGTGCAACCTATAATTAAGGGAAAAAATTAAGAGTATTATTCATCTTAATTTTCAAGTAAATAATACCGTTCCACAGGATTTTTGGCAATGATTCAAACTGTAACGACAGAATATTTATATCATGGTACGAATTTATTTACAGATGATTATGGAGTATATTCTTCTTTGTGTCATATATGATGTTAAGTTTGTGACACACCTGAAACTGCTCTTAATGCAAAAAAAGCATTTAAATTTTAAAGTTTATCTTGTTACAGGTTTTTATGTAAAAAACATTTACACAAATCAACAAACTGAGGGGTGTTAAATTTTGGTCAGCAGAGCAAAGACAGCATGAATTGTGCAACTCTCTGTGTGCAGAGTTCACAATTGGTAAGGATGACCCAGAACACTGCAGAGGAGGTGCTCTGGAAAGGTGTACCCTCTACTTTCTGGCTCAACCCTAGTTTCTAGAGCTGGTGCAGCATTTTCAGTTACAGACCTGTCTTATATACGCAAACGTGTGACTTTGTACCTGATCTGAGCGATGAAGAAGTCATAGTTGCCTGATAAATTAAAGATATTACATTAGAAAACTTACAGGCTACTGCATTCAGCCAGTGTATTCAGTTAGAATTCAAGATGGCATTCAAGGCCCATAAGGGAAAACCACTGGTTTGCTAGGTCTAATGGATACATGACAAAGTAGAAGACCAAATCCCATCTCTACAAGAAAAGCCGAATTGATATTCCATAAGTAAAAGATTAGTCTGCCTGGTATCACAAGAACAGAACCTACTAGTCCTTATGCAAATTATGAAAAACTAATGCTATAGCACAGTGGTTTAAAAACTTATTTGGCTGTGGAATTCTTTCTTCCAACAAACTCTACTGTAGAAGCTCGATATATATGTAAAGAGATGAAAGCTACTGAAGTGGACCTCAGAGACCCAAATCTCATTTCCTCCTCCCAGACAGCACACCTTTCCCACTCCCAGCGTCATGACAGCAAGTCCTGTGGCACCTCACAGCACCCTGGAGGAGTCCAAAAATAACAGCTTTATGAGGAACTCCTCTAGTTGAAAGGAACTGTTCAATACTCTATTTCCTTTTTGCTAAAAGTTTGAAAATTCTAAAATCCCATCATCTCTTTCATTCTTCTGGACAGTAGTTTAGGAAAGCAGTGAAAATATTCATTTTAAAAACAAAACACTTTCACTGGTTTCTTAATACCACTCTCTACTAAAAGGGAACCAGGTTTGCAGACATTATTAATTCCAATTCTGGGGCTGGGGCATGTCAGAAGGGCGAAGAAGCAAGACTGGAGGGGCACCCAACTGCCAAATTTGGGCTAATAAGATCATCAAAGTAAGTAAAAAAATAATGGATTATAACCCATTGAGTAAAATAAAAACTCAAGTCAACAGAAAAATAAATTAATAAATAGGAGGAGCAGCTCTTCCTTACATGCAGTGGAATAGAAGGAATGGCAGAGGTAGAAACTCATTAATAGATGCTAAAACAAGTGGGTGAAAGTTAATTATGAAATCTGTACATTTACATTTTATGCATAATCATTTGATTAACCTTTGTTTCCCTCATCAGGTTATAGGCAACACTAATGCAGAGTGTCTCTTTCTGATTTCTGTCTTCAGCACAGTCTCTGACACACGCAAATATTCAATAAATATTGGATGAATATTGGCAGTACTGTCTTAGTTTAGTTTTAAAAGTCCTTCTGTTCAATACCTAGATTGATGACTTAGATACACTTCACATGATAAAAGAAAGTGTAGCAGTTTCTGTACTGGGTACTTTACCCACTGAGCTTTTACCTTAACAAGGTAAATATACTACAGAAAGAGATCCCAAATCATGAACCATTCTCAGTAAAGTTTTTAAGTCCAGAATCCTATTTCTGTTTAAAATTTCAAGCTAATTGTATGTACGAAAAGGTGACAAGTATCATTAATTTTTTATAAGTTCATAAAGACATACACACAAAGGTAAAAAAAAAAAATAAGGAACAAATATTGAAGCCAACCTACTTGTAATGATTAATTTAATGACGAAATAATTTAATGATGAAATTCTAAAAATCCAAGCAGTCTGATTTCAGGCTGTGTCAAAGATGTTCTCAAATATGACTAAAATCTGAATGATGTGACCCAAACTACACTGCTTCTAATTAGTCCCCATAGTACAAATGTGGATCAACTTAATTAATTGCTAAACCCAGGTCAATCCAATAAAGGCTGCTAAGATAGAATAAAGAATCTTTCTTCAATACATTATGGTATCACACACAGAAAAATATTTTACTGACCTCCATGACGATCCAAATTGCATTGACATTTGTTATTGACAGTCCCAAAATAGCAACATCTATTCTGTAGAGCAAATTAACCAAGACTAGCTAGTCTATTACTATGCAAATAAAATTCATTAGTAAGCTAACAATTTCATTTCTACAGATGCCACTGGACTTCAAGACCTATTATTATTCAAAATTATAAGATGTTCTGGATGGAATCTAATTTCAGTAAAACAACAACATAAAATGTATTTTTAAACCTTCTATCAGTATTTTTCATTTCTTTTCTTAGACGATAATCACTATTTATAATTCTTAAACGCCCAACTATGCATTTAATATTCTCAAATATTAGATGATATTAGATTGAGGAGAGTCTTCCTAAAAGAATATACTTTTAAAAATTTATTTGGGCAGCAAAAAATCATACTAAACCAATATACTCTCAATCAACTTTACTGGCTAGATTAAAACTGTACTGCTATAAAGGAAAAGTCACAAAATTATACTTTGTCTTAGACTGGCTCGTAACTGTCTCTATTTTTTTTAGGCCATTTTCACAAACACAAATGAAAAACACCTCAATTCTCCACAAATCTGTACTGTACTCTTCAATGAACCCTCTTCATTAAGAAAAAAGAAAACAAAAACATGATGTATCTACAAACCTACAGTTGAGACAGTTATACCACACTTAAAAAAAGGCAGGTTGCCTTTTGACATCCATTAAGCCATTTATTTGGCCTTTGCTCCATATAATCTCAAAAATATAGCTATAAGACAAAGTAAATCAGAAACCACAGTTAGAAAACTGAGATCCATGCTTATGGACAACAGGACAAAAAAACTACTGGAGAGAATATTCAATGTGAGTAAAGCTAGGAAGCTTTTTTCCTTTCTCTAGGTTCTTCCCCTCCCGTCCCCCCAAGTAGACAGCAGTAGTAGACACCAGACTACTATCTTACTAGGCTGGTTTAGTAGAGTACATATCCTTTCCAGAAACCTAGTCCTGCTAGAAAATAATCCTCTCTGAAGTTCTTGGTATAGGAAAATGGTCAGGGCCATTTGAGAGACGGACAGTGAAGTGCTTTAATGGCAGAGAATGTCTCCACTCCCCCAGAGCCATTTCCTCCCATTTAAGGGCAATAAAGTCAGAGGCTCCTTTCTAATCTCTCAAGGAGACAACTGCTTACACCCCAGAGTAGAGGTCTTCCCTTCCTTCTTCAAGAGGGCATCTGTTTATATTCTAGAGTAAAAGATAAAGTCCTCGGATCACTTGGTCTACTTCCTCTCTTCCTTCCTCATCTCTCTCCCTTCCCTCCCTTCCTGTTCTTCTCCCTCTTCTTCCTTCTTCTCTCCCTTTTTCTTTCTTCTCTTTCCATCCGCTTCCTATACTCCCCATCAGAGGGGGGAAGAGACAGATGTGACAGCAACAGGTATACATATAAGCTTCCAGTTTCATAATTTTGTAGCTCATCTCCTATTGTGGAATCCATATGCATAGAGGTAGCCAGCTCTCACCCATACTGCCCTATGGGAAGCTAGGGAGGGGCAACCAACATGATGCTCTGTGAATAAATAGGAGGTCTGTTCCAAGTATTTCCTGTTTCTGTTGGTGAGCTTGTGTGTGTGTGTGTGTGTGTGTGTGTCTATACCCTCCATAAGACTTAACAGGTCTCCAGCCATATTTCAGGAGCAGCCACTAACTTGAATGTTATACAGTCTGGCCAGAATATACTTAGAGCTGCATTTCCTATCTATTCATTTATAAAAACCAAGAAAAAAGAGATATGAGACTGTTGTGTTATTCCCTTAAAAACAGAATCCTGGGGCGCCTGGGTGGCTCAGTCGTTAAGCTTCTGCCTTCAGCTCAGGGCGTGATCCCGGCGTTCTGGGATCGAGCCCTGCATCAGGCTCCTCCGCTGGGAACCTGCTTCTTCCTCTCCCACTCCCCCTGCTTGTGTTCCCTCTCTCGCTGGCTGTCTCTCTCTCTGTCAAATAAATAAATAAAATCTTTTAAAAAAACCCCAAAAAACAGAATCCTGATTTATAGTATCTATAGAGACATAATTTCTTTCTTCCCACCCCTTCTCACTTAAATATGCTACAAGACAACAACAACAACAAAAAGATAAAAACCCCAGCTACAGGCAAGACAGTAAAAAGCTGCAATGGTTAATTAAGTTTGAATTTAACCTCCCTTTTATGCACTTTGAGCAAATACATGAATAGTTCTATCAGATTTCCCTGGGACACAAAATTTTACACTCAGCTTTAATAAAAATACAGTTTGTTCAATTTTATCAAAAGGGGGCTATAAAAATGTAGTCAATAAATGTTTAAACTGGTAACTAAACTTATTAAACATATCTACCAACTACTTGCAAGTCCAAATATCAGCTGGAAACTAGTTAATAAAAAGATTCAATATATCACTTTCTAAAATGAAATAAATAGCTGTCAAATTAACTTCTGACAATTTAATGTGAAATATTCTGAATGGCCATCTAGAGAATTTTCTATGGTGTTATTATAAAGACAGAAAAATGACTACAAGCAGTCAAACATTGTTTAGTATTTCCCAAGTCTACATTACTGTTACTTAAATAATAATATAAATAATTCAAATAATAATATAAAATGAACATGTATGTAAGTTAGGTTCTATTTTTAAGAGATTAAAAATATTGAATATACAAAGTGTTTGACAGAAGTGAATACTATAAAACAGATTAAAACCTTCTTTATATTATTTAACCTAATAATTATGTAATTACTATAATATTATAATTACAAAAGTCACATCAATAAATTACCAAATAATCTAATAAGTTCACTTCCTAAATCTGGAATATTTTATTTAAAACAGCTGTAGATCTATATGGATCTTTAAGTAACAAAATTTATAATAAATTATATATTATTTAGCTAACTTCACCTTTTACATGAAACATACAGTTATGTCAGAAAATATGCAGTTATACATCGGTTACATGTATAAAGCATATATGCAAAGCCCAACAGTTACTGGTGTTTTTATGCAAGATATTCTAGGGGTGTGAAAGAGAACAAACTGAGAGGAAAATTACACAATAATATGGTTAAAAAAGCAGTATCCAGTGAGAGGGAAAAGCAATTTGTACTGCCTTCACATTTTGTTCCTTTACACATGAAGAAGGGCACCAAAGAAGATACAAAGAATGAGAAAATGGATAGAAAAGTTACTAACTTCTATAAGAAAGTTATACTGATCAGGCACATAAAAATAGAGATGATATACAACTATATAATGGATGAAATGGATGGAACATAAGCTTCACCTTGCAGTTGTTACATATGTCCCCTGGTGCTCGACAATGTATTGAATAGAAAGAAAATGAGTTTCAGGAAAATAAAATTATTTGTTTTGCTTCTAATTTTTTCCAAGCTTATGGACAGCATTATTTTTTTCTTTTGCTCTTTTGGCTAAGTATTTATAATCTGTACAAAGATAGATCTAAACCTAGTTTATACCCTCAAAATTTTTAAATGTCATTCTGAATCAGATTGTTTCACTGTGCTCTGTGAATTTTTACTGTAAATTCCAGAAACCACTAATTACCAATGTAAAAAAGTTCAAATTCCTAAAGATATGTGCATACTTGTATTAGTCTGTATGTACCAAGAGAAAACTGAATACATTTCAGGGGTAGGAGGTACTGGAGGTAAAGTGAGGTAAGGGGAAAGTAATTCATTAGGCCTTTTATTTTGCACCTTTGCGTTAATTCACCTCTTCTTCTTCTTCTTCTTTTTTTTTTTTTTTTTAAGATTTTGTTTATTTATTTGAGAGAGAGAGAGACAGCCAGTGAGAGAGGGAACAGAAGCAGAGGGAGTGGGAGAGGAAGAAGCAGGCTCCCAGCAGAGGAGCCTGATGCGGGGCTCGGTCCCAAGGACCCTGGGATCACGCCCTGAGCTGAAGGCAGACGCTTCACGACTGAGCCACCCAGGTGCCCCGCGTTAATTCACTTCTTACAAGAATGTATTATTTCAGTAACATGAAAATCCTTAAAGAATTAGGGAAAAAAAAGTTAATATCAATGAAGGAAAAATGCAATACTAATATTCTTCATTAAAAAATATTCCCTTTGCAAATGAAGAGAACATTACAAGGTTAATAAAGGAACGATTTTATGTAAAATTTTAAGAATGTAATTGAGTACTTTTTTTTTTAAAAGATTTTATTTATTTATTTGACAGAGATAGAGACAGCCAGTGAGAGAGGGAACACAAGCAGAGATTTTATTTATTTATTTGACAGAGATAGAGACAGCCAGTGAGACGTGGGGCTCGATCCCACAACGCCGGGATCACGCCCTGAGCCGAAGGCAGACACTTAACCGCTGTGCCACCCAGGCGCCCCGTAATTGAGTGCTCTTATGGTAAGCTGTATTTTAGAAAAATGAAATTTTTCTCTGTTCTCTTAAAAATGTAAAATTTTAAAAGGGTTCAAAAGTTACTTCTCTAGGGCTTAATGAATAGAAATAAAAGAAAGAAAGACTATATTAACTTCAAATAACTGGTGGCACAAATGATGTCTATATCATGAAAAATAGCTAAGTGAGATGGATATCTCAAATTAGGAGAAAATGAGATAATTTAATATGTTTAACAGAAAAGACTATAACTAGGGGCGCCTGGGTGGCACAGCGGTTAAGCGTCTGCCTTCGGCTCAGGGCGTGATCCCGGCGTTACGGGATCGAGCCCCACGTCAGGCTCCTCTGCTGGGAGCCTGCTTCTTCCTCTCCCACTCCCCCTGCTTGTGTTCCCTCTCTCACTGACTGTCTCTATCTCTGTCAAATAAATAAATAAAATCTTTAAAAAAAAAAAAAGAAAAGACTATAACTAGATGAAATAATATTAAGGATAAATTTATGTAATGAAACATTTTAAAGGAGAAAACCAACATTCTTCCACTGATCTTTATAGCTAATGGGGTGGGGAAGGGAGGACTTTCCTTAAGAAGGTAATCAAAGCATTCTTTGATGTCTTTCAACATCTCCAGATCGTTCTACTCTCTGCCTGAACATTCAGCTTACCCTAACACTAATAATTATTTTCTCGATTTTCCCTGAAGTTAGTTGCCCCCTAATTCCTCAAAAATTACTTCTGACTTGTAAAGACTACCATATCTCTTATTCACTTACTCATCAGACATTATCTGTGCACCAACTGTGCTCCAGGTACCAGTGAGGCCATGACAATATAATGATGAGGAAGACCATAGTTAGCCATTTTCTTTATGGGACTAATGTCTTATAATAAAAAGTGGCGTTAACCAAAACCAGCCAGAAAAATAATGTAAAACTATAGTCAGACATATGAAGAAGATTAGGCTATGCTATTACATAGTTCATAATAGGGAAGTGAAAGAGTAAGGGAGGTATACAAAGGCCTCTCTAACAAAGATAAAATCTGAAGGATTTAATAAAGGATAACTAAGCAGAGAATAAGGAAAGATGTGTGAAACAGAGGGAATAAGTTATACAAAAGTTCAGAGGTAAACAGAAGAACATCTCTAAGATGAGTGCCTGAAAGAAGGCCAGGAAGACAGGAGGTAGGAAATGAGGGAGAGAGCTATGAGATGAAGACAGAAGAAGGTAAAGGCCAGACAAATAGGGACCCCTGAACGCTTTTAAAGCAGCTTGAAGCATTCAAGTGTCATCCTGGAGTTGCTGTACTTTGAAAAGATCATTCTAGCCAGCTGCAGTGTACTAGAGCAGGGCCAGAATGGATGCAGGAAGAGCAATTAAGAGGTGGCTAGAACAGTCCATGGACAACATGATGGTTACCTGGATTAGATGGTGGAAGTGATGGTTCAGGAGAAGGAGGGGATGGAGAGAAATGAGCAGATTTGAAGGATACTTAGGTAAAATGAGTAGGTGTTAACAAAGGATTAGAAATGAGGACAAGGGAGAGTTGGTTGACAAGGACAACCTTAAGGTTTCTAACTTATGGAACTAAATCTATAGTTATGCCATCCACTAAACCAAGAAATAATGGATGGAATACTATTGGTTTAGAGTGAACATTTTATGACTTGGGTTTGGACATACTACATTTCAGATGTTCTTAAAGTAG
Source organism: Ailuropoda melanoleuca (assembly GCF_002007445.2). Taxonomy (NCBI): domain Eukaryota; kingdom Metazoa; phylum Chordata; class Mammalia; order Carnivora; family Ursidae; genus Ailuropoda; species Ailuropoda melanoleuca. Next base: position 51,596,350 of record NC_048227.1, read on the forward strand.
GCATGGCTAAAATTTTAACTCCTAAATTTATAACTGATGAATTTTCATTATATTATACCACTATCTGGTATAATAATCAGAAATTCTTTCTATGACAGTGGTATAATATAATAACAATTCATCAATTATAATAATAAATTTAGGAGTTAACATTTTAAAATTCGACATTCTGGTTCAGGAGCACTTACTTCTTAGCACTGTCAGCTGCCAGGCTGATCCTGTGATCACAATACTATATATTTTAGCCATGTCTACTTTAGGAACATGGGTAATTATGTTGACCTAAGCATTCTTCTGTTCAATCTTCCAGAGGCCAAAGTCAAAGACAGTTTTAACTAAATATTAAGGCAAAGCAGAGCTTGATACATCCTTAATAAAAGTTATTTTTAAAGGCAAAATTTCCTGATGACAGTAGCTCATAGCTGAGAATAAAATAAAATTGAGGGATTGCAGAGAGATTATATAAGTGGAAGTAGGTACAAATGCTAATTTCTCTCTGTCCCCCCCCCCCCCGCCGGCTATTATGATAGAAAATTCTCCCTGTTTCTCTTTGGCCATCCTCTTTCTTTCTTTGTAGTCTTTTCCTTCTCTACCATGATTTCTTCCCAAACCTCCTTTAAATTTAGCACTTTTTCTTATTTCAGTCTATCCCATTTATGGCCTTTATAGAAATTACTCTTATCTTTATGTTCCCAATCCAGACCTCTTTCCTGACCTCTAGACCCATATTATCCTGCCTAGCCTCTCCTCTTGGGTATCTGAAATGTAGTATGTCCAAACCCAAGAGTAGAGATTTCGTGAATGCTTCTTTTAGATATCTTATAGTTAAAAAACTTCCGAACTGGGGGTGCCTGGGTGGCTCAGTCAGTTAAATGTCCGACTCTTGGTTTTGGCTCAGGTTGTGAGATCGAGCCCCGTGTGGGGCTCTGTGCTCAGTGGGAAGTCTGCTTGAGATTCTCTCTCCCCCTTTCCCTCTGCCTCTGCCCCCTCCCAACTTGCATGCTCTCTCTCTCAATAAATAAAATCTTTAAAAAATACGAAAAAACTCCTGAAATATTCCCTTTAATAGTATCATCTTTAGTGGTAAAGATAAAGGAGTAATACCTTTAATTCTTGTGCTCATAGTTGTTAAAATGTCTTCTTTTGGTCTCTGGGAAACAAACTGAGGGTTTCAGAGGGGAGAGGGGTGGGGGATTGGGCTGGGCTGGTGATGGGTATTAAGGAGGGCACATATTGCATGGAGCACTGGGTGTTATACGCAAACAATATATCATGGAACACTACATCAAAAACTAATGATGTACTGTATGGTGACTAACATAACATAATAAAAAATTTAAAAAAGTCTCCTTTTTAAGAATCTTGCTTTTTTTTTCTTAAAGATTTTATTTATTCGTTTGACAGAGAGAGACAGCCAGCGAGAGAGGGAACACAAGCAGGGGGAGTGGGAGAGGAAGAAGCAGGCTCCAAGTGGAGGAGCCCGACGTGGGGCTCAATCCCAGAATGCCAGGATCACGCCCTGAGCCGAAGGAAGACACTCAACGACTGAGCCACCCAGGCACCCCAAGAATCTTGTTTTTATATTCCTTTGGGAATATGTCTCAATTTGGGAGGAGGAAATGAAGAAGGCAGCATTCAATTCACAAATAAAAATCATGTTAAACAAATTTGATATGACAGAACATTGGTACCGAGAATTAGAGCTGTTTGTATCTGGAGGAAGAAAACTTTTTTAAGCAAAAAGGCCAGTGGAAAGATCCATTATTAAAGTTGGCATAGTAAAATTTGTTTCAGTTGTATGTAGTTATCTTTTTACAGAAAAAAAGAAGCAATGGTAAGAAATAAAAATAATTCCCTTCAAAAGTCAAAAGTTAAATTAATGCATATTTAGTAGTAAATTTTAAGGGTGATTTCTTATTAGAAACAGAAATATCTACTAAAAAGTTGTAAACAATGAAGAAAGAGAAAACAAGGACACATCTGAATAAGGAAAAGCTGATATGAAGTATTAATCCAAGATTGAAGGTAACATTTCTTTCCTCTTTAATACCACAAAGCCTTTTATTCTTGAAACTGTAGATTTTGAGTAAGCTACTAAATAAGGATGCTAACTTTTTTTGATAATGTAAAAAAAGAACAAGTTAACTTACTAATAAATATGCCATAATCTCTGAGACACTTTCTGATTTCTTTTTTTATCACTGTAACAAAGTTTGTATAACAAGAAAAATCTCAATAGGGTTAAGGCATCAATTATTTTCCCATTCTGCAAGTTACACAGGAGGAGGGGAATTATTAACAGGAATGATAAAGCTGTACTTGCATTTGTAAGCTTACAAATGAGACGTCTCATTAGTTTGAGCAGATGGATCAAAATTAAAGGCTGAATCGCTAACTTTTAATTTCCCAATAGCCAAGAAGACTTGAAGTCTTGCAGAGTATGACTGTTGAAAAGTCAACATGAAAAGATTTGCTCCATCTGTCATCACACATGCTTGAGTGAAACACAACTGCCTCCCACTGTTTTTAATACTTTTAAGGCAAAGCTGCACATAAAATCTATTAAGTACACGAGCACATAAGTTTAGATGATTAGTATACTGAAATCCATGGAATAGTATGACCAGAGAATATCAGCATGGCTTTTGAACATGAAATTTGCTCTATTCTAATTTAATCTAAATGGAGAGAAACAGAAGCAATTCGTTTGTGTATTTAAGAGGAAAGTGTTAATTTTTAGCATAAAAATTATTCACTTGCTTGAGAGTTATATTTTTCATTTTTTAAAATGGACACTTATTTCAGTCTTATTAATAACGGTCTGAAAAGCAGCTGCTCTGGTTGAAGTATTTAGGGAAACCACAATTAGGGAGAAAATCCAAAGTACTAAACAACTTAAAGGCAAGAAAACAAACAAAATCAAGGAATAGTCACTGGAAGGATTTTTTAACTAGTTGGCAGGGAGTGGGGGGCATGAGGTGGTAGTGGGGAAAATTCAATTGATTTTCCTGGAGTAGAATACACTTACTTACATATTCTAACTACTGCGTATTAACTGCTAAGATGTATTTAAAGGCAACACAATAAAGGTGAAGTTTGTTAGGTACATAGCCCCACGAGAAATAACTTATGTTCCCTTAATAACAAGGAAGAGCACATTTACTGAATACGTAGTTGGCTACTTAATAGGAAAGCACTAATACAGTTAGTTATAAAACTATAACCAAATTCTATAAGCAAAGGTCTATCTCTCTCTCTCTCCACATAATACATATACACACAAACACATATATAATTTACTGCACAACAAAACATTTAAAAAGAAGAGTCTCTCAGAATGAAGCATACATAGTTAGATCTTTCAGTCACTTGACCAGGCAGAATAGTATAAATGAAGAGTTAATTTGGGTATCAGTTTTTTAGATAATAAGGTGAAAAGACCGTTGAATTATATATTTTTCATTTTCTGACAGATGGATACAAATTCATTTGTTGAAATTTATTACTTGGAACCTTATATGAAGACAGACAGTGACTGAGGTAACATTATAGTCAACTCAGTTATGAGGGCGAAAAAACACAACGCAGAAACTTTAATCTATTGGGAAATTCTTTGGTAACCTTCTAATAAAAGTAGAGGACCATATCTTAGTGATGGTATGTCTTTAAGGAGAGAAAAAAGGGAAAAAATAATCCAGCAAGGGGAGGGGGGGGTTTCTAAGCCCCTGAAAACAAACTTCCACATAAGCATCAGTAATCAAGAACTGTGAAACAGGAATCCTTGTGTGATGGATTAATTCAAAGATTGTTAGCCTTGTTGAAATAGGTATCTACCTCAGCTTCCAAAATCAAAATGTATAATAGCTTTCGTTTCTATCTTCCTTGCAATTTCAGTTCTGGACATATTACAAAGGCTATCAGTAGAAGCTGCCACACATTAAGCTAAATGAATTTACAGGCCAAATTGTACTTGACAAAGCAACTTGCAAACAGAAGACTTAGAATGATCCTTTTGAAAAGACTGAAACAGAAAAAGATTTTAGCTGTGAGCAACTTTCCCAAAGTTACACACATAATATAGGTAATAAAGAAATGAAAAAGATGGAGCTCCGTTTTCAAATAATGCTATGAAAGAGCTCTTGAGATGATTACATTGATATAAAACTGCCTTGACGGCGCCATACTTATTATCTGGAGACGCTGGCCCAGGCATTTGTAATACTAGCAAAATTAGAAGCAAATATCAACCAGTTAGTCATAGTCTTGATGCATTTCATATTTCCTATGATCCCCATCTCACTAAAGATGTTAAATGTTTGAAGATGAGACTATTTGTCACAATCAAACTGTATTTACCACAGAGACCCCATACACAAGACGCATTACACGAGGAACTTAACTAACAATATGTTTTTGTAACCCAATCTTACTTTGTAGGACCTGTCCTACCGAAGCACGGAACCTAAAGGAACAACGTTGCATAGACATGCTGGCTAAACTTTAAAATAGGACATCTTTGATCTAAGTGTTTATTTATACTTTAATGTTATTGTTTCTATTTAAGGTTTTGTCATATTTTTGGATAGACAAAATATAATAGAGAAAGTATAGAAGTAACTGAGAAAAAAGGGAAATTAATGGAATAAAATGCATTTAACAAAAATGAAAAGACACACACCAACAAAAACTCTGGTAGAATTAGTAGTGATTTATTCCCTCATTTTTGCTTTTTGGTATGTCCAAAAGTTAAATTTGTCCAAATTCTTTTCCCCCCTCAATCTCTTTTATATTAATTATATTTAAACAACATTTTAAAATGCAATTATAGGGGTGCCTGGGTGGCTCAGTCAAACAACCAACTCCTGATTTCAGCTCAGGTCATGATCTTGGGGCTGTGAAATCGTGCCCCACATTGGGCTCTGCACTGGGTGTGGAGTCTGCTTAGGATTCTCTTTCTCCCTCTTCTTCCCCTTCACTTCTGTTGCTCCCTCTCTTAAAAAAAATGCAGTTACAGAGGTCAAAGACCACATGGTCACAGTCATGAAGTAAAAACACAGGGAAGAACAGGTTTTTCTAATTGAAAGTGAGTGTACATGCAAATCAAACCATGGACAATATGGTATGCAAAATTGTTTTTGTAATCATGATTTAAAAGTAATAGCTGCTAACTAAGAAAAAAGTTCATTGGTATGATACCACTTTCTCATATGCCTTAAAATTGTAAAACAAATGCAAAATAGCAAAACACAGCACATCATAACCTTACATCATATTACACTGATAAACTTTTCAGAAAAACACGCCATTAAGTTTCTAAAATCCTACATAGGTCTGCTATGACCATAAAATGTTATAACCTATTCAGAATGTATTATAGGATCATGTGGCAAGACCACAAAATGTGGCCATTTACGCCATAATTTCATCTTAGGAAATTTATCCTGAGTAAATGTTTCAACAGAAAAAAATAATAGGCAGAAAGATGGTCACGACAGCAGCACTATCTTTAATAATAGAAAATTGCAAACACTGAAAACACTCACTAATGTAGGAATAACCAGTAATAGAGGAACAGCTAATGTCAGCTTAAAAGGAGCAGTGAAAAGTTCTGAAGATGCTGTGGGCTTTATCACCACAGAGACTTGTTTTTCAGTCCTGGTTCAAACCTTTACTAGCTGTATGTACTAGCTCGGGAAGCTGCTGAACATGTTGTAGGTTCACTTTCTGTTTTAACAAAAGGAGATCATAATGCTTATGTCGAAGGTTTGGGAAGAATAAAAGTCCAGAGAGACTCACGTGGTGTCTGAAACTTACACTGAATAAAAACTCCCTCTCTTTACAGACATTAAAGTTGCTAGAACCATGCAGAAACAATGAAAAACGTTCAGTACTCATTAAACAGTGAATATAAAACTGTATGTACAGTATAATTTAATAATGGATTATAACTAGTAAGTTTTAGCGAACAAAACTGAAAGCTACACATGCAATTGGATAAAAAATGAATAGTGGGATGTATATAAAAATTACAATAATAATGTTAAAATGGTAAAATAACAGTGGAACTATAAAAATTTTCCTTAGTGTTATTTTATTTTTATAATTAAAAAAAGTAAAAGAGATGGATGGGTATTTCTACAGAACTTAAGATAGTTCTATTATGTTTATTATGGAAAATAAACATCATCACTAATCATTCAAAAACAGAAATTATGAGACCTGAAGCCTAAGCCTGACTTCTTAAGAAGCCTGAACAGCCTGAAGAGGGCCACAGTTATCCTGCTCTAATTCTTGTTTGGAAAAAGGGACAGATCTGGACACAATCCCTGATTCCTAAGTGTTTCTGTGGGCTCTCAAATTGCAATCATACTCTACACAATCATCCACAGTGCATTTTTTTAAAGATCTTGTTTATTTATTTGACAGAGAGAGAGTGAGAGAGGGAACACAAGCTGGGGGAATGGGAGCAGGAGAAGCAGGCTTCCCGCTGAGCAGGGAGCCCAATGCGGGGCTCGATCCCAGGACCCAGGGATCAGGACCTGAGTCAAAGGCAGACGCTCAATGACTGAGCCACCCAGGTGCCCCATCCCCACACAGTGCATTTTTAGCCAGACAGGAGTACAGAAGAAGAGAGCTTGGAGGTCATGTACCCTTAAAAGGCTGGCAATTGTGGATGCCATGACATGCACACAAAAGGTGGGAAGGTAATGCTTGTACCCAACTTTTGCCTCAGCTTTGTTCACTCTCTATTCCTAGGTTCCTCACACCCTAGAGGAGCACGAAGCCTCCCCTGGGGTACCCCATCCAAGTCTGTCCTTTCTAAACAGAAAGCCAGTGCTGTGAACCCAGCCCTTCATTCCAACTTGTCCTTTTAGAATTTATAACTGCAAGTGCCTGCCCTCTGGCAGCTTTCTTTTTAAAAAGTAACGTACTAAACAACTTCACACTAAGAATGAAAGGAATGGCAGTAAGATCTCATCTCTACTGACCAAACAGCTCCAGCCAGCACATTTTATGAATCATGATTCCTATGGGGACATGTTAGCCTCTATAACAGTGAAAGAACTATGCTAGAAGAGAAAGAGGAAATAATCTTCCTGGAATCCTTTAAATTACATTTACTAGGATTTTTACTTACTTAAAATAGAAGATACAACTACTACTCTTTCCAACATTTAGGAATAAGGGTGCATTTTATTTTTTAAAGAAATATTTTATAATGTAAGATTTTGTAATATAATGAAAAAAAGGTAGGGTTAGTACAACAAATATACTTAAAGGACAATTATAAACAGCATGATAAAGGCAAATAATGTTAAAAAGATGGGTGGCCTGTAGTTCCTAAGGCCCCAAAGTAGTTACAGTACTGGCACTAATGGCATTATTAAGCTATTTACTTTTATTAGTATTTACAACTATGTACATTTATGTATATGTTTATACATGGATATATGTAGTTATCAGTGTGACCAAGAAAGAATTCACAAAAACTTCTTTTTTTATTACAAAAAAAGTGATTTAATTCTATTAGATGCAATTTTGGGTTCCAAAGTAATGAAACAAGTATCTACTTATCTGGTCATTAAATGCTAACTGTAATGGAAGAAAAATGATTGTTTTAATTTTTTTTTAATTCTAGAAGCAACACTAACATTCCTACCAGTGGTGTCTTATATATTTTTATAACATTTTCAAGGCTATTCAATTACAAAAGGAGTAGTAGGTGTTTTCCTGACTAGAGTCAAAATATAATTATCTATTTATATGTTCCATGCATAGTAAAGTATTTACAGTATGATTTCCATTATTTTAAAAGAGATAAAAAAATCTTTAAGGGTTCACATTTATAATGAAATTTATCATAGATTAGAAAAAAATTTTCCCGTGATAGAAGAAATCCCATCACGATAAAAAATTACAGAAAAAAGAATGTTTGCTCATAGTTCGTACTTAAATGAAGACCTAGAATAGCCAACACAATGTTGAAGAACAAAGTTGGAGGAATAATACTACCTGACTTCACTATATAGATACAGTAATCAAAACACTCTAGTATAGGTTAAAGAATGGCCAAACAAATGGAAAAGAATAGGGAACCCAGAATAAATACAACCAACTGATCTTTGAGAAATGAGCAAAGGTGATAAAATGGAGCAAAGATAGTCTTTTCAACAAATGGTGCTGGAACAACTGGACGTTCACATGCAGAAACAAATAAATCTAGACATGGACCTTATACCACTCCCAAAATTTAACTCAAAACCAATCACAGGTCTAAATGTAAATTAAAACCATAAATCTCCTAGAAGTAACCTAGGCGAAAATCTAGGTGACTTTAGGTGTGGTGATGACCTTTTTGGATACAACACCAAAGGCATGATCCATGTTATAATTGATGAGCTGGATTCCCCTAAAATTAAAAACTGCTCTGTAAAAGACCCTGATGAAAAGATGAGAAGACAAGTCATAGACTGGGAGAAAATACTTGCAAAAGACACATGTGATAAATGACTTTTATCCAAAGTATACAAAGAAATCTTAAAACTCAACGATAAGAAAATGAACAACCTGATTTTAAAATGGCCAAAGACCTGAACAGACACTTCAACGAAGAACATATTCAGATGGAAAATAAGCATATGAAAATAGTTCAACATCATTTGTCATTAGGGAAATGCAAATTAAAACAACAAGATACCACTACCCACCTCTTAGAATGGCCAAAATACTGACATCACCAAATGCTAGTGAGGCTATGGAGCAACAGGAATTCTTATTCATTGATGGTGGGGATGCAAAATGCTACACAGACAGTATGGCAGTTTCTTACAAAATTCAACATACTCTCACCATATGATCCAGCAATCACACTCCTTGGTATTTATCCAAAGAAGCTTATAAACCTAAGTCCACACAAAACCTGTACACAGATGTTTATGGCAGCTTTATTCATAAGTGCCAAAACTTGGCAGCAAACAAGGTATCATTCAGTTTGTAAATAAATAAACAGTAGTATATCCACACAGCAGAATATTATTCAGTACTAAAAAGAATAAGATATCAAGTCATGAAAAGACATGGAAAACCTCAAATAGATACTGTGAAAAAAGCCAATCTAAAAGGCTACAAACTGCATGACATTCTAGAAAAAGCAAATCTACAGAGAGATTAAAAAGACTTAAAAGGTCAATGGTTTCCAGGGGTAAATGGGAAGGAATGATGAACAGGCTGAACACAGAGGGTTTTTAGGGCAATGAAATTATTCTGCCTGACACTATAATGGTGGATGCATGTCGTTATACATTTGTCCAAACCTATAGAATGAACATCAAGAGTGAACCCTAAGGTAAACTATGGACTTTAGGTGATATTGACATGTAAGTGTAGGTTCACTGATCGAAATAAATGTACCACTCTTGTGCAGAATGTTGACTGCTGTAGGAAGTTGTGCATAGGTGGGGGCAGGTGTTATATGGGAACTCTCTATTTTCCACTCAATTTTGCTGTGAACCCAAAACTGCTCTAAAAAAGAGTATCTATTTAAAAAAAAATAATGGAGAAAACATTTAAATATTTATTTAACATTTTTAATATAGTGTATACAAATAGATGTTCTGGATTCCACAGCTACATTCCTTAGCTAATAATACAGTTTAAATTTTCTGTAATATAAACTTATCTTATTCTTTTACAAAGAAGGTACAAATATTGGTGGCTATACAGGATATTTCTTTCTTTTAGGATTTTCACTGAAAGGCTGTCAATGTTTCTCCAGATAACATTTTAGGATCATCAGACATTCACTACAAATACATCTTGTGAGGCGATCTAGAACAGAGGTTGGAAAACAAGCCACATGCAGTTGCTGCTTATTTTTGCAAATAAAGCTTTATTGAAACACAGCTGTGCCCAATTGTTCATATACTGTTCTTGGGTGCTTTCATGCTACAACAAAGAACATAAAGCCCGCAAAGCCTAAATTATTTACTACGCGGCCCTTCACAAAAAGTTTCCTGGCTCCTGACTAAGAATAAGTAGTTGGTGTTTGGTAATATTTTTGTTTAAAGAAAGAATATTGGTCTTTACCATTTCTTTATTTGTACATAATAAATAATGCAATTCATAAAGCAGCTTCCTAATGAGGATAAAAAAATACACTGATATAGAATAAATGCACATAAAGCGATAACGACACAATGGTTAGTGGAGACTCCACACTCATATGGACTGAATTTACACCTGCACTAGTGAAATGATGGAAACATGTTACTTTAGTTTGTATAGCACCTCATTTTCTTCACCTGTCAAATGATGATAATAGTACATGCCTCATTGGCTGGTGAGAGAATTCAGCAAAAATAAATATAACTTAAGCAGATTCAGACATTTACTAATCACTAGGAAAAATAAGTCATTAGTATTATATAATTTAATCATGATTTCTTTTCCCAAAAAGTTATTGTTAAACCTAAGGACATTCTCTTGAGATTACTTAGAAACGTGATTTTAAAACTATTTCTTAAAGGGACAAAATGGATCAAAGATGCTCAGTGGGCAGTGTTCCGTGTCTTCAAGTTTAATTCATCTTTGATTTGTTTATATACTGAGGCTTGAAACAAGATTTAGTCTGGAGAAAAGGATTTCACTGCTCTTAAAACAAATTTAAAAACCAAAGGACCAGAAAGTATTTAATTTTATGTGCCATAAAAGGTTAATAACAGAAAAAAATTCTATAATAAAATAAAATGATCCAAAGACCCATATACAATTGGGCAAGGATTAAGTTTTATGTAAGCAATTATTATTATTCCACTTTTTCTTTAACAATCTTGATTGGAGCATTTTGAACAATGGAATTTAAAAGTAAAATTGCTTAACTTCCAAGCACAATAAAACAACAGAAAACTTTATTATATATATTTCAGTTGATACTACTTCATGAAAACAGGAAGAATAATGTAACATTTCAAATTTTTACATTATGTAAAAAAAATACAAATTGAAATTTTTGAGGTATGAAAGAAGACTGGTGCTTTTTAAAAAGATTAAAAAAAAAACCCCAAACCACAGAAGTTTAAAGGATGAAATTCTTCTCTGTCTTATTTATTGAATAAAATGGCAAACAAAATAGCATGACCTATCAATACTGGGATGATAATATTATCTATGAATATTTTATGACTTACATGGCTAACCACAGGAACTAAAAAATTATTAAGAACTAAAAACTCACAGTCATGATCTCAGAATTCAAGAAAAATTTTAAGAGCCTAAAAATTAATTATAACCATTAAGTATTCTCTAAAAACAGGATAAAAGAAAGTAAGTGTACCTGGTGTCCAGCCTTTACTTGCTTCAAAACACTTTCATAGCATACTTCGTCCATGTTATTCAATTGTTGTACCTTAAGGTTTTTAAAACACAAATAACATAAAATGAAGCAATGATAAACTCTCTAACTACCAAAAAAACCTGCAGATTTTAAGGCATTTTTTCCTTTCAGATTAACTAGAACACAGAAGCAACAAATGCAATATAAATACCTTGCACGTAACAACCTAATAAGACACAAACACAATATAGTTTAAAGGTACAAATAAAATACCTCATCGAATACTTTCAAGAGTAACCAACTTTCTAAATGTGCCAAGTTTTTTAAAGACAATTTCAAGGATTATATACTAGTTGTAGATATTCCTGAATAATTTTAAGTTCTTTTCTCTGCCTTCCCCAGGAAAGCCCACTCTTCAGGCTGTTTTTCTTCTATTTCATTCTATGAACTAGGGCACTTTCTTGTGGAATTCTCAAAATCACCCAAACACTACTAGTAGAATACCATGGTATATATAATGTTGAAATCGAAGGAAACATGCTGTTTTTGTAATATATATGGAAAGGGGTATTTTTCTACAGAAACATTTTTCAGATTAATTGAAAATTTAATATCAAATTCATGAGGGTCTCATTTTCCCTACTAATGATGAGGAAAACTTCCAACCAAAAAGGTAAGACGGTTGATCCAAAGGAGCAGGCACATGATTCAGCCTGTATCTCTCTAACGCTTATTAAGAGTGTGGAGGAGATGAAAATGTCACACACATATGAAATGACTATGATTTAGATTATTTGCTTTAATAAAGTAAATGTTTTATCATTCTGTTACTCTTATGATTTGTGGTGACTAAGTAAAATAAGATAGTCACAAGATAATTTACTCTCCATTAATGATTCAAAAACAACTTCAGCTCGCAATAATTTTTTCAGTGTAGTTTGAGTTGAGTTCCAGCCAAAGTCATTATTTCAAATTAGAGGTGTCAGGCACACCATCTTCCTATGTTCTTTCATAACTCAATCACATCATGTGTTTCTGAATAAAACTCTGAGAAACCTATAAGAGTTTCCTCCTATACAAGATGACCAATTAAAAACTGCTTAGTAAATATACTAAACAACACCCTGGGGAAATGCTTAATGGTTACCAATTGTATATTTCACTGAGTATAAAAATAATACATTTTAGCAAGACAAAAAATATATATCTATAATTAATAAATACATATAATTAATTTACTATTTACAGTATGTAAGATATGTAAAAGTGTTTTCCTAATATTGCCAAACTTTTCTAAACTTACAAAATAATTATGATGGTTTAATCACCTGATGCCATTCCTTTTATGATTACAATGTTAACATATTAGGGTGCAAACACTTTGAATTTAATTAGCTTTAAGTGATTTACCACTTTGTATGACAGAATTGAAAAAAAAGTTTAAAATGGCTGAAAAGCATCTGAAAAATTTTTCTTCTCTGTATCTTTCTGTGATAACCATCTGCTATCATTTAAATTATAAAGCTGAAAGAACAATCTAAAGCTATAAAAAAACCCAGCTCTACATCTGTCCTAATGATACATTAAAATACACTAAATAATCAAATATATATTAAGTGACTGAAAAAAACCAAGTATGTGATACTGAAAAGCACTTGAAACAATTAATGATAAAATATGCACAGCATAACTATGAACATGAACTATTCTTTTGTCCGTAAGTCTGAAATGGCTCCCTACAACTCTAAAGATACCTTACTTTGATGCAACGTAGATGGAGCATAGACTGTAGTGACAGTCACTTCTGGTATTTTTTAGCTGAGTATTTTATTTGTAATAGTATAAGGTAAAATGACCCTACTTTACTTGTAAAAATTTTTTAAGACAAGTAATGCAATACATTAAAGACCAAGGTTGACACAATAACACATGATTTCATCTTATTTTCTTTTATGAAGAGGTCATAAGGCATGCGAATCTTCTCTTAACCTTATTTCTTCTACAGAAAAAAAAGGGTCATTAAACAGAATATTAAATGCATAAATTTTGAGCAAAGTACAGTATTCTTTCACAATATTACAGAAGTCTGAAATAAGCCCCTAATACTGTAAATGGTACATAGTAGTACTATAAACAAGCTTTTAAAAGCATTATAAGGAATTTCACTCTTTATTAATTAATATGGTAATTATAAAATGTTAAAAGTGAAATAGAACACCTCCATTAATAGTTGCAACTAGGAATTATTTTTCAATTGCATAAAATGTATTGTTTATTTTAGATGAATATCGTATCAAAATTTATATTACTGGTTTAATGAGAGCCTTTTATTATTTCATACCAGCCTTCAATCATATCAAAATAACTTTTTCAAACAATGAATCATGGAACACTACATCAAAAACTAAAAAAAAGAAAAAAATTCTGTTCTTAAAGGTCAATAAATCATACACACACACACAAAATAACTTTTTGAAAGTTATGTTATATATAACTTGTATTCTTAGCTAAGAATACAAAATATACATTGATAATAACAATGCAAACTATAAGCAACTTTGGAAAGAGTTTTTCTACTATATATAGTTAAAGAAGTGTGCCTGATTTTGTCTAAGCCATTCAATTTGTAATCCTACAGATTAGGTTTTATAGAGAAATGCCAAGCAAGCATTAAACAATACATCAACAAAAACAGCTTTAGAAAAGTATATTATTAAAAAAATTATTTACCTTATTTGCACTTTTAACCCCCAGAAATGTCTGTCCAAGAGGAACTGGTCGAAAACGGCCATCAAAGTAGAAAAGTCCAATACAGGGATTAACGTGTAAAAACGTAGCAACATCGAGGTAGTTGGGTAAGGTCGCAGACAGCCCAAGAATTCTTATCATACTCTGTGTGGATTCCACCTACATGGGTTATATTATTTAATGTCTGATGTAAATTCAACCCATTTGGATTTTTACAGAGTTTGGAATAACTTTTAATAAATATAGAGTATGAAACATTTACAATAAAACAAGATTCCCCCCCACCAATATGTAATAATAACACATAGTCTAAAAGACAGAGATTATGAAAAAAAAAACCTGGCCTAAACCTGGCATTAAGAATAATATAAAATAATTTAAAATGTAATTTTAGTAGATTTCCTGAACTGGAAAATCCTATTAGTTAAATGGGTTTTTGTTTTGTTATCTAAAAATGTAACAAGGTAAGTGACATACATGGATTAGGTTTTAGTCTAAGTTTTACCAATTTATAATTTCAGGTGCTAAAAACTAAAAACATAAAAGTCTAAAATAAGTAAGGTAAAATATTTCTAGTGCTTTACAAATTTAAATTTAAAATGCACAACAATTTCATGACAGAAATATTTGAAACTGTGTTACAATAGATTCAATGAAAAATTATTTCCAGGGGCATTCTAAACATTTTGTTTTTTTAATTACTTATTTATTAGTTTTGTTTCTTTTCTTTCTCTCTCTCTTTTTTTTTTTTAGAGGTGGGGAGGGGCAGAGGCAAAGGAAGAAAGAGAATCGTAAGCAGGCTCCACACCCAGCATAGAGCTTGATGCAAGGCTCCATCTTACAACCTGGAAATCCTGACCTGAACCGAAACCAAGAGCCGGACGCCTAACCTACTCAGCCACCCAGGTGCTTCTCCATGGATCTTTTAAAAAAAATTCTTGAAGACTCATTTATAAAATCAGCAGTTTCCTTCCCTAATTACAGACTGCTTACTCAGTCCATAATTCTTTACCTATTTTATAGTATTCCTCTTAGTATGTCATCGTAACATATAGTTAAGTGTATCAGTAAAACAGACGAATTTCTGAGAAACAAACACAACTAACTGTTCTATCATCACAGAGGAAAAGTTCTCAAATTGGCTTACCAAATTATTATTAAGCACTTTATATTAAAATAATTTTATACTCATAACAGAAAGTTTGATTACAAGGAGTAACAGCCAAAATATGGGGAAAAATTATAAACTACTCAAAAAATGTATCAAGCCACATTTTTTTCTGTTCATTGGTGTAGTATAATACGCTCATTTTGTTTCTGAGCACTGCTGACAACGCTGATTTATTGTTCACCAACTATCTACTAAGCTCTTAATGACAGGCACAGTGCCAACAGAGCAGGAGCTTAGAGTCTATATGCATTAATGACAGCAAACATTGTGATGTGTCCTATTAATAGCAGCACTTCCTAAAAACTGTGAGAATAATGGACAGAGATCACTAATTAAACCCAGGTAAGTCAGGGAAGGCATGCTGAGTGCAGGTAATGATTGCTGGCATTCTAATCTGAGAGAACAAAAGACAGGCAGGAAGGCCAGAAAAGAAGGTGAGTTTAAGACAGTGAGTTAAAAGATGGCCGCACTTAGAACTAGTGGTATGAACTAGAGAACAAAGGTGACAGAAGACCTGGTTAGAAATGCAGACATGACCATGAAAGAGCTCACATGTTGAGGAGTTTGTCCATTAACTGTTCATGAGTACTCAGCAGTGTCCAATTCTATCTCAATTATGTTTTCAGGTCTAATTCATGATAATTTATAGCACTGTCATCTTTTTAAGTTTCTAAATATTCTGTAAAAGGTCTTTACCATTTCTAATTGTATTTATTCACTGGTTTTCTACTTGTGATTAGACTTGTGAGGTTTCTTTATTCTACTTAGTTTTTTTTATTTTATTTTTTATTTTTATTTATTTTTTAATATATTTTTTAAGATTTTATTTATTTATGTGACAGAGAGACAGCCAGCGAGAGAGGGAACACAAGCAGGGGGAGTGGGAGAGGAAGAAGCAGGCTCCCAGTGGAGGAGCCCGATGTGGGACTCAATCCTGGAAAGCCAGGATCACACACTGAGCCGAAGGCAGACGTTTAACGACTGCGCTACCCAGGCGCCCCTCTACTTAGTTTTTTTTAAAACTATTTTAGTTTTTTAAAAAAATTCTATTGTGTTCCTATTTAATAATTTTATTTTTTCCGCTTTATTATTTTTTCCATTTGTTTTCGTTAGAATATTCTATTTAAAATTGTCTAATATTTAACATTTAATAATTAACATATTTATGGTCCTTCCATTCCTGTTTCATTTTAGAGTAAAATTCTTACTCTGAATTATAATTCTGGGTGTATAAGACTACTGTCTTTTTCTCCTCTCCCTTCCTTCCATAATCACTTACTGACCTCTAAGTGGTGGACGATTAATCTTTCAATTGGTTAAGTTTTCAATCTTCATTTTAGCAGATATAAAAGTGTAGAACGTATGCATGTATGTATGTATGTATGTGTGCATATATATGCATATATATCTATATAGATGTGTATATATAATTTTATCATATAAAAGTCATTTCTAAGTTTCTATTGTATTCTATAAAGACTATGATCTGTTCAATTTGTGCTTTGAGAAAATGTCCCATGGAGACCTGAGATTTATCTACTCATAGGATACACAATTCTACATGTTTGATCACTTTACCATATTAATAACATTATTCAAATTCTCTACATCAGCAATACAGGATGTTAGTATTTGCCAAAAGAAAGAATCATTTTAATCACATGCAAACTTCCCATTTTAAATTAGGATACAAAACATTCCTAAGGGGAATAATTTATATCATTAGCATGATACAGTAAAGGACCATTCACACCTAAGCCCTGGGGGTTCTGCAGAAATACTGGGTGGCATTCTGCAGACCCAAGTCTCTACAGTAGTCCTTCTGTCTGTGTTCCCATATCTCTTCTGCTTTCATATTTTGTATACTTTGCTTCTAAATAAAAGTCTGATTTAGAAAATGGTTTCTTACCTGAAAAAAAGTTTGAAAATCTCTGATGTGATTTTATTATTTTTTTTCAAAGATTTTATTTATTTATTTGACAGAGAGAGAGAGACAGCCAGCGAGAGAGGGAACACAAGCAGGGGGAGTGGGAGAGGAAGAAGCAGGCTCCCAGTGAAGGAGCCTGATGTGGGGCTTGATCCCAGGACTCTGGGATCACGCCCTGAGCCGAAGGCAGACACTTAACGACTGAGCCACCCAGGCGCCCCTCTGATGTGATTTTAAAAAGTGCACATGACTTAGAATGAACTTGGCAAGTTAATCAACCCATGAGAGAATGCATATAAAAAGATTTCTAACCTTAATGAAAGGCTATACGATATTATTATCTTTTTAAATCTAGGAATATATGTCATTCTCACTCTCTTGTTACCATAAGTAAAATAAGGGGGTTCATGGAAAGACATTTGGGTAAATATTTTATTTATTTCTTCACTTTCCTATGTTTCTTTTTTGTTCAAAATCTGCTTGTATCATGCTGGTATCCTCAAGTTTACTGCACCTAAGGGAGCAATTCCCAATGCCAGATTTCTCCTTGCATACTCTAATACAATGCACATACAGGTTGGAAAAATCCAAATGCCTGGGTATATTTCCTGACACAAAGGTTTCTTATAAACATAAGTGAAACTGTGGCCCTGTGACTTCCAAACTCTTTCCGTAAGTTTAGAGATGAGTTTAGAGGTTATATCTGAGCTTATTTGACTAAATAAAACACTACCCATGAGATATATATGGCTCCTTAGAGGATTTTTTTTTTAAAGATTTTATTTATTTATTTGACAGAGAGAGAGACAGCCAGCGAGAGAGGGAACACAAGCAGGGGGAGTGGGAGAGGAAGAAGCAGGCTCATAGCAGAGGAGCCTGATGTGGGGCTAGATCCCATAACACCGGGATCATGCCCTGAGCCAAAGGCAGACACTTAACCGCTGTGCCACCCAGGCGCCCCTCCTTAGAGGATTCTTAACCAGTTTTGTAAAAGAATAAGAACTATAACTTGTAAATCAAACTTCCTTTCAAATTAAAGGTATTTCTCTGGATATAAAAACAACCTCCATTGCAAAAAACCCTAAACTGAGTTTATCATGTACTGAATCAACACAAACATTTGTCTGGCAGAGTTTCAGACTGGTTAAAGAAACAGATCCATTTGCTCCATTAAACTTACAAATCAATGGGTTTGTAAAATTATTAAAAAAATGTATAAACTAGCTAAATTTATAGAAGAAAATGAAAAAAAAAGAAAATAAGCGAAATTTCAAAATATGCTTTTGAATTTAATTCAGAAAGTTTTACCTTTAGGTGATATTATCCAGAAAATAACTCAATAAGCCTTGGAAATCATATTTTGTAAATTATTGTTCATTCTCTGATTTTTAGCGAGTATTTTATAAGCCTGCTTTCACAAAGAATAAGGGGACAAAGTATGTTCTAATTTGATATTCATTATTACTAGAAAGGATTCAAGAATAAAATAAATAACAACAGTCAGAAAAGGTAGTAAACAAAAAAAAATACTCCTTAGACAGGAGAAGGATAGCATTTTAAGTAAGGTCAGAGAGGATTTTGTCAGCCATTTCATTAGTCAGTCAACAGATTTCAATTGTGTACCTAAATGCATTTTAGAGTGGGGGAAGGGGAGCACCAGGAAATAACAATAAACATAACAGTTTGCAACACACATAACAGGGTCTTTACAATCAAGGAGCTCACATTTTTGAGAGAGAGAGAGACAACCATAAACTCATAAACAAATTAGGCAATTTCAGGTATCAGTAAGTGCCATGTGTAAAACAAAACAGGGTAATGGCATAAAAGGTGGCATGGGAGGGGTCCCACTTTAAGTGGGATAATGAAGAAAAGCCTTGCTAAAGAAATACTTGAGAGATGATCGGGGATAAGAACCTTGAAACAGAAGAAAAAGTAAATGTGCAAAGGGAGATTGGAACAAGCTAGGCAGAAGGTAGATGAGTGAGAGGAGAGAGTGGACAGAGCTGAGTTTAGAGGTCAACTGAGAATCCTCTCATATATGACTCCGTAGACCATACTTCACAAGCTTGATTCAATAGATAGAAAGCAGCACTTTCTACCCACAATCCTGAAAAACACACATGGGAATTTACATTAAATAGCTATAGGAGCTTTGTAACAATTAAATGTATTAAGTCACCAGAAGCTCAGTAAGTTCCAAAACCGAAAAATAATATAGACCACTTTCTCTGATTACAGTGTAACACACCTAGAAAGATAAAACCAAGAAATGGCCAAAAATTCCTATTCACTTGGTGATTAAAATATATCATTATGATCTTATGAGGCTACTATCAACAACTTCATAGCAAGTTTCTGAGGAGGCTGTTGATAAATACGCTCAGGCTAAAAGACTCAGTGGGTATAAGAAAAGTAGTCCAATGTGAGTAATAGGAATACTTTCAGAATTAGCCATCCATCAACACTGGCTCAGGACCTAAACTTTAGGCAGTGGGGATATAATGAATAAGACACAGATCCACACATACAGGGACTGTTTGCAGAAGCATAAGGAGAGAGGTTTAAAACATGATAGAGATGGATGAAAATTAAAGTATAAATACATATATAAAAACATCTGACCATGAATTTGCTTTCACTAAAAAAATCATACGGATATCAGCAAAATCCCAAACCAAACCCAACTAAAAACAAAGGAACCCTCTATAGGGGAAACAATGAATACCTATTACTTAAGAAACCTCTTTTACATGTGATGAGAATCCTTTACAGTGATTAGAATGATGATTTTAATTACACAGTAGTTCTATGTAGTACTGCTGATGATTTGAAAGGAAATGAAAGTGATTTTTGGTTTTAAAATCATTATTTACAACATAAAAGTTACTGAACATATTTTTAGGGTATTCCCATGTTAAATATATGATACTCTGCAAACACCATAGACATTTTTCTGCTAAAAATCCATTTTAAAACTACTCTATTTTTAATCTAAAAATATAATCCTATTATTTTCAATATATATAATAAGCCTGTATGTGAATTACTTTCTTTTAAATGAGAATAATTTGGAACTTCATGTCCTAAACCAAATCTCGAAGCTCTATAAACTACACATATCTACCTAAAAAGTATTAATTGTTGAAAACTATAAAAATTTTAATATTTTACAGCTTCTTCTGTATCATTAACCCAAAACTACACAGTAAGTTTTTATGATGTTTGTCCTCAGATAAAATCTAAGTTCAGACAGTTAAGAAGATAACTAGTATTAGTTCAATGTTGTTAAATACAACAGATTTGGCCTTTCTTATAATTTTTCTTTTCCAAATTCCTCTCAGTCATGCCAAGTGTGTTGTGAATTTGGTTCCTAAGACCACCACACAATTTCAGAACCTGAACACAATCTACACTGGATTAGAATAGCTTCTAATGGTGTTTCCCTTAGTTACAAATGTTGACGCGCTATATAAAACACTGCCATCTACTGGGAACATCTGGTAATCAAAAGCAAATAATAAAAACAGAAACTTTGCTTTTTAATAAACATAGTTATGCGCTTTGTCATAGCATATTAAGGATATAAGAAGAATCACATAGACCCTCTATCAAGGATATTAAAATCTAGTAAAAGATACAAATGAAGACAGAATTAATTATAGCAAGTTGTGAAATAATAAGGATGACAGTGATAAGTGCTAAAAATGTGCAAAGTAAAGGAGCAGAGAGGGAATACAGAAAAGGTGTAATTCATTTTGAATAGCGAACTAGGAAACACTTAATAGAAGAGGTGATATTTGGCAGATTCAAAAGAACAGCAGGTTTTCAACAGATGAACGTGTGGAGTGATAAAGATATATAATTTTGCATTTATAACCCTAATCTCATAACCAATAATGCATTCTGCCTCCAGTGAGATGAATTTCATCTCCAAAAATGAGTCAATGGTATTGGAAAGGAAATGGGGAAAAAGGAATGCATAGGTTTGTGGGGCTGGAACCTATTATAGCTAAGGAATATGTAGAAGTTAAAATTAGACAAATAGATCACAGCTCCAATAATCTTTAATGTCCAGATATGGAATTTAAACATTTTTCTTCAGATAACAAATAGCAAGCCATCAGTAGTTTAAAAGCATAGGGGTGATAAACCATACAACTAGAGTTTCATTATATGATGGAGATATTAATGTGTATATGAATATATTATATATTTAGGTGTTATATATCTATATTATATATAATATATACTCCTGTATCATATATTAAGATATACATTTCTATAATTGCATCATACATGCAATAAACAAATCTATAATACATTTTACATATTTATTTTATATATATTTAACTTTATATAGTTTACATATTTATATATTATATATAGCATATTATACCTTTATAAATAATAACAAAATATTTTTAAATTTATATTGCATTTATATATATAAAATACATAATGTCATGTGTCTGTGTACATATATACAAAAGTATTAGCAGCAGGCCTGGAATCTATTTGCTCCCTTAACTGGGGGTACTCAGGAAAGAAAGATGTCCCAGTCAAATCCCTGTACACTTGCTAATGACCTCCTGGTAAATGTACTAATAATATTCACTTGACTTCTAATGTTCTACAGTTAGAGGAAAGTCCTTATCTTCATAATGTTTTCAGCTGATGGATGTGGTCTCTGTGGCTCAATGTAAATAATCCTAGAATGTATGGATTCCTATGGCATGGCTCCCAAAAAACATCACTAAGCTATATAAGTATCATGCTATAAAATAAAAATATTTTATGATTAAAATAGCTCTCTTTTCTGTAAATGATGCCCTGCATGCTTCTTTTTGAGAACTCCTATATAAAATCTGGGCCAGAACCAATCCAAAATGGCAAGAAAGGCCCTAGAAAGAGTGACGGGAGTTCCAGGCTTCTCCGTGCTTCACCTGCGTCTCACAACTACCTGTATCCTTGGAATTCTTAAGTCGGATATTAGCTAAAATCTCTGATTTTTGTCATTTTGAATATTTCAACCCTTTGTGTTTTATGCATGTTTATGTGTATATGTATTCATGTAATTTTAATTTTTATGGTAAAATATGAACATGTCCCAGCAACCGTCGAATTTCATCTCTATTATCAAAACACCTTTATAGTTTTGTAGCATATCCTTCCATGAATATGCATCTTACGCTACCCAAGCCTAAAATCTAAATGTAAGCAAGAACTCTGTTAACTATATCCACAGCACCAGGAACTATGTGGTTGGCATATGTTCACTAGATGAATTGAGAATACAAATGTATCGCACATTTTTTCTTTACATAAACGAGACTGTGCCACATATAGAGGACAGCTTCCTTTTTCGATGAGAATATAACATATCTTTTAAGTCCAGTTTATACAGCTCTACCTCCTTCTTTTTAAAGGCTGCAATGTAGCATTTTATGGCATGAATATAATTTATTAAACCATTTTGTCTTTTGTTGGACATCTGGGTTGCTTCTAACATATCTTGCATTAACAAGAAAGCTACAGTGAACACTGCTGTTATTATATGTATGTGTTTGTGTTATTTCCCTACATTAGATCCCTAGAAGTAAAAAACGCAGGGTTTATTTTAGTGGGTGCTTTCAAATAAATTCTTTTTTCACTTTTGCTAATCTGATAAAACTCTCATGTCCTTTTAAGCATCTTTTCTATAATGCACAGTATGTTTATTTCTACCATGAAATGCTTTCTCCAAACTTTTAAAAAGTTTGTATTTCTTAATTTATAATAACTATTAATAGTTTTTAATATTTAGATACCCAAATGTACCACATGTCCCCTTTATAACCTTTAGGGTTTCGTATTTTGCTTAGAGCTTCTCTATCCCAAGGTTATTAAAAAATGCTCTCTTATATCTTCTTTAATGTACTGAGAGTTTTGTTTGATACAGCTAAATTATTAACCACCTAGAATTTTATGGTGGATTAACCAGATGAAAACACACTATTTTAAAGCATTTTAAAATGCAATATTAACTTCCTAAAATTTTGGACTTCATTTTTTATATTAAATTCCCATACCTAGACCTGGATCAGANTTATATTAAATTCCCATACCTAGACCTGGATCAGAGCTGTTTAGCATATGAAATATAAAAGAAGTGATATCTAACTAATGATTGGGGTGAGAGAAAGTGTTAAGGAGGAAAACTTGAGTGTGACTCCCAGGATTTGGGCTTGAGAACCAACTGGACTACTATGTCATATATAAGCATACAAGAGAAGATGGCAGAGTTTCTGACATGTTTAACAAGAGATGTCTATGGATATCAAAATAGAAATGTACAACTGCATTTGGATAGGGCTAAAAGTCGGGGAACGAATTGACTATACAGATTTAGGTGACACAGGCAAATAAGTGTTATTTGACAAGTGACAGAGACTTGAAGAATGTAAATATTTTAAGGATGAGAAAAGGGGACAGCAAGGGAGTCTGTAAGAGCAGTTAAGTAGGTGGGAAAAAAAATCATGTGAAGAAAACCAGAGCAAGCTGACATCATGGAACCAAAGGGAATAAAAGTTTCAGGACTAAGAAAATGATAAATTATATCAAATATAAAAAATGAGTAGTATTAAAAAGTAAAAAAAAAAAAAAAGATTTGGTTTTAGGACTGTCTTTTCGATTTGATGAAGGGCAATCCTGGTAAAACCATTTTATTACCTATGTTGGAACAATAACCAGTCTGCAATGGTTGGAAGTCAAAGGAGAAACAGTGAATATAGATTAGTATTTCCAGAAGACAGGTGGTAAAAAGAGCTTTATTAATCAGAAGTTGTTGGAGAAGGATAGGCTTGATGGAGGTATTTTGGTAAAAAGGAGAAGGACTTTGCGGTTCTTTTAAGCTGAAGAGACAATACTCACTGAATGGGAGAAGTTAAAGACACACAGGAAAGAAAACGGATAACAGGATAACAGAGGGAATGAAAGGAATGGGGTCTAAGGCAAGTGGAGACTGGGCCTCTGATTGAAGAACAGGGGATGGGATGATGAATATGGATATGGGGAGGGGTCTGAGGTTTTTTGCTGGGTGGGTAGTAGAAGGGCAAGGGAATTCAAGCATGAAGGACTCTGATTTCCATTCAGTAAATATATTGTCCTGTAAGAATGAAGCAGGCCAGAGAAAGAAGGAACATGGGAGGAGTCTGGTGAGCTTGGAAACGACTCACTCTAGGGAAACAGAAGAAAAGCGGCTTACAATTGTAGTTCCAGGGTGATCCCAATGATGCAGCTAAACTTGGAGTCTACAAATATATCTCTGTGATCTTTTCTGCTCGTGCTTAGCGCCTGGCTAGAGGCATATACATGGTTCAATTGACTGATGGTTGGAATTTTGCCAGGTAGTCAGGGGTAAATAAGTTGAGGTTATTGAAAAAGGAAAAATTGGTCATGGAGTCTTGGCTATTTCAGAAAGAAAACAAAACCAGGAGAATATGGATGAAAGACAGCAAGAGATGGAAAGTCTAGGAATTAGAGTTCTTGACTAGGTTGAAAAACTAGTTTTCATCTATTTTCTATACATGTACAATCTACCAACAAATATCACTTTAATACTCATGGGTATTCTAAGACACTTTATCTTTTTACTTAATGAAATGAGGGGCTGGTAGAAAATAATCACGATACATTGGTAAATTTACCAATTTTTGTTTTGACTATTTATGAATAGCCACAAAGCTCTGGAACTAGAGACAGCGCATATGTGTCTTTTTTTTTTTTTAGTAATGATTAAGATTATGTATACAAGGTGATTATACTTTATTTTATCTAGTATATCAGAAAAATTATAAATCATGTTCAGATTTTTTCAGGGGGTAGAAGTTTAAGTGTAGACAGGAGAGAAGTGGAGGAAATCACTAATATTTGCCTATGTTCTATTATATTTTAATACTGCTTAGTCAATATTAGACTTAGCTTTGCAACAATGGTTTAGAAATTTTCCTGTATTTACT
The DNA here is from genome assembly GCF_002007445.2 of Ailuropoda melanoleuca. Taxonomy (NCBI): domain Eukaryota; kingdom Metazoa; phylum Chordata; class Mammalia; order Carnivora; family Ursidae; genus Ailuropoda; species Ailuropoda melanoleuca. The sequence goes on from NC_048227.1 coordinate 51,621,528, forward strand.
TTGGTTAATTTATAGAGACTTCAATAAAATAAGGCTTGGAAGGAAGAAAGAAAGAGTACTTTCAACATGAAAACAAAAACTAAAGGTTTCTCCATACTAAAATTATCTTTATTCCCATGAATATACATATTAATATTTTTTGAATGCTATATTTAAGCTTAAAAACTTACTCATCCCTCTAAAATAAGCTTAAAAATAACTTCCTCTTACCTGCCGTAAAGTACGTGCCACTATGCTTTCTAACACTGGTCCTCTATCTTCATGCAGCAAATGAACTTCATCAAGAATAAGGAGCTTTACAATTTGGGAAAGAGCTACATCGCCGACACTCTTTCTTGTCACTACATCCCATTTTTCTGGAGTGGTCACAAGCATCTATAAGGTAAGATGAATTAAAAAAGAGAAAAAGTCACATAGATTATATAAATTTCAAATGTGTCACTCAGAAAGAAATATGATTGGCAACCTTTATACAGATGAAATAAAAGTGTTTAAAATATCCGGAATGATATGTAATTCACTGTAGACACCGTCACTTCAAAAGTAATATTTCATTTCACTTAGCTTCACTTAAGTTGTGATGTTAAGCAGTTATTTAAAACTCAATGATGATAGTCTGTCAAAAAATTGTAGTGAACTGGGGTGCCTGGGTGGCACAGTCGTTAAGTGTTTGCCTTTGGCTCAGACCATGATCCTGGCGTTCCGGATTGAGCCCCACATCAGGCTCCTCTGCTGGAAGCCTGCTTCTTCCCCTCCCACTCCCCCAGCTTGTATTCTCTCTCACTGTCTGTCTGTCTCTGTCAAATAAATAAATAAAATCTTTAAAAAAAATTGTAGTGAAGTGTACAAAATACACAGCTTTTTTGAAAAGTATCTTATGATGTAAAAAACAAATGATTCTGGGGCTCCTGGGTGGCTCAGTCAGTTAAACCATCTGCCTTTGGCTCAGGTCATGATCCCAGGATCCTGGGATTCAACCTTGCTTTGGGCTCTCTGCTCAGCGGGGAGCCTAATTCTCCCTCTCAATCTGGCCCTCCCCTGCCCCTGCTCCTGAAAAGGGACAAGGAAGTGAACCAAGTGTTAAAAGGCAATAAAAAAGAAACCAAGAATCCACTCTGGGAATGGTTACCTGTTTACACCTATCTAAATCTGAAGGAAACTTTACTACTGACAGAGTTTTCAAAAAATTGCCCTTTATTATCAACTAGTATATGCAGTATTACATACCAAAAATGAATACATATAATACAGCCTAACCGGCACATAATAGCAACCCAAAGACTGAGATTGGAGATTCCAGGGCATGTAGAGCAGGAGGTAAGCTCAAGCCATTTATGTGAGCCTCACAGCAGCAGACCATTTAATGTGAAACTGTAATTATAATTCTCTTAGCTTTTCATATATTAAATTGTTTGTGTTCTCTAAAAGCATCCTGTGGCAGAGAAAAAGATGACAAGTTTAATACCTTCTACGGTAGTAATACTACATTAGGAAATAAGCCAATATGTGGATAACTCAAAGAATACTAGATAACAAATCAAAACCAAAGCTTCTTGTGGCCAGTATATCAGGATTAGAGAGACTGATGATAGTCACAACTGAACTGTGCTTAGAAGGGGTAACTGAGATGATGATCTGATTGTTCTCTCAACATTTTTGTTATTTCACATCTGATTAAGTCACCTATGAGGACAATAATAACATTTTTTTTTTTAGATTGGTACAAGTTATATATAAATTCTTAACAAATCCATAATCTAAATTTATCAACATGACCTGTTGCATTATTAGAGATATCACTGCTATCATTATGAAATGAACTATATCAACTACAAAATTTTGAAGCTGTACTTGAACAGAAATTAACAAACTATAGTGAAATGGATTAAGGAATTCATATCTAAGATATGAAATATTATAAATCCAAAGCTACTTAGTTCAAAGTTGCTAAAGCTAAATGGCAATATTGAGATCACATCAAATTTCACAGAAAAGATATGCTGCTGCAATTAAGTATAAACAGATGTATAATAAATTTTGAGACCTAAAATGGGTAGAAACATCCACTGTGCATTAAAGTCTCTAGTAACAAATTTAAATTGAACTTCTACTTTGAATAATGACAAATTTTAAATAATCCAAGATATATTAATATAAATACACCCAGGGATTACTTACTAACAACCCTTTTCATAAAAATCCTGGAAGACATGCCTATCTGTTTTCAAAATGACAATTCTCCTACACTGTACATTTAATATCAAAATTTAAATAAGTAAGCTTATTAGTTACAAATGTTAGGAACAACACAGGGTACACTTTTAAATAATAAATACAAAGCTTGGCTACCTACCTCACCACGAACTTAGAATATTATGCTAATACTGTCTTATAATTAACTTTCAGAGATGACGATGTGGTAACAAATTCCAAAAACAAATTTTTCTGCTATCAGAAAGTTATACCAAGGAAACCTTAAAAATCCATTTTAGCATTTTATTATACTTTACTTTCGGCATAGTGAGAAGAGGCTTCATTTATATTACTATTTCATCACTTCAGTTCCCTGAACTTAAAATGGCTAGAACATAAAGTGTCAACATTTGCTTAATGAATTGGAACTCATGCAAGACATTTCCATCTGCTCTTATACTGGGGCATGGGTTAACTGTCAACATTTTTACTGTCAACTTAAATTTCTCTCAATACATGTACTTCTTCCCCCAGAAATACAAAAATCATTATTTGAAACTGTTCCAATTTTATCCTGTCCACTGGGAAAATGGCATAGTCGCAATGTTATACACTACCATTGTGTCAAAAATTTGGTGTATTTAGTTTTAAAATGCTCATCCATTTGACAGAAATACCAAGCAACCTAAGACCTGCCAGAACCAACTCATCTGGTAATTCACTTAAACATTAATAATAATAATAATAATAATAATAATAATAATAATAATAATATATTACGGGGTGCCTAGCTGCTCAGTCATTAAGTGTCTGCCTTCAGTTCAGGTGATGATCCCAGGGTCCTGGGATCAAGGCCTGCATCGGGCTCCCTGCTCAGCGGGAAGCCTGCTTCTCCCTCTCCCACTCCCCCTGCTTGTGTTCCCTCTCTTGCTGTCTCTTTTTCTGCCAAATAAATAAATAAAATCTTTTAAAAATAATATTTATTACTATTATTTCACCTTTTAAAACACTATGACCTAAGGGAAATCACTTTATCTCTTCTTCCTTTTATTCTTCAGCTTTACTGAGATACTGAGATGTAACATATGTAAATTTAAAGTGCACATGTGATGATCTGATACAGGTATATAATGCAAAATGATTACCATAGAAAGGTTAATTAACCCTCCCATCCCCTTACACAATTACCTGTGTGTTTGTGTGTGTGTGTGTATGTTTTATCACCTGTGTGTGATAACATTTAAGGTCCATTCTATTAATAACTTTCAAATTACCATTAGCATGCTAGTATATTAAATCCTGAGAACATATTCATCTTACAGCTGTAAGTTTATATCCTTTAACCAATATCTCCCCATTTCCCCTATCTCCAGCCCTTGGCAACCACCACTCCACTACTGAAGTACAGCTTTTTTATATTCCACATTTAAGTAAGAACACACAGTATTGGCATAACGTCCTCAAGGTCCATCCATGTTGTCAAAAAGTTTGAGTTTCCCTCCTTTTTATGGCTGAGCAACATTCCATTGTACATATATAGCACATTTTCCTTATCCATTCATCTACTGGAGGACACTTAGGTTGTTTCCATGTCTTGGCTACTGTTGATAAGCTGCAAAGAACACGAGGGAACGTGAGGATGTTGAATTTTGTCAATTTTTTTTTTCTGCATCTGGTAAGATGATGGTATGATTCTTCTCTTTCATTCTATTAATATGATGAATTGGTCTGTTTAGATTTTCTTTCTTCATGAGTCAGTAGGTTGTATGCTTCTAGGAATTTATCTATTTTTCCTAGGCTGTCCAATTTACTGACGTAAAATTGCTCATAGTAGTCTCTTATGATCCTCTTTACCTCTATGGTATCCGAATTGGAAAGGAAGCAGTAAAACTGTCACTATTTGCAGAAGACATGATACTATATATAGAAAACCCTAAAGACTCCACCAAAAAAAACCCTGTTAAAACTATTTCAGTAAAGTTGCAGGATACAAAATAAATAGAAATCTATTGCATTTCTATAAATTAATAACAAACTATAATAGAAATGAAGAAAACAATCTCATTTACAATTGCATCAAAATGAATAAAATACCTGGGAATAAATTTAACCAAGGAGGTGAAAGATCTATACACTGAAAACTATAAGACACTGATGAAAGAAATTGATGAAGACACTAAGAATTAGCAAGATATTCTGTGTTCATTGATTGGAAGAATTAATATTGTTAAAAATGTCCACACTACCCAAAACAATCTATAGATTCAATGTAATCCCTATCAAAATCCTAATAGCGTTTTTCATAGAACTAGAACAAAAAATTCTAAAATAGGTATGAAACCACAGAAGACCCAGAATAGACAAAGCAATCTTGAGAAAGAAGAACAAAGCTGGAGTCATCACAGTCCCTGATTTCAAATTATATTACAAAGCTATAATAATCAAGAGTACAGTATGGGCCAAAAAAGAGTCACATATATAAGTGGAACAGAAAAGAGAGCCCAGAAATAAACCCACACATAATATGGTCAATTAATTTACAACAAAGGAGCCAAGACTATACAGTGGGGAAAAGACAGTCTTCAAAAAATGGTGTTGGAAAAACTGGATCGCCACACGCAAAAGAATGAAATCAGACCATTATCATACACCATGCACAAAAATTGACTGAAAATGGATAAAAGGCAGGAATTTAAGACCTAATAACATAAAACTCCTAGAAGAAAATAAGGGAAGTAAGCTCCTTGACATTGGATTTTAGGATCTGACTCCAAAAGCAAAGGCAACAAAAGAAAAAATAAAGTGGGACTACATCAAACTAAAAAAGCTTCTTCTCAGCAATGGAAACCATCAATAAAACGAGAAGGCAGCGTACCAACTGGGAGAAAATATTTGCAAATCATATATCTGATAAGGGATTAATATCCAAAATAAATACTCGAACAACTCAACAGCAAAACAAACAAACAAAGTAATCTGATTTTAAAAAATGGGCAGAGGTCCTTAACAGACATTTTTCTAAAGAAGATATGCAGATGGCCAATAGGCGCATGAAGAGACGTTCAACATCACTAATCATCAGGGAAATGTAAATTAAAACCACAATGAGATATCACCTTACACATGTTAGAAGGCTATTATCAAAAAGACATGAAATAAGTGCTGGAGAGAATGTGGAGAAAAGAAAACCCCATACATTGTTGGTGGGCATGTAAATTGGTGCCCTACTATGGAAAACAGTATGGAGGTTCCTCAAAAATGAAAAATACAACTACCATATGATCCAGATAGTCCAGATATTGTTTATTTATCAGAAAATAACAGCACTAATTTAAAAAGATATGTGTACCTCTATGTTCACTACAGCTTTATTTACAATAGCCAAGATATGGAAACAACCTAAGTTTTCATTAATAGATGAATGGATAAAGAAGATGTACACATACAATGGAATAATAGTCATAAAAGATAAGAAGGAAACTTACTATTTGCAACAACACGTATAGACCTTCAGGATATTATGCTAAGTGAAATAAATTAGAGAACGGTAAGCACCATACGATTTCACTTGTATGTGGAATCTAAAAAACAAAACAAATGAGCAAACAAGACCAAACACAACTTACCAATACACAGAACAGATTAGTTGTTATCAGAAGGGAAGAGGTTGGGGGTGGGTAGAATGGGTGAAGGTGGTGAAGTATATGGTGATGAATGATAAACAGACTCACTGTCGTGATCACTTTGCAGTGTATACAAAGAACAAATTATAATGTTATAAACCACTTTTACAGCAAAAAAAAATTAAAGAAATACAAGAAATTTTAAAGATAAATGTATACATTCTTGCTTTTATAATATTTAAAATTGATTTTGAAATTTGTATGTAGACTCTAAAAAATGCGGAAATTGTTTAAGCTAATTACATAAAAAAACCAGAATGGTAAAATACCAAAATATAGTCATTAAAATCCCATAGATTAATAATAGTATTACTAATAATAATGGTATTAATAATAGCATTACTATTATTTCATCAAATCTCAGGAGCCATTGATCATAAGCTACACCATCACTGTAAGTGTCATTAAGAAATTAAAAAAAAAACACTACCAAGAAAAATTTTCTTTTCATCAAGATAAGTGTATTCTTTCATGCCCATCACCTATTTCATCCATTCTTCCACCCAGCTCCCCTCTAGTAATCATCAATTTGTTCTCTATAGTTAACAGTGTTTCTTGGTTTGTTTCTCTCTCCTTTTTTCTTTTCCTTTGCTTGTTTCTTTTGTTTCTTAAATTCCACCGATGAATGAGATTATATGGTATTTGTCTTTCTCTGATGTACTTCACTAACATTATCCTCTATAGCTTTATCCATATTGTTGCAAATGGCAAGATTTCATTCTTTTTTAAGACTGAATATATTCCATTATGTATACTACTTCCTCTTTATCCATTAATCTATTGATGGACACTTGGGCTGCTTCCATAGTTTGGCTTTGTAAATGATGCCACAATAAACATAGGGGTGCATGTATTGCTTTGAAGTGGTGTTTCTGTATTTGGGGGATAAATACCCAATAGTCTGATTACTGGATGATAGATTAGTTTTATTTTTAATTTTTGAGGAACCTCCAAACTGTTCCCCACAGTGGCTGTACCAATTTTCAATCCCACCAACAAGGGTTACTTTTTGTCCACATCCTCTCTAATACTTGCTTCTTCTGTTGCTTCATTTTTAGCATGTATAAATGCAACAGATTTCTGTACATTTATTTTGTATCCCATGACTTTACTGAATTAACTTATCAGTTCCAGTATTTTTTTTTTTTTGGTGGTCTTCTCTATATATAGTATCATATCAACCACAAATAGTGAGAATTTTACTCCTTCCTTACCAATTTGGATGACTTTCTTTCCTTATGTTGTCTAACTGTTGTGGCTAAGACTTCTAGTACTATTTTGAATAGAAGTGCTGAGACTGGGCATCCTTGTCTTGTTCTTGACCTTAGGGGAAACACTCAGTTTTTCACCACTAAATATGATAATGGGCTCTGGGTTTTCCATACAAGACCTTTACTATTTTGAGGTATGTTCCCTCTAGATCTACTTTGCAGAGGATTATTATCATGAACGGATGTTGCACATTGTCAAATACTTTTGCTGCATCTATTGAAATGATCATATGGTTTTTATCCTTTCTCTTATTGATGTGACAAATTGAGTTGATTGTTTTGAGAATACTGAACAACCTTTCATGCCAGTATATGTCCCAATTGATCATGGCAAATGATTTTTTTAAATATATTGTTAACTTCAGTTTGCTAATATTTTGTTGAGGATTTTTACATCTAAATTCATCAGAGATACTGGCCTTTAGTTCTCCTTTTTTTTTGTAGTGTCTTTACCTGGTTTTGTTATCAGGCTGATATTGGCCTCAGAGAATAAATTTGGAAGTTTTCCTTCCACTTCTATTTTTTGGAATAGTTTGTGAAGAATAGGTATTAACTCTTTAAACATTTTATAGAATTCGCTTGTGAAGCCATCTGGTCCTGGACTTTTGTTTGTTGAGAGTTTTTTTGATTACTGATTGAATTTCATTGCTGGTGATTAGTCTGTTCAAATGTTCCTTCTTTCTGCTTTAGTTTTGCTAGGTTATGTGTTTCTAGGAATTCATTCATTTCTTCTAAGTTGTCCAATTTATTGGAATATATATTTTCGTAACATTTTTACAACTGTTTGTATTTCTGTGGTGCTGGTTATTATTTCTTCTCTTTCATTAGTGATTTTGTTTATTTGGGTTCTCTCTTTTTTAATGAGTCTGGCTAGAGGTTTACCAATTTTGCTGATCTTTTCAAAGAACCAACTCTTGGTTTCATTGATCTGTTCTGTTGTTTTTTTCAGTTTCTGCATCATTTATTTCTGCTCTTATTATTTCCTTCCTTTTGCTGGGTTTGGGTTTGTTTGTTCTTTTTCTAGCTCTGTTATGTGTAATGTTAGGTTGTTTGAGATTTTTCTTTCTTCTTGAGGTAGGCCTGTATTGCTATAGACTTCCCTCTTAGGACCACTTTTGCCACATCTCAAAGATTTTGGACCGCTATTTTCATTTGTTTCTACGTAATTTTTGATATCTTCTTTAATTTCTTTGTTGACCGTCATTCATTATTTAGTAGCATGTTATTTAACTTCCACATATTTGTGCTCTTTCCAGATTTTTTTCTTCTGGTTGACTTCTATTTACATAGTGTTGTAGTCTCAAAATATGCATGGTATGACTCTGATTTTTTGAATTTGTTGAGTCTTCTTTTGTGGCTTAATATGTGATCTATTCTGGAGAATGTTCCATGTGTACTTGAAAAGTGTGTATTCTTCTATTTTAGGATGGAATGTTTGAATATGTATGTTAAGTCCATCTGGTCCAGTGTGTCTTTCAAAGCCACTGCTTCCTTGTTCATTTTCTATTTAGATGATTTGTCCATCAATGTAAGTGGGATGTTAAAATCCCCTACTATTATTGTATTACTATCGATTACTTCATGTTTGTTATTAACTGTTTTATGTATTTAGATGCTCCAATGTCAGGTGCATAAATATTTACAATTGTTATATCCTTTCCTTTGAATGTCCCTTTTATCTTATATAGTGTCCTTCTTTGTCTCTTGTTACAGTCTTTGTTTTAAAGTCTCTTGTCCAATATAAGTATTGCTATTCCAGCTTTCTTTTGACATCCATTTGCATGATAAATGTTTCTTCATCCCCTTACTTTCAATCAGTCTGAAATGAGTCTCTTATAGGCAGCAATAAATGGGTCTTATTTCTTTATCAACTCTGTCACCCTATGGCTTTTGATTGGAGCATTCAGTCCATTTACATTCAAAGTAGTTATTGATAGATATGTATTTATTGTCATTTTGTTACTTGTTTTATGGCTGTTTCCACTAGCAAGTGAATTTTTAAAATGTGTCTTACAATTAATGAAATATGGTAGATTTAGTTGAAGATGGTAGGGATATATTAATTAAACTAAAGAGCAATATTCAAGAATGCTTGCTTAATACATCTTCTCTGGTGAAAACAGTCATTCTGGAACTGTTACAAATCACATTCTAATGTTATAGATGTAGACCAGGCAGCAGTTTGCAGGATTTAGGAATTCTATCTTCCTTTTTAAAATACACAATCACATATCCACTCAACCAACAAGTTTATAAATTACATGAATGTTTTAATTTAAAGAATAAAGCTAAAATATCACACGGTTTAGATTCAATAAACATACATATAATTACAATTACAGTTATACTAACCTCTGCTATACAAATGTCAGCTCTGATTGATGGCAACAGCCCCCATAATGGAATCTGACAACTTGCAAATTATACCTGCCCCTGGGGACACTACAACAAATCAGTTAGTTCCAACTATTTCCTTTTGTACATTTTTATGTTCCTTCCTCTCCCATCAATTCACATGCATGAGTACCTGCTCACACGTGTAAAACACAAAGTCTTCTGAAGTATCTAGTTTTATTTATTTATGTCAAGGACCACAGCTTTTATTTATAAAATAAAAATATAGAAATTAATTGAAAAATCTTCAAGTAGAGAAGTATTTTTACCTCGTATTCTTCGTTGGAAGTACAGATGTGACCAAGCTAAAGCATAAAGAATGTAATCTGAAATGTATCTTGGTATTTTCACACCAGCAAAAAAACTGATACTATTTTCAGTTAATATTTCATAGGTAACATTTAGTAAATAAACAAAGGGTAATTCAATAAGAAATTTGAACTTTTGAAGGAACAGAGCACAGAGTGCTGAGAGTAAGGAAGAAACATTTAAAATACTTTCTAGATTACACGTGTTTATAGCTGTAGTGTAATTTTCTTTGCAGTTCTTTTTTTGTTGATTTAAAATACTTTCCAACAATCTCAGGACATACATACTGAAGTCTAGCCTCAGCAGTATAAGCCTAAAAGGATACAATACTTGGTTACCCTAAAACATAATTACACATAATAGAGAACACTACAAAAATTGTTTATGTTGTTGCACATACAAGCCATAAAGACCTTGCTCTAAATGCCCGTCCATATTACCCCAGTATTTTGTTCCACTAAAGTCTCATAGAGCAAGGGTCTGAAACAATTTACAATGATTCCTCTTCTGTTTACTCATAATGACAGATTTTTGCCATGTGAATAATTTGTGGTAGAAACTGGTCCTGTGGTTAAGTTCTCCTCTGTACAATTGGGGTATGATTCATAGAGTACAGGTTTCCTCGTTCTACTTCAGTTTTTTTTTTCCTCTTTACTGCCACATGTACAAAGCTCAGTTGGAGGATCAATTTCTTCCTAAAACACTTTAAAATGTCATATTGCAATGCCAAACTACTAAAACCTCAAATGTGATTAGCTAAAGATGTATTCTGTAGTAATTCTTAAGTAATTCAAATTACCAATTTTATCTCTTCAAACTAATACCAGACTTTCACTACTGAGAGATTTTGCCAGTTCACAAATAATTAATCAAAAGTTTGTTAGTGGTCTATACCACTGGGCAGGAGAGACAGATGAAGGATTCTAACATCTTATCAACAAATTATGGCAAAACCTTAGCTGCTGAAAACTACTGCAATTTAGAAACTAAGGTGCCCCTACTGTATATCTACTTCTATTATTTAAATCCTTTCTATTTTATTTAGAAAAAGAACAAAGGCAGGACATGTGTTCTATTTAATCACAACTTAGGGTTATCCAAGGGAGAGCTTCTCTATAGAAGTTTATAAATAACTGAACGTCTATAGACAGGTGTCTGTGGTTAGGAATACGACGATAAAGGCAAGACGTTTAGAAGCTTATATGATAAGAAGAAACACAGCAGAGAAGAAATGAAATGTGGTCCAAACTCTTTCTCACGCTATGTTACAAAATGAAATGGTCAATGACAGGGCAGCTGACCCTGCTCAACCAACGGATGCCGCCTCTGCCCACAACTCAGAGCCAATATGACTCCGGTGCAGATCCAAATGAAATTGTACATTGTTCTGCATTTTTTTCTCCATTTCCTACAATCTTACAAAGTTAGAGCACCGACAAAGAGACCAAACAAACAACAATTACTTGTTACTGGCTTTGAAGTGACTTAAACAGAAATTCACATACACTAAAGAGAGGCTTAGAAAAGTGATAAAGGAGAAAAGGAAATATGCCCCAAGCAAATACAGTGTCAAGAAATCACCCAACTGAAAAAGAAAAACTGGGAGTGATGTCAGCAAAATGGTAGCACCGGAATTGTAGTGTTCATCCCCTCCCCCAGAAACATCAATTTGAACAACTATCCATGCATGAAAATAACTTCACAAGAGCTAAGGATTCCAAGTAAGGGATTACAGCACGTGGGTGAAGTACAGAAATAAGAAAAGATGTACTAAGGAGAGTAGGAAGGATAGATTCACATCACCCTCTATCACCCCTCCTCTAAACCCAGGCAGCCCAGGGCAGAGATACCTTCCTCCATTGGAGAAAGAAAGTAAAGTAGAGTCCCTTTTCTTCGTAGGCCCCAGAGCTGGCCTGCTCCAGCACCAGGCCAATCCCAAGGCCTTTAAGTGCTCCCTGCTGGCTCCTGCAAACCTAGGCCCCTGGCACACCCTAGCACCCACTGGCTTTAGCAGCCCATGGCAGTTCCTGCAGTCCCAGAAAGCATCCATGGTACGGGCCAGCAGCAAGCTTCTGTGAACCCTGGCCCATGTACATGCAAAAGTGCTCAACATCGCTAATCATGGAAATGCAAATCAAAACCACAATGAGACATCACCTAACACCTGTTAGGAGGATTATTACCAAAACGGATACCAGCAAGTATAGTAGGAAACCGCTCCCCAAGTGATTCTGGTATTGCAACTTGAGTTAAGAAAACAGTTAACTAAACTGTTTTCACTATACTATCCAGATTTCTTTTAAGCAAATCACTAGCCAAAATGATTTTATTACGCCAACTGCAATGGCTCGGAGTTGAAGTTACACTGTAGTTTTGCTTCCATGGGATATCTTCATTACCTTACAAATTCATCATGAAGACACAGCTTTGTATCTTGATTAGTATTTGTTAATGATGCTTAATATCTTATTTTTTTGAAACTGTGCATTTTCCCCTTGTAGGAATTGTCTCTTCTTGTATTTAGTGTTTATATCATCAAATTGCATAACCTAAACTTTTAATAGAGATATTAACTATAACTAGTGTTGTCATTTAGAGGTAATAAGGCAAAATCTTTCAAAATTTAAAATGCGCAAATCCTAGGTCCAGCAATCTCACTTCCAGAATTCTATCCTCAATAAAAGGCCTGAACACACAAATAGACATTCATGAAGTTTTTTAGAAAGCAATAATGTAGATCTATACATATTGATATTAAGTGAAAAAGCAAAATATTATGCATTTTATACAGATACACACAAATGTAAAGTCTGATTCCATTTTTATTATGCTAAAAGAAAATACAAACACACACACACACACACACACACACACACACACATTTCTCTACATTCTCCATGTCTTGAGGTGAAATGTTTAGGAGGTTTTTCTTAAACCAAAATACCCTATTAATATTTCCCTTTTATAGGCTTCTCTGGCATCTCTGTGCCCAAATTTTCTATTTTAGCATTTATTACATATATTATTTGCTTAAATATTTGTCTCCTTCAGTAGACCACAGGTACTAAAAAGGCAAGGACAGTGACTGTCTCGACAGATCTTGTAACCACAATGTCTTGAGGTGCGCTGGTACATGGTACATACTCAAGAACTGCTGATGAATTATATTTTTTTGCAGGTAATTATTAACCTCATAACACTGGTGGTAACTCTTCTTGCCTAATAAGAAAATAGAACAAATATTTCTGTACTTAATAGGATTTATACAATTTACACACACACACACACACACACACACACACACACACAGTCACATAACAGATTTTGTGAACTAGCCAGAGGAATGCTCTCCTTTCTAATCTGTTCATGCACACTTACCAAATGGAAAAAAATCTAAAAACTTATTCAAGGAAAGAGGCCCATTTACTGAGTCCTGGACAAAGAAGACACTGGCGCCCACACTGCTTATCCTGTGTTTTGGGGGATGATAATCTCAGTATCCGCATGTTATTTCCCTTAGATGAATGTTGTTAAGAAACAATGAGATTTTAATGGCTCCTCTTGGATTAATTTAAACTAAGTGGCCTGGCTCTTTGTCTTTTTGGGAAAAGCAGAATCGTATCTCAGAGTATCACTCAAAAAGGAATGAATATAATTTGAACATCCTGTAATCAGGACTTACAGATTTTTATAAGGCTCCTTTCCTGCCCTCCCACCCCTACTTTATCAAGCCTACCCCAGGCCTTTTCCAAGAGAACAGGCCAGCATTTCTCTTCCTTATGTCCCATATGGCAATAGTTGAGGTTTCCTAACTTAATTTCCTCCAAAGCAAGGAAGAAGAGTGGGTATTCCTATTAATGGACCGAAACCTTTACTTCTATAAACACAATTTATCGATACTTCTAAATCTAAGTAACCTTATGGGCATGTCTCATTTATCAATACATTACCTCTGATATATTGTGAATGTTTAATGAGAACACATTCAATATCTTTCAGTGATGTACTTAACAAATATTTATTGTGTATCTACTACCACAAATCTTAGTTTCCTCCATAATAAAATCAAGAAAATAACAGTACCTACGTATCAGGGGATTATAATGAAAATGAAACACATAATACACATAAAATATTTAGAATAATGCCTGATATATAATAGGGATCAATTAGTTTTTTTAACGTCCATCATTAGCATCATACTCTTGTTCCTCATTGTAATGTACCAGACACTATGCTATATACTATGCAATGGTGAGGTAAGATAAAGGCAGACAGATAAAGCCCTTGATCTCATAAGGCTTACGTTGTAATGCAGCTGGAGTGGCAATAGGCATTATACAATAAAACCGTAAAATACAAAATTTTACTTCTGATAAGCTACTAAGGATGACTTACTACTTAGATACTATCCAGTGATACAACAAATCATAATAGGAAAATTTGACCTAACCAGAGAAATCAGAAAAGGCAAAATTTGATTTAACATCTCAAAGATGAAAGGGCATTCATTAGTTAAAGGAGAAATAAAGACAGTTATGGGCAGAAGCGAAGCATGTACATAGAACAGATAGGGGAAAACATGGGTGGAAGAGAGTGAACATAGGCAGAGTATACGGCTAGAACAAAGAGGATGAGAGGACTGGAGCTTGGTGGAAATGAGATGGGCAGGGACAGACTATGCACAGCCTTTCAGCCCCTTCTAGGAGTTGTATTCTTTTCATGCTGTAGGGGAGACTGGAGAACTATGAATGGCTTTCTTTTCCTTTTTTCTTCTCTTCTCTTCTCTTTTTCCTCCTCTTCTCTTCTCTCCCCTCCCCTCCCCTCCCCTCCCATCCCATCCCACCCATTCATTCATTTTGAATTGTCGTTGTTTTTCATAGGACACGGTATGAGAGTGAAAAGGGAAAGAGTAAAACTGACCAGGTTGCATTTCTGGCTAAGGGGAAAGAATAGGATGGAGCAGACTGGATGCTGGTACCCCCCTTACAATACTATAGAAGTGATCAAGGTGAGAGATGACAGAAGCTCAGAGAGGATGGGTTAGTGAAGATGGAGAGGATATGGATGAATGTGAGAAAAACATAGGAGATAAAATCAATAATTCATAGGAATTGGTGCTGGACTGACTATATTCACCTTATATTTACATGTAGACTATACTTTTTTTTTTTNTTTTTTTAATTTTTTTTTTATTTATTCGACAGAGACAGAGACAGCCAGCGAGAGAGGGAACACAAGCAGGGGGAGTGGGAGAGGAAGAAGCAGGCTCATAGCAGAGGAGCCCGATGTGGGGCTCGGATCCCAGAACGCCGGGATCACGCCCTGAGCCGAAGGCAGACGCTTAACCGCTGTGCCACCCAGGCGCCCCTACATGTAGACTATACTTAAGCATTACTTTTCCCAAGGAAAAGTAACATATAAACATTTTCTGCAGAAAATTCCCCATGTGTCAGATATTTTACATCTCTCTGCTGTCTTCCTGGTTCAGTATGAAATAATCACAAATGAAGCATTAATACTTGATATAGCTGCAAGTTAGTCTCTGAGAAAATTTTTCAAACTTGATAATATAACAGAAGAAAATTAAGAGTTGTTTAGCCTCTTCATCTTTTCTAGGTCATTAGCTGCCAACACTGTTACTTACGTGACAAACTACTTTTTTACAGATTTACCTCAATAGCTGTAGGACAAGTGGAGGTAAAAAAAACCAAAATATAAAGGAATGTTAGAATCTGACACCTGTTATTTATTAACAATAATTAGCCTTTCAAAAATTTTAAATATTTTGCAGATTTCAAAATAGCCTAGATAGTCTTTGAAAATGAAAGAAAAAAACTACTCTAGGGGATCTGCAATGACAAAAAACCACAGATAATCTACCATACTTAATATTTGGTACATGTCATATTTCTGAGGAGGATAAAAGTAATTTTTCAAAATGATACTAATGTTTGTGGTTAGCGAGTTCCCATTTTACAACTTACTGGTGACAGGATTTTTCAAAAATTTAATAAGTAACAAGACGACTTAGAATGAGCATCATAAATATTGGATATTTATTTTTGCTTCCGTGTTCATAGGGAAACTAGACTGCTTTTAAGCATGCTATGCGTTGCATTATTTTATAATAGTAGACATTGTTATATTTTACTTTAGGAGGAAGAAAACACTAAGCTTTTCATTGGTTTTTGGTCTGTATTTGGGTAAGTTAGCATGATAAACCTTGCAAGCAGTTTGAAATTTGTAATCTTGAAGTAATTTAAAAATAAATTTTGTAATGCTTTACTCTTTTTACATAACGTCCATAAGAATATAAAATAATCACATGATAGGAAAAAAAGTAACTAAATATTGGTATAAAACAGACAAAAAGAAAAATAGAAACCATTAATAGAATAGGACCCCACTCCTCTCTTCACTAATAAAATGATACAAGCTATTTTTCTGCAAAGTAATACTCATGGAACAGGCAAGCTGTTATTCTATTCTATTTTTTTTTTTTTTTTAGTAAAGGCAAGGATAATTAGATTCCTGAATGTTTTTAAATTATACTCTAGGAAGAGGGTCTCAAATAATATACAATTTGTATTCACAAAACAGATTTTTATGCATCATAAATTATAGTTCTCTCATAACCCCCTCTAATCCAACTATATTAGGAAGTACAAAACAGTTAAAAACAGTAGTTTATATGTGTGTGTGTGTGTGTGTGCGCGCGTGCGTGTGTGGATGGCAGTGGACTTTTTTACTCAAAGGATTTTAATGTATTTTATGAGTAGCTATTAAACCTTGCAAAAATAAAAATAATAACTAACACTACAGATTCCATGATGCTTCAAAGTAATTTATAGCTTACTTACTAATAAAAGTAATGAGACATTCTTCAAAATAGAACTCTCATTACTTCTTAATGGCATGCATTCAAATGCAGGAAATGGTTTTCCTGGTAAATAATATTTACATTTCATCGGGGATTTTAAAGGTGGTAGCTTTTGAATTCCATTATGTTTAAGCACATGGCCAAAGCTTTTTAAACTAATCATTCTTCTTAAAGATAGGCTGCTTTCAGATTTCAGGTTCTGTTCCCATTTTTTAGCTCTCTAAATAAAAAAAAGCTTAAAATTTTCATTTTGGGGGCACCTGGGTGGCTCAGGAGGTCCAACTCTTTGATTTTGGTTCAGGTCTTAAGTAAGATCAAGCCCACACTGGGCTCTGCGTGGAGCATGGAACCTGCTTGAGATTCTCTCTCTCCTTCTCCCTCTGCCCCTCCCCACTTGCAATTACTCTCTCTCTCTCAAAAAAAATTCATTTTGGTTATTAGTTGCTTAATTACACTGAAAATGTAAATAGGAAAAAAAACCCTAGAAAAACTGAAATGTTTAGTTAATAAAGGACTGAAAAAAAAACAGTTACTGCCACCAAGAACACACTATTATTTTTGCAGTCACTTGAAATATTAAGCCTAAATAGTGAAGAATCAACTTCAAAATATAAGAGAATATTATGGTTGTCTTTTATTCTTGTTGTGAAATAAGTACTATTAAAAACAAATCCCAAAATCAAACAAATGTAGACAACTGGTGAAACAAGCAACATTATAACAAATATAAATACCACAGTAATTCCTAAACTAAAACCATATCTCAGAATATTCAGATTTCATCATTAAGACTAGGTTTTTCAACTGATTTGAGAATTGTATCTATGCTGAAGTAGCTTAGTGAATAGTGATTTCAAATGATTATCATTCTTAACTGATTTATGAAGCAGGTACACAGTACTTCAGTGAGCTAAATGATTTTATGCTGAATGTCAGTTATAGATGGCATACATTCAGATCTTTAAAAAACCCAGAAGTTGAAACAAATCTTTTGTGCTGATAAAATCTATATTGTGCATCATTTCACTTCCTCTTTAGTTTTTTATTCCATATTTTATTAGCATGCAATTTAAATCTATATTTTCTTTTAGCTCTTCATACCAAATAGAGCCACTGGGTGAGAGAGGGAGGTGGGGGAGAGGTGATGATTATTATAAGTGAGTTGCAAAACTATGCCGGGTTTTTCAGAGCAAAATATAATTAACAGCAATATGGCAATCTCACTGCCTATATATGTAATATAAAGAGACAGGGACTGAAAGTTAGGCTCGTTTCTAGTATGGCTATAGTTAACGATAAAAAAGGATAACATCAAATTTTTTAATGAGAAACTATGAAATGACAAATCAATGAAAACGCTATTCCTAGTTACAAATTTGAATGTACTAAAATGTTGGGTCTCCACCCCACCCCAGCAAAATGAAATTAAAAAAAAAAATGTTGGCCCCTACAAGGTTATTTTGCAATTTTCAACGTTTTCTTAAGCATTTATGCCAATTTATGCCAATCTCAACTGTTTAATTAAAAACTGCATCAAAATTGGTTCAGAATCTAGAGGCTGACATTGTAAACACTCCCTTAAACTGAAGCCCAGAGAATGTAAGCCTAAATTCTATGACAGGGGAGTGGCTTAGCAGTGATGGCTTTTCTTGACTTTGGCAGGACCTTCTGTATCCTGGAATTACCTGTCCTATAACAAAAGAAAAAAACATATGTATACACATAACTGCTTCAGCTTCTACTCTCTATACTGCCACAATGCTTCCTTTAAGCACTACACTGTCACTGTCCAATAGAACTTTCTATGATGGCAGTAATGTTCTATGCCTGCATTATCTAATTTGGTAACCACTGGTGATTACTGAGCAGCTAAAATGAGGCTAGTGCAAATGAGGGACATAAGTTTTAATTTTATAAAATTTTACTTAATTTTAATTAAAAAAGTCATATGTGGCCATTGGCTACTGTACTGAACAGCAGTGCTCTGTATTCCCAATTTAATAAATTAAGAATACATGGTTTGTGTTGAATACAGCAGGTCTGTGTGTGTGGTCCTTTCACAATCATCAGTAATCCACTCTGTATGGCTAGTTAATGTCATTAAAATTGTTGTAGATATGTATCTACTGACACGAATCACTGTTTATGGTATGTTGTTAAATAAATAAGATATAAAGTAATTTATTTGCACGGTTTTATTAAAAGAAAGTTAATGCTTATCAAGAACTCACATGCCAAGCACTGTTCTAAACAATTCACATATATAAAGTCAAATAACAACTTTCACTTACCATTATGCCATACTACCTTTCATTAAATACATAAATATAATATATATTAGTACAAAAATGAGAAATGGAAAGTGTATATTTATAATAACTTGTGATTGGATATGTTATGTTACTTTTGTCTATTTTTAAGTTTCCTGTGACGAAAGAATATGTGTTGAAATGACATAAAAACAATAAAAAAACAAAATATTAAAAACAAATTAAATACTTAGGATCTATAATCCTAGCGTGTTGTGGGCAACTTTCCCCTATTTTTCAAAACATCTCATAGATTCAGATTTTGAGGACTTAAACCCAGGTGAATCCAGAATACAAAGCGCTATGACTTACAATGTATAAGGTGCTTAATATTTCCTTAAAATATAAAAAAGAAGCATTTACAATATGTAAATTAGTAATGAGAATTAGAATAACATAGGAAATAATTTTTGGTTATTTTATTTTTTAAACATAGCAGTTCCAAGATTAGCTTGCATTCAGATTTGCTTTGAAAAGTAGAGGAAAAAAAGTTATAATTGGAATACCAACAACTAGATAACCATAACCCATGGCCCATCCTATGAGTAATTCTAGGGGAGGATATCACATACATGCCTATCACATAATAACAGATAAGACAAAGAAGACTTTCAAGGGAAATACATCTAATCAATCTCTGGACTTAAAGAAATATAAGTCTATGCTCATGGTTAAAACTGAAGAAGGCATTTGTGATAGTTTGATAAATGTCAGTGTAAAGGAATCCCTTAATCCGGAGTCCAAGAAGAATCAACTCAAACACTAGAAGAGAAAGTTTTATTCCTGACCCTATCAGCTTATAGTTTCTGAGATATTCCTCAGTGTCCAATCTGCTATGAATGACTGAGTAAATAAATGTAAGTAAATAAGAGTAAATAAACTCTTAAGTAAAAGTCACCAGAAGTGTACAGTTAACTTAGTATATCCAATAAAGGGAATACTGTGTACCTATCAAATGCCATGCAATATGAGCTAATATTCAATGATATGCAAAAACGTTTACTGGAAAAAGTGTAACAAAATATGTACAACTTTCATTTTTTGAAGTTTTATTTATTTGCCTAGAAAAAAGATTAAGAGGATATATACTAAACTTTGTAATTTTCTGTATTTTTTTTAACTTTTCTACAATGAGCATTTATCCTTTTGAAGTCAGAAAAAAATCTGAAGTATGAAAATTCTCAAAATAAAATTAACATTAAATTCACACCGATCTTAAAAAGTGTCACAGAGCTCCAGTTGTAAAAATACGCAACAAAACATATGGAAAATGACATTTAGGATACAAAATGGTCTAAACTATAGGATCTCACATAATACATATCATACATACCGGCATGCCGTCTAATGTTCTCGTGACTTTGATAATCCAAAAAAACAGGTAGTAAATATTTCTATGTAATGATTTTAACCAAGGTTCAAATCAATGATGACTACAAGTACATTCAGTTTTCTTTCTAAAAACTATTTATGGCTGTACGGGCACAAAGCTCTACAAAAATATGATTTCATATATTCCAGTTTTGACATATAAAAATAATTTTTTACAGACACGTGCAAACTACAATCAAAAGAAGCTATTTAGATCAGTCCCAGAAAGCATAGCTCCCTACAATTCCTAAAATTAACCAGCCTCGTGCTGCATTTTAGGTTTATGGCAACTTTTTGCTTCTGATGCAGTGTTTGTGAGACAAGAGCCTTTGTGAAAATAATTGCCTGCAATACTCACGAAAATAACTTCCCCAAACAACAGAAAACTGGCTTTCAAATCAAGAACTACTTGAAACTAACAAATTGCCCTAACCTAGCAAGCTCTCAGGATCTCATAAACCTGTATTTTCTCAGATGTCACACCATACCAAAAGATGGAGAAAAACATAAGCACTTGGTATTGTTCAAGAAAATATTCAAATTAACACAGAAATTTCATTCAGCAGATTGTTTAAGCAGAATTTTCAAAAATCTCAGAGGTAAGTGATGAGAATAAATCCACAATTTCAAAAGAAGAGATACAAATAAGGACATAGAAATTCTCACGTTTCTGCAGATGCCTTGGGGGAAGAAACCTGAAGATGTGTCTGAATTATGATATCCCTACCCTATCAAGGCAGCTCAGTTTTAGAGGAACTGAAAAGTAAACTAAGTCTGCCAAGCTAATCCAGTTTTCCCAGAATTATCGTGTATTTCTGCCTATATGCCAATAATCTGTGAAAAATAAAAGCTGTATCATAGGATTCACGAAACATATTTACACTGGAGTCCTCAAGAATCATTTTAATTTCTATAAAATCAGAATCTCACTGATCAGATCTTCATCTCTTTATAATTGCGTACTTTTTATTGAATAAAGTTTATGAAACTTTTTCAGCTACTTTGCATCATAGCTAACAACATAATGGTATTATTGAGTGCCTAATAATATATACTTCATCACTCGTACATAAAACATTTGATCCTCAACACAGGAAAGCAACCAGGAAGTGTCAGCACCGTGCAGTTAAAATCTATAGTGTTCTAACTAAAACTGAGGGCTAATTTAACTATGTGGAGATTCTAATGGCTGATTTACCCAACAAAGATACTCCAGGATTGTAATTCACAAGTCATGGAACCCTCTCCTTTCAAAAGAATGGCACCTTGGGCTAGGGTTGCTTCACTTGAGAGGAACGAACTATTAGAACAGACTGCAGAATTTTATATATTTGTGTTTATCTGCAACCCCAATTCAAATTCCTGTGGAGATCAGATTTTCATTAGTCTATGATCCAGACGTGTCTGAGAACACTGCCCTTAGGCCACTCCCTCTTGCTCACCTCTAAGTCCAGGTTTAACACATTAAATCTGCCTCCAGGTGGTTACACTCAACTCATTCATGTAACCAATAAAAATATTACTGACCTCAGTTTTTCATTTAAATTACATAAAATGAAACAAAGCAGAATTTTTAAAAAATTGTAATAAAATGATATGTTTTAAAAACTGAAAATCGGCCTTAATAGTAAAATGAACAAATTTTATTACTATATTGCTTAGCATTAGTTATAAAGAATAAAATTTAAATGTCTACCATAAGTTTGCTTCAAGCCTTAGGATGTACCACAATTATATTATTTCCTGTCTCATCCTAGGGGAGTTTCTTATCCAGGGTTGTAAATTTCTGACAAATAGGGGACAAAGGGAAGGCCACAAATTAGGAGATGTTATTGAAGATTCATTTCATTAGAGTACTGATTTTTCTCTCTTTAAGGGCTCTTGGGAAATATTTTTGCCTGTTACCTTGAAGAATGGCTTCTTCTAAGTAAATGGCCACTGTGATTTATAAGCTTGGTCAGGCCTCCTTCAACTTTGTTGTATGCATTATTGAATTAGTATTGTTCTTGGCTTCTCTTTATAACCTGGCCTGTATTTTCCTTTACCCTACTACCCTTCTTACCTAAACTTTAGTTTACATCATCTTGCTGTTTTGTATTTTTTTTCAATATGCTCCTGTAAAAAAAAATTAAATCTTTTACAAAACAAGGAGGGCAAAGTTAATGAGATTCAGGAAATCCTAATCTCTAGGTACAGAGCATTTAACACATTTCACCAGATACATTAGGAATTACATAATGAAAACCCATTATGTGACATAATATTTCTAATTCCAGGAATGTTTCTGGAGTCCTTTTGGACTACTCTGCCCTTCTAATTCAGTTATGTTTATAAACTTCAACAATCTTCCCATGCTCAACATATTTAAAACCCAACTCACTCTTCTTACAAGAAGTTAGCTTGTCCTCTGATGTGCTCGGATACAAAACTGTCTGCTGAGAAAATGTTAACTTGGTATATTACACCTGTTTACCTTCCCATCTGTCAGAATTACCTGACAAAACATTTAAAGCAACTATCAGAAAAATTCTTCAGGGAGCAGTCTGGAACATACTCGAAATAACTGAAAAGAAAATAAGTCTCGGCAAAGAAAAACCAAATAGAAAGTTTAGAAATGAAAACTATAACAACCTAAATTAAAAACTCACTGCAAGGGCTCAATAGCAAGAATGTAGACAATGGATGAAAATCAGTGGACTCAAAGATGTATCAAAGAATTTATCAAATCTGAACAAAAGAGAGAAAATAGATTGAAAAAAAAATGAACTGATCTTAGAGTCCTGTGGGACTATAACAAAAGATCTAACATTCTTGTCCATGCAGTCCAAGGAGAGGAGAAAGAATGAGGGGCTGAAGAAAGAGAAGTTCAAAGTTTCCAAATTTGACAAACCTACAGACTCAAGAAGCTAACGAAACACTAAACTATGAACCCCAAAAATCTACAACTCGATACATCATAATCAAATTTCTGTAAACTACAAAGAAAGAAAGAATCTTGAAAGAGGATTAAGAGAAACATGTTACCTACAGAGGAACAGCAATTGGAATGACAGTGGCTATTTCTTTGGAAACCTTGAAGGCTAGAAAAAAGTGGTGCATTTTTCAAGCGATGAGAGGAAAGAACTGACAATGTACAAGTCTATATCCAGTAAAAATATCCTTCAGGAATGGAGATGAAATAAAGACATTCTCAGATTTTATACAGAAGGTAGCAACAGTAAATTAAACATATAAATACACAAATATCCAGATAAACTTGAATATATGTAATTTCTGACCCATTTTTCCAACTCCCCTTTGTTCCTACCCTCTACTCCTAAGTATCTGTATATTCCCAATAAAATAAAAACCCTCATGAGAGAAGAGTAAATCAGGAGAGTGTGACATGAGCACATGCATATGCACACCACACACAGCCTCCCAACCAAGGTTGCCAGAGCTCTGAAAACAGAGTAATATGATAGATTTAGGGTTCTGTTTGCTGTTGCCTACACCTAAGAGATGTGAACAGAATCTCCCTACATACCCAGCCAAAAGAGAAACACAAACAAAACCTAAAATAGCTCATCCCAACTCCCAAAGTTGCACGGATGAACTTAGCCCAGCACAAGGATGAGCAAACAAATATAAAAGAAAAAGGAGAACAATTTCAGAATTCAAGGCCCATGCTCTGCTTTAATACAAAGTCACTCCCAGAACAGGAGAAACTTTTCTAAAATTTCTGACCAGTATTTTCAGTGAGGCTCAAAGAACACTGAATCTATGACATCAGAAAGGGATGCAGAAAGGATAATTTGAGATGAGGAAAGACAGGGTGTAAGGAACCATTAAAAACAACAATGAATATTATAAAATAATAACTCTTTGCAAATGATACAATTAGGGGGAGAAGCCGGAAAGTAAACATAGATGAAGAACAAAGGAAAATAAGGTTGGAAAGGGAAATCGGTGTTTTCACTGATGACAATTTACTGAGTTCTTCAAAGTGGCACAAAGTGGCTTTTCAGCTAAAGACAAGACAGGTATTTATTGTCTACACAGACTATATTTCATGATAATAAATCTGAGAAGGATGTAATTCTTTCTTGAAAAGGAAATTTTACATTCAAACCTCAAAAAAATCATAACTGCTACTAGACCTGACAGTCCCTAGTGAACCATGAAACAAATCAGATCTTGTATTATACTTAATTTATACAAGATTCTTAACAAGCTAGGTAGCTGGATTTAATTCAATAAGCAATAAAGAACCAATGAAAGTTTACGAGCAGGGGAATAATATCAGAAGAGCATGAAAGAGAATTTACAAATGAGATTAATTTGGTTTCCCATATTATAAAAAAAAAGACAAACTAACAATACTGAAAATATTTTTTTAAACAACAAGGGAATTTCAAAATTATATTTAATTGTATTAATTAATGGGAAACTTATTTACCAAAAAATTACAAGGGGAATCATTAAAAAGCTATTAAAATTATATAAGTGAGAAGTCAGGACAGCAAAAAATTAAAACTTCAAAAATAAAAGTTGAGTATGTCTACATCCTACATGCTCTGCAATAGTCCTGCTTTGCTCTCTCTGCAGCCCAATCTCAAATGCAGTGGTAACAGCACAGTCTATTAATCTTTGAGAATCTGAGAGAATAGATAGTAGGACAAAGTGAAGAATTAGTAACTATACAGTTTCAGGTCTACAAAAAACCAGCATCACTGATAGTAGGGCTATATTTATACTGGAGGAGAATAAAGAGCAAATACGAGAGAGGAGGTTCAATTTATAAACTATTACTGAGGCCAAGCACACAGTCCCTGCCCTTACAGAATTAACAAATATTGACAAAAGACACAGAGCCGATCTAGGGAAGTTCAGAAGTAAAGGGTGGGGGCGGGGGAGGTGTTCATAAATCTTTTGACAACATAATATATAAATCTAAGTAGATTTTAATGTTTAACTTTCTGTATCTGTGAAGTGGAGACACTACTCAATAAGGTTCTTATGATATGAGCGTGGAGGCACATAATGCACTTAGCATGGTGACTGGCTCATAATTTCAATTCAAATGTTACCACCCTTGTCTTTCCATAAATATTCTTTCATTAGCATCAATAACACAGCTAGACACAGTAAAAAAGCAATCAAAATTTTATTTGAGAGTGGTCCAGATTAGTAAGACCACACCAGATTCAAAACCATAGACTTCGTGGAGTAGGTCTTATTTTATGAATGGTGCTACAGGATTCAGGCAAGAAAAAAGTACTCATAGGGTTTGAACTGAGTTTTGAAGAATGATTTGGACAAATGTCAATGAATAAAGAACCACATTATGAAAAAAGAGAAAATGCATGAGGAAACTTACAAAATAGCAATGCTTATTCGAGAAAATGTTATTTGAGCAATGTTACTTTAGAAAAAGCAAAAATGGTCTCTCTGGCTATAATTTGTATTGGGAAGTAGTTGAGACATAAGGCTGAAAACCAGGCTGGTTTTCACCAGATTGTGAAGATAATCCACTGTCTTAAATAAGTAGTGGTTCTCAAAATGTTTTGGCTTTGGAACTCCTTTGTGCTCTTAAAACTACTGAGGCCCCAAATAGCTCTTGTATTTGTAGTTTATCTCTTTCTCTCTCTCTCAATTTCTTATATTAGGAAGTGAAACTGAGAAATTTTTACAACACAAAAATAGAAAGTAGTCACTTCATTAGCTGTTGATGACATCACACATTACGCAGACTCTGGAAAACTCCACTATACACTTAGGAGAAAATGAGAGTGAAAGAAAGTAACATCATAATGTTATTATAAAGACACCTGGGTGGCTCAGTCAGTTAAGCGTATGCCTTCAGCTCAGGTCATGATCTCGGGGTCCTGGGATCAAGCCCCACATCGGACTCCCTGCTCCGCTTCTTCCTCTCCCTCTGCCCCTCCCCCTCCTGCTGATGCTCTCTCTTTCTCTCAAATAAATAAATAAAATCTTAAAAAAATAAAACGTTACTATGAAAATTGGTTTTAACCTTGCTGACCCCCAGAAAGATCTTACTAAACACAATGTTTCTGTATCACATTTTGAGAGTTGCTGCTGTACAGTAATGAGAATAATCAAATCAGTGCAGGGTTTAAATTTTTTTTTTTTAAAGTCTGTTAATGGTGTGCAGAAAGACTAAAGCAGAAATATACAGAGGAAGAGCCCTGGATTTGGCACAACAATGAGATGAGAATGCCAAAGCTGAACTTACCATTTGCAGAAAATTTCTTAATGCTAGACTTACAAGCAATAAAAGAGAAACAAACTGACTTGATTTCTTCCCTAAACCTCATTGTACCCATCAGGATACAAAACTCATTTCTTTAGGTAAGTACATCATAGGTATGATCTCAGATACTCTAGGGTGGTTCAAATTTCAGAAAAATTTATTCTTGATAAAGACAATTTGGTAAAAGTCAAATTTTGAGTTACTCTATATGCCTTTATAAGACATTATGAAAGTAAAAATCACACACTAAAAAAATTATCAGTCTATGTGTCCTATTGTGTAGTTTTGAGATATAGTCTCTGTAATTGTATGTTCAGCTAGGCCTCGGAGCTAGATTTGGAATTTATCATATGTAACACAACTTCTAGGAATACATGAACAAACTTTCAGAATCAAATGTGTCCATAAATTTGGAATATGTATATAATACAGTACTGTGTTCTACAAATCTGTAAATCTTTCCTCTCTTTATTGTGTAAATTTAAAAATTTTAAACATGATTTAGTTCATTGTGTTAAGTATACAAGTTATATAAAAAGAACCAAAATTCGTTAAATTGACCACAGTTGACCCCTGAATGACATGGGTTTGAACTGTGCAGGTCCACTTATATGTGGATTTATTTTAATAAATATAGTACAATAATATAAATGTATTTTCTCTTCCTTATGATTTTCCTAATAACATTATCTTTCCTCTAGCTTAATTGTAAGAATACAGTATATAATACACATAACATACAAACATATGTGTTAATAGACTGTTTATGTTATTGGTAAGGCTTCCAGTCAACAACAGGCAATTAGTAGTTGAGTTTCTGGAAAGTCAAAGGTTTTACATGGATTTCTGACTATGGGTGGGAAGGGGAGGAATCAGCGTCCCGAACCCCGCAATGTCCAAGGGTCAACTGTATATATTAATACAATTGTTACTCCTGTTTTCAGGTGACAATTCTCTAGATTCAAATTTAAATTTGAATTTTTAAATTTAAAATCAAATTTTAAATGTTTCATGGAAAAGGCTGGATGATATCTGAACGCACAAAGAATATTAGAAATTTAGAAAAAAGCCTTTTCATTAAAAAGACATTTTAAGAAATTACTAAAATGTCTTTTTAAAGAAATCACAGATGATTAAAATAATGATGATAAAAGGCATTTTGCATTTAATATATGGAATATATTTTTGAGAAAGAATCATTTGGAATAAGATTCTAACAAAATATTGTAAGAAAAAATGTATGGGTTTTGGATTAACTTTTTAAAATTTATTTATTTATTTTCAGGATCAAACTCTGTTTATTCTTCATTGGAATGACAACAACAGTAACAAAAACAAAGGCATAGCTAATAACAACAATACTAATTATAGTAAACACTCAATAGTGCTTACTCATTTTTTTTTAAATTCAACTTCCTTAACATACAGTGTAGTACTGGTTTCAGGAGCAGAATTTAGTGATCCATCAGCACCCACTGCTCATCCCAACGAGTGCCCTCCTTAACCCCCATCACCCATTTAGCCCATCCCCCTACTCATACCCCCCTCCAGCACTCCTCAGTTTGTTCCCTATACTTAAGAGTCTCTTATGGTTTGCCACCCTGTTTTTATCTTATTTTTATTTTTCCTACCCTTCCCCTATGTTCATCTGTTGTTTCTTAAATTCCGCACAAGTGAAATCATGATATTTCTCTCCCTGACTGACTTCTTTTGTTTAGCATAGTACACTACAGTTTCATCCATGTCATTGCAAATGGCAAGACTTCATTCTTTTTGATGGCTGAGTAATATTCCCGCGCGCGCGGGCGTGTGTGTGTGTGTGTGTGTGTAATGTGTGCGTGTGTGTGTATACACACACACACAACATCTTCTTTAACCATTCATCTGTCGATGGACATCTGGGCTCTTTCTATATTTTGGCAATTGTGGACATGACTGCTAAGAACATTGAGGTGCGTTTGTCCCTTCAAATCACTACTTTTGTATCCTTTGGATAAATACCAAAGTGCAATTGCTGGGTCGCAAGGTAGTTCTATTTTTAACTTTTTGAGAAACCTCCATGCTGTTTTCCAAAGCGGTTGCACTAGTTTGCATTCCCACCAACAGTGCAGGAGGGTTCCTCTTTCTCCTCACCAACATCTGTTGTTTCCCGACTTGTTATTTTTAGCCATTCTGACATGTGGGAGCTGGTTTCTTATTGTGGTTTTGGTTTGTATTTCCCTGGTGATGAGTGATGTTGAGCATTTTTTCATGTATCTGTTAGCCATTTGTATGTCTCCTTTGGAGAAATGTCTTCAGGTCTTCTGCCCATTTCTTAACTGGATTATTTTTTTTTTGGGTGTTGAGCTTAATGAGTTCTTTATAGATTTTGAATACTAGCCCTTTATCCGATATTTCATTTGCAAATATCTTCTCCCGTTCTGTTGGTTGACTTTTAGTTTTACTGATTGTTTCCTTTGCTATGCAGAAGTTTTTTAGCTTGATGAGGTTCCAATAGTTTATTTTTGCTTTTGTTCCACTTGCCTCTGGAGACATGTCTCCTAAGAGGCTGCTGTGGCAGAGGTCAAAGAGGTTGCTGCCTGTTTTCTCCTCTAGGATTTTGATGGTTTCCTGTCTTACATTTAAGTCATTCATTTTGAAATTATTTTTATGTGTGGTGTAAGAAAGTAGTCCAGTTAGAGACTATCTTTTTTCCATTGAATATTCTTTCTGATTTGACCATATAGTTGCGGGTCCATTTCTGGGTTCTCTATTCAGTTCCATTGGTCTATGTGTCTGATTTGTGCCAGTACCATACTGTGTTGATGATTACAGCTTTGTAATACAGCTTGAAGTCTGGGATTGTGATGCTTCCCGCTTTTATTCTCTTTCTCAACATTACTTCGGTTATTTGGGATCTTTCCTAGCTCCGTACAAATTTTAGAATTATTTGTTCTAGTTCTGTGAAAAATGCTGGTGTTATTTTTATCAAGACTACATTAAATGTGTAGACTGCTTTGGGTAGTATATACATTTTAACTATATTTGTTCTTCCAATCATGAGCATGTAATGTTTTTCCACCTGTGTCTTCTACAATTTCTTTCATAAGTGTCCTATAGTTTTTAGCGTACAGATCTTTTACCTCTTTGGTTAGGTTTATTCCTAGGTATCTTATGGTTTTTGGTATGGATTAACTTTTAAAAGAGCAGTTCAATTTTTAAAATATGCTTTGTACATTCACTGCTAGGAAAAGAAAATCAGTGCTTTTGAAATATAAATAAATTCAATAATAAAAAATTTTAGGATATTGGATTCTACCTGCAGTAATGGCAGATAAGCAAAGCTGGGGTATGAATCTCTGCAGATAATTATAAAATACTTAGCTGTTTTAAGAAACAGGACAGCATCAGAAAGTGGTAAAAATAGAGAAAGTCTAACATCAAAACTACAAATGAAAGGGGTAAGAATTACCAGCTTGCAAATTATTGACCTAAGAGTATGACCCCACACCCACTTCTATAGCTGCAAAGAAGGGGGTAGGAAAAACCACAGCCTCACCGGCAAAATGTGCCAGAAATCAGAGTTCAGAGCTAGGATTCAGAACTGAAAAAGCAGCTTGAAAATTAAAGTGAAAAGCCCAGCAATGTGGGAACCTCCCAAAGTCAGAGTGAAAACTAATATATTTATGGGTGAAAACCCAAGAGTCCCATGCAAAAAAGCTGGCTGACACCAGAACAAAAATCTACTCTGAACAAGATACAGCCACACATAACCAAATCTGTGAGTTTGAGGCTTTTCCTAAAAGAGTGGATTTCTCAAACATGTACAGCTCTAGTGGCTGAACTTAGTAATTAGAGTAGCTTAAGGTGTCAGTTGATGGAGTGAGTTCAGGACGTGCTAACCCAAAGAATCACTATAAAAGAGAACACTACCACTAATAAGAGACTCATATCCCTTCAATGGGATAAAACGTAAGTTGGAAATTACCATATTAACTTTAGCCAAAGTAATTAATGAAGACCTCACATATTAATCTTTTTTTTTTTTTAAAGATTTCATTTATTTATTTGTCAGTGAGAGAGAGAGAGAGAGAGGGAACACAAGCAGGGGGAACAGCAGGCAGAGGGAGAAGTGGGCTCCTTGCTCAATGGGGACTCGATCCCAGGACCCTAGGATCATGACCTGGGCCAAAGGCAGACGCTTAACTGACTGAGCCACCCAGGTGTCCCTAGTCTGGTTTTTAAAATCTAACCATATATCACAGTCAGGCAATATAAGCTAAAATTCATGGTGACAGAATAATAAAAATATTAGCTCACTACTCAGTGTTATCACTGATAAAATATTTAACAAAATAATGTATTCTTTATTTAAAAACACATCAAAATTCTTTTATATTATCTCAGAATTAAAATTTTTCAATTAAAAGACCTAAACTAATAGTAGTAGAAGTACATTATACATTTTAAAATTAATTTTGAAGCTGAAAACCTGAAGGAAAAGAAAGGTCAAGCTCCTAATGAGCCATTACCTGAACTTATAAATATGTAGTAAAAATTCAAATGTTTGCTCTACCACTGATCATTTTCAGCAGTTAAAAATCTATTTATGCTAACAAACTTAGTAAACCTGAGATTTTGTTATAATGTAAATGGGAAAACATAAAGTTCTACATATCTTAAATATAAAAACGAAGTGGTTGGCTCTACTAAGTTTTTCCTTCTGCTACCTCTTTCTGAAATACAAAGCTATTTGTCAAATTATAGATTTTTTTAAAACTGTCAGTGACAGGCTCTAAACATTAATATACTCCCCTACATTATTTCATAAAATAAAAAGGATATAAAAAATAACCGAGTCACATCCTGATCAATGCCTTTTATCTAACTACAACTGAAATAGGGATCTGATCGTCAAATAAATCCTCAAACTCAAATAGAATTTTTTTTTCTTGGCTGTTGTTCATAAGACTGTAGTGAATATGGGATCTTTGAGACCCTAATTTCATTTCTTCTGGATATATACCAGGAGTAGAATTGCTGGATCATATGGTAGCTCTATTTTTAATTTTCTGAGGAACCTCCATGTTGTTTTCCAGTGACGGCATCAATCTACATTCCCACCAACAGTATACAAGGGTTCCCTGTTCTCCACGTTTGCCAGCACTTCTTGTCTCTTTTCTTTTTGATAATAGTCATTCTAACAAACGTGAGGGGATATCTCATTGTTCTGATTTGCATTTCCTTGATGATTAGTGATGCTGAACATCTTCACATACACCTACTGTCCATTTGTATGTCTCCTTTGGAAAAATGTCTGTTCACTTCCTCTGCCTGTTTCGGTTTGTTTTTTCTAGTTCCACTGAGAAATAACTCACATACATTACTGTATAAGTTTAAGGTGCACAATATGATGACCTGGTTTACATACACTGTGAAATGATTATCACGCTAGGCTTAGTTAACATCCATCATCTTATATAAATACAATAAAAAAAAAAATTCTCCTTGTGATGAGAACTCTTTGGATCTCCTCTCTTAAGAACTTTCCTACATATCATACAGCAGAGTTAGTTACACTCATCATGGTGCACATTATAGACCTAGTTCTTACTTATCTCATAACTGGAAGTGTGTAGCTTTTGACTAGCTTTCTCCAACTCCCCATTCCCCAACCCCTGACTTTAAACTCTAATAGTATTAATTACATATCAGGTATAAGACTTAAAATACACATTTAATAACCAGCAAGGACAGGCAACTATGTACCAGAAAAGAGGTTGCAAAGATGCCAGGCTGATCAGCCAGCATATTCCCTCATTCCCACTCCAGTCCACCGCTGAGGCTGGATTGTCCCATTAATACTTGGTTATCCATTATTGTACTTTTTCAAAGCATTACGAACATTACCTTACTTACATGTTCCATCCAATTAATGATAATCTAGTTGCAGCTCTAATATAGTTTTTTGTCTATTCAGTCATAATTTAAGATCCTTGTAGGCAGGAACTGTATCTTAAATATCTTTGTTGTCATGCATTTCATCCAATATAGTGCTATATACAGTGTGTGATTTAATAACTTCCTATTTGATAAAAAAAGAATGACTAAAAATTTTTATTATATGTTAAGCAGTCCTTATGGAATACTTTAGAATACTAGTCAGATCATTTAAGGATCTATATATTTTCCTGCTCTTAAAATTGAAGTCTGGTCTTATCCACATTCTCATTCTCTACTGTTTTAAAAGAACAACATTTACTGTCAATGAACTTAAAATTTATACCAGGCATCTAACAATACTTAAGACACAGCAGGAATCACAGAAGTTAGAAGGGATAAACTTGGACAAAGCACCAGCAAAAACCTCTTTTGTAGAGGTAATACGTGATTACAAATAAAAGAATTTCATTACATTACATTTGTATTGTGTTTACCCAGAAAAAAAATGTTACTAAAGAAAAAATCTAAGTATACAACATACCTGAGTTCGTAAAATTTCATTTTTTGACAACTGCATATCCCCAGTCAGTTCTTTCACAACGATGCCCAGGGGCTCTAGACGTTTGCTGAAGTAATTTGTCATTTCAGCTGCCAAGGCTTTCATTGGAGCAACATATACAATCTGTGCCAAAGAAACACGACCTTGATGAATGAGCAAAAACTGGAAGTCATCTGTTTCACAGCATTCAACATAAGTCACAATTTATTGTGAAATATAATTGTAGCCACCAGGAGTAAAAAATCTTAATAGTGGTATCTGCAAAGTACTTCTCTTTCTTAGGTAGGTGTGCGCAGTTGAAAGGACAATGGCGTTTGTTTATACAGTCTCATCACTTTGAACATTGGTTCTGCTTCAAAGCTAAATGTACTTTCACAGTGTTTCAGAGGGGTAATAGGATTTTCATAGCACAAATAGGGACTGCCTTACTAGTAAGAGAGTAAATCGAGCAGCAATCTTTACATGACATCATGAATAATAGCCTTAAAAATTTCCAGATTTCATGTAACATGTACAACTACAAATGATTTAAATTTTATGATTTAAAAAGTTGTGGTCTGTCTTGTTAATTTCCTACCTTAAATTCATTCTTTTTGATAACACCTTGTTGAAAATGCTGGCGTATTTCATGCAAAACTGTAAGCATTGCAATGTTGGTCTTTCCAGCCCCAGTAGGGGCACAAATCAGCATATTCTCATTGGTGTTGTAGGCAGTCTCAAACACGATTGACTGGATTCTATTGAGTCTCCTCATTCCTTTAAAAGCCAGCTGTCCAATCTAAAGAGAGAGAGAGAGAGAGAGAGAAAACAAAACAAAACATGACTCACTATAAACGATAATGTGAAGGACCCATACAAAATACTAAATGCAAACATTTACTTGTCTTGATTTAAAAAAAAAAAAAAGACGACTAATTTGTTCAGTCTCTCAATATATCCAACATTTAAACCAAAGTGTGAAGTTGAGAACTCACAACTACAATACGATTCTAATGCATTTAGGAGTTGCATACTCACTAAATTTGAAAACATGATAATGACACTATATACCTGTATCTTTGTGCACGAGATGATTGGTTCATATGAATATTTATCTGGCCCACTGGATTGAAACTAAAGATTCAGTTTTATTACTTTTTGTATTATACTAGTACCTAACCAAATACCAGAAACATCATAGGCCTCTAAATAAATTTTTATTTACTGATAAACCAATTATATAAATAAGGGGAAAAAAATCTTTAAGAAGATATGCATTTTACACATAGTATCCTCCAAAGAAACAGTAACCTGGATCTAACCAAAATATGTAGCAGTTCGGAAACAACCTATACTCAACCCTGAATAAGAAACTTATTTATTTTGTTCTTCGAGGTTATAGTTCAAGGAAGAAGCAAACTAAAGCATTAGAAGAATATACTGACAAACCCAGTACATACTGAGGTCTATCACATTCTATTCAACAGTCATTTACTGACCACTTATAAATATACTAAGGACTTATGTCAGTATAAATATTCATTTTCCTAAGTAAAGTTAGAGAGTATCTACAATGATCCTTAAAATGTATTAGCTTGTGGCTTACAGGGGAAAAATTGTATCATTTTAGTTTTCTATAATAAAGACAGGACTCAGGTGCTGAGGTATTTGAAGGGAGAGAGAGGAACTAAGAAGAATGCCACTTCAGGTGAAAGAAACAGAATATTAGAAAAACACCTGGGGGCACCTGGGTGGCTCAGTCAGTTAAGCATCTGAGTTGGGCTCAGGTCATGATCCCAGGATCCCTGCTCGGCAGGGAGCCTGTCTCTCGCTCTCCCTCTGCCCCCCTCTCCCTGCTTGTGCTCTCTCTTGCCACCACTCGAACATCCCTCACAAAGCATGTTCCACATCATAAACTGTGTAATAGCCATGGGGTTAAAAATAAAACAATTTATATGAATATCTTTTTTAACATCTTTGAGTATCCATTAGATAATTAAATAATTTCAGATAATTAGGTTTTTTTTTTTATTTAACGGTCTTTACTTACTGTCTGCATGTGTATAAAACCATTTTCAGTAATCATTCTAAAACAGATGACTTTGGGCCTTCTTAATAGGATATATTAAAGAAAATCACACTTTTCATTCATGGCTGGGATCATCATCTGCTCACTTGGCAAATATTTATTGTGCAACATTTATTTATTGTTTAAATGGTCAAAAAGATACAATTTGTAATAAAAGTAGGAGAGAGAAAATACACATTCAGATTATTTCCAACACTGATATGAATTAACAAACAGATTATTTCAGGGGCGCCTGGTTGGCACGGCGGTTAAGCGTCTGCCTTCGGCTCAGGGCGTGATCCCGGCGTTATGGGATCGAGCCCCACGTCAGGCTCCCCTGCTGTGAGCCTGCTTCTTCCTCTCCCACTCCCCCTGCTTGTGTTCCCTCTCTCGCTGGCTGTCTCTATCTCTGTCGAATAAATAAATAAAATCTTTAAAAAAAAACAAAAACAAAAACAAACATATTATTTCAAACACGGATATGAATTTTCAATACATGCTATAAATGTGAACCAGACTAAATGCGATTTTAGACAAATCTATCGCAATGAGGGTTCTGTGACCTGAAACTTCTACAGCACAGCCCCCTTCCCCGCCCACATCCTTTTCTTTTATTTAGCCACGCCCTTAAGTACACCCTTAGGACATAACATCCTTGATGTGCCTCCAGAGATAGGACTATGACGCACATTTATTCTTAAACATTCTCCTCTTGGATTGCCCCCTGCACAGACTCCCAGTCTCTAGGGCTATAAAAGCAAGTCTCAGGGAAATGGGGTTGTAGAGATTTACTCCTCTTGCAGCTGCCCAAGACACACTTCTATCTTTAAGTCCCCTTAGTAAGCCATTTCTTGTCAAGCTGGACTTGTCGGGCTTTATCTTTGGTCTTAGAGCTCCTACGGCCTTTGGAGGTCGTTTCACATATACCTCCCTTTCAAGAACAGTGTAATACAGAGGAAGAGGGCATTAACAGTTAGGAAAGGGAGATAGGAGTCATGGAGAAACTGTAAGTCATGGTAAATAGCTTGAATTTTTATTCACAATACAAAAGAAGGTCTCTGCATGACTTTAAGTAGAGGTATGACAAATATATTTTTTAAAGGTCTACTTGGCTACCATGCGAAGAACAGACTGGGAAATAGTAGACAACTATGCTAATAGTACAGACGGAGGATGATGCTGGTTTATATTACACGAGTGCAGGTGCAGCTAATAGGATTCGATAACAACTTAAATGTGAGAGAGTGGGTTAAAAAAAAAAAGATATACCAAAGACGACGGCTTTCCCTTAAGTAGATGGCTGGCAGTTCTGCTGATGCTATATAAGGAAGATTAAGAGGACAGACTGAAAGAGGAAAAGAAAAGAACACTATATTTTAAGAACTTATTTTCTGTCCAAATAGAAATTTCAAACAGGCAACTGCATCTGACTTTGGAGGTCAACAGAAAAATCAAGGATTTTTTTTTAAGAAACTCATTTTCAGGGGGCGCCTGGGGGGCTCAGCTGGTTAAGCGTCTGCCTTCGGCTCAGGTCATAAACCCAGAGTCTGAGGATCAAGCCCTGTGTCAGGCTCCCTGCTCAGCCTGCTCCTCCCTCTCCCTCTGCACCCCCCCCCAACTTATGCATTCTTTCTCTCTCAAATAAATAAAGTCCTTAAAAAAAAAAACACTTCATTTTCAGAGAGTTACGGTGACTTTCCCAAGGTTTCACATTAGTAGCAGACGTAAAATAAAATGTCACATTACACTTCAATAATAAAAATTCAAAAAGGAAATGTAAACCATATATGTAAATTTTAACTTTCCAGCAGAAACATTAAAAAGTTTTTAAAAATTGAAATCAATTTTACAAAAATTTTATTTAACCAAATGTATCTAAAATATTCTTTTTAATACATAATAAAAATTATTTATCTTTTTATATAACAAGTCTGAGAAATAAGTGTATTTTACACTTAAAGCACATCTCAATCCAGACCAACCATATTTCTTTCTTTTTTTTTTTTGGTTTTAAATTTTTTAAAAATAAAATAGAGTTGACATATATTAGTTTCAGGTGTACAACATACTGATTTGATAATTCCATACATTACAACATGCTTACCATGATAGGTGTAGTCACCATCTGTCACCATACAAAATTATTATAATCTTACTATGTTCCCTATGCTGTACTTTCATCTCTGTGACTTACTTATTTTATATAACTGGAAGTATATATATAATCTTAATCCCTTTCCCCTATTTTGCCTATCCTTCCACCCCTACCTCCCTCAGGACTGTTCAACAGCACATGTAGCTAGTGGCTAGTGTACAAAACAGTGCAGCTCTAGAAAGCACCCAACTAACTTATAATGTTTTAAAATTGATAAATATATTGTCATAACATAGCAGACTGAATTGCGGGAAAAGCTCTTAGGACAGCATACAAAATCCTTAATGTGGTCTCAAAGGCCCTGCCATAATCTGAGGGTCATGGAATCAGATGAACTACATCGAGGATGATTTGGGGAACAGAAAGAACAGTAGTTTTATCTGACCTTTTATTCTTACTAAAATCATCCTTAGTAAACAAAGAAACAAAAAAACAACTAATCATTTGTTGCATGTGTTAAAGACTGGAATTAATGGTCTTTTCCAACATTGACTAAATCACTAATACTTAATTCTATACTCCAACCCAAAGTCTACAACAGTTAGGTCTAAACATGCATCTTATACTAAACTTAAGTCCCAACTGAACCCTATTACTCGCCTTTATTAAAGGTTGACAAGAACTTCACCTGATCAAACAAAAACTACTTACAGTCTCTAAAGTGCTAAATGATAAATATAAGGAGTTATTTCCCTCTAGAATATGAGAGTACTAGGGCATCTGGGTGGCACAGTCGGTTAAGCGTCTGACTCAGGTTATGATCTCAGGGTCTTGAGATTGAACCCCGTGTCAGGCTCCAAGCTGGGACTGGAGTCTGCTTGAGATTCTCTCTCTCCATTCCCTCTGCCCCTCCTGCTCGTGCTCTCTCTGAAAGATAAATCTCTAAAAAAAAAAAAATATGAGAGTACTAAGGGCTGGGGATTATGTTTTTCATATTCATCTTCCTAATACCTACCATAGTACCTAGCACAAAGAAAATATTCAGTGATTTTTTTTTTCCTGTACTTGTTTCCGTTGAGTCATTCTAATTAAACCAATTATCACCTGTGAGCTACATCACTGATGAATTTTCATAAATCAAGCAATATTTAAGAAACTCCATGTTAAGCACAATGACTAACTCCAGCACAGGAGCTGGGTATATTATTCTGCTAACATTATTTAAGTGTGATAAATGTTTTCTATCAGATATCATAAATACTAGACACTTTTTTTCCTCCATTCATTCACTGTGGCTTCCAGTGAAACTAGAAATTACTTTGGACATCAGCCCCTGATACATTTGCTCTGGGGGAAAAAAGGCAGTGTTTTGAAACATACTTTTTACATTTTTAAAATCTTCTTGACACTAAGATAGCATTAGAAACTCTAAAAATAATCAAATACATAGCATCTCATAGAATTTCACAACTTATGAAGAATACATAAAAATTATGGTCAGAAATATTTAATATTCTATCTTTACCGTTTATCCTCAAGAAATCATTTATCCTCAAGAAATTGCTTGACTGATTTATACCCAATCCAAGATAAATTTTACCTCTATTTTTACATATTTGTATCTTTTTATGTAGATATAGCAACATATGATATATATGCTATTATTTTAAAATATCATAACCTCTGAGTCCAAAGATGACAAAACATCATTTCTGAGAGACTTTCTAAAAATCAGTAAAAACTATGATTCTTTCTTTATTTTAGCCACAAGAGAACTACAGGGAATTCTTAGGAGACTATACAATCCAGCTAGGGATCCCCCTACTACATATAACAAAGTTGGTCAACTAAACTCCAGGTCAGTGTATTTCACACAAAAGGTTACCCTCCACTAGTGGGTTATGAAACCAATGTAGTGGATTGTGATCAGCATTTTGAGAGAACAGAAAAGGAAAAAAAGTGCAGCATATTACATATGATAAGGGCAAATACTGTTACATAAAATTTTTTTTGTGTTTGGGTGATTGAATCAAAATGTGAAGTAACAGTTTGAAAACCAATGCTATAGATAAACATTTTCCAATGAACACAAGAGCATTCTTTCAAAATATGACTTATGTCATTTTGGGAACACAGCAATCTTTCTCTCACAAATGTATATAATCTTGGGCTTAGAAATTCCACTTTTTAAAAAAAGCATCCTTGCACACATGCAAAACTGTGCACTTCTAAGATTACTAACATAAAATTATCTGTGGTACCGAATGTCATCAATAAAGTGAATAAAGTATGGCACATCAATACAATGGAATTCTATGAGGCCATAAAAAAACTCTATGCAGAGAAAAGAAAACCTCTGTGCAGAATAAGAACATTTCCTATTCTGAAAATATCTTGTTATGGTGCAAAACAGCATTTAATATGCTATTTTTAATTTACATTTGGTGGGGGTGAGAAGAAGGGAATAAGAATCTATATTTGTAATCGTTTTTAAAGATTTAAGATGAATATATAAAATCTAAACATAGTGGTTATTAAAGAAGGAAGTAGGGATCTGGGCAGATGAAGAACAGAGATAAAACAGGAGACTTTTCACTATTTAAAGGTTTCTACTTTTTGAAACATGATAATACCTATGCAAAAAGAGACACAAAAAGAGACACAAGTGACTTCTTTAAAAAATGGGAAAATAAAGAAGTATTTAATTAAATAGAGAAGCCTAAGTGAGCTCTTCTGTATTTCAAAAACATTTCATGTTAAAAAGTTCTCATTATTCCTACAATTTTACCCTCCAGAGACAAAAAGATAAATTGAGTTACTCTTCTGAAGACTCTTCAAATTATTTCAAATCATGTATCCCTCCACTCACTCTCCTCCTTGACACCTATTTTTGATCTGAATATACCTAGCTACTTAAAGGCATCTCTGAAAAGTTTAGGAATAGAAGAAAAAGCAGGTTCTTCTTCTTACCTCCAATACCTGTTACATTAGACCTGTGGCCTCACCCAAGACTCTATGGTTTCATCACAGAATGAGACTGCTATTAAATGCAAAACTTAAACTCTATTTCCTGCCATCATCTAAAATGTACCCTCCCATTCATTCAATGTATATTGAACACTAGCTATGAAGTCTCAAGCTGTGAGGACTTTTTCTCTGTCCTCAACAACACATGGTGCAGCAGGTGAATCTAGATTATAAGGAGCCTGTTACTTGGTCCCCAACCATACAACTACTACTACACACCTCCATACCCTAACCTTTAAAAAAAAACAGAGAAGACTTGACATGCTACCTCACTGAATATGACAATCCCAAACTAGATGATCTGTGTCAAGGTCAGTAAACTAACACAATATAACACAAACACTAAAATGTTATCTTCAATGATCTTGGATCACGAATACATAAGAAAATATATTCCTTATTATTTAAGTTGGTAATTGTTCATTAATCCACTTAATAGTAATAGCTAGCATTTCTATTGAGCACATAATATGTACTAGGCTTTGTTTTAAATGTTTTAAGGGGATGACTTCATTTAACACCCAAAGAAACACCATGACATAGGTCTTTGTACTGTCCTTATTTTATTTTTTAAAATTTCTTCAAGTTTTTATTTAAATTCCAGTTAGTTAACATACAGTGTAATATTAGTTTCAGGTGTAGACTTTAGTGATTTATCACTAAAATACAACACCCAGTGCTCATCACTACAAGTGCCGTCCTTATTTTAAAGATGGGGACACTGGGTGAAGAAGGTTTGAAGAATCGGCCCAAGGATAAATGGCCAGTAAATAGCAACTAGAGCAAGACTGGAACTAAGGTGTCTAATACCAAAGTCCAAATTTAAAAATCCAAGTTAAAAACTTATAAGGTTTACTAATTTCATTACTTTACACTTTTGTTTTATGCTAATTTTTTAATGAAGTTAATTTTATAAAAATAAAAATGTAAAGTCAATGAACATACTGACCATATTAATAATTGAATAAAAGCAAATAGAATAAGATGTTTCGTTAAGCTGAGTGTTTACAATTTTCAAAAAACTGATTATTCTTGGTAATATTTATATCTCGTATGCATTACATACATCACTTGTAAATGATTAAGATTAATAAATTTGAATATATTTAACCTAAAAATCCCACTTCTAAAAATTTAGCCAAGTTAAACTAACTGAACAAAAATGCTAGGTAAATAAGCACAGAGATATTTTCTAAAACCACATTCACAAGAAAAAACAGAATTTGAATGTCCACAAATAATGGGTTGGGATAAGTAATTCATATTACATTCTTCATGAATTATAGTAGTTAAACAGAATGAGGAAGATATTTGTGCTTACAGGCAACTGTATCCAAAAGAAAAGGAAAAAAAAAGCATGCCACAGAACAGTAACATAATTAAACATTTGTTAAGAGATAAAAAAATTATGGAAAGATATATATCAAACTGCTCCACTGGAGTTGGGATTATAAAAAAAACTTTCACTTTCTGTTTCATAATTGTAAATATTACTTTTTAGATATTGCTTTTTTTGTAGTGAACAGATTTTATACTCAGCCCCACAAAAAGGCTTTTATTTAAATAAAATTTATCTTAATAAACAAAAGAGGAAGATGTACTCAGTACTGTCTTAATGCATTAAAAATAACATAATTTGTTTAATAGATAGAAATACATAATGTTTTTATGCTAATACAAATTAACTGATTCACCCTTTTTCATTATCTCATATAAAGAGTCCAACATATTTACCAAACACCAAATTTCCAATTTGTACTCCCACCTGAAAATGCAATGAACAATTACTGAATTCTGCTAATTAAGAGAAAAGAAAGACAAGTCTATGGCCAGTTTCTCTTTACTGGAGATTCGTGCATTTTAATGTTTCATAATAATTCATTTTGAACCAGACAATCTGGGTAGAGGAAATTAAATCTTAACAACAAAAGGCCTCAGGAGAGTAATCTACTATTAAATCTTTGAAGGAAGTGAGATTGTAAGATTTTGTGAAAATCAGGTAAGTTATTACATATGACAAAAAGCCATTAGAAATCATAATGCATAATTCATAATCCTTCCATATTATTTAACTGAATGCATTTACATCATTAAAATACTAACTGGAAATACTTAATACGCCCTTAGTATCAATTCCAGAAAATTCTTTCATTCTGAAAATACTCCATCTAAGAAGCATAATAAAAAAATAAATAAAAAATAAACTCAACTAAATAGATGAGTCTTCTAAATATACTCCACTACATGATCACAAAATGATAAATAAGACGCTATTAATGTCCTTGAAGAGAAAAAGAAAAACACGGACAGAATGACAAACAATAGCAATACCACATTTAATGAGAACTTAAGGTACAATGGGTGTCAGAGAGGTGTAGTAACCTCTTCTTGGAGGGGGAAGTTAGATTCTTTGTTCCTGAGTTGTAGCTAAGGCTTGAATACTAGGGAAAACTGAAGAAAAAGTTCTCAAGAGGCAATTTTAAGACCAACAAAACCCTGGCTGCACATAACAAGCTCCACTGATAAACTCTTGAGACTGCACATTTGGGTGTCTATCAGCACACTCTTTTTTTTTTTTTAAGAGT
The DNA here is from genome assembly GCF_002007445.2 of Ailuropoda melanoleuca. NCBI lineage: Eukaryota > Metazoa > Chordata > Mammalia > Carnivora > Ursidae > Ailuropoda > Ailuropoda melanoleuca. The sequence continues at coordinate 51,664,429 of NC_048227.1, forward strand.
TTATTTATTTATTTGACAGAGATAGAGACAGCCAGCAAGAGAGGGAACACAAACAGGGGGAGTGGGGGAGGAAGAAGCAGGCTCATAGCAGAGGAGCCTGATGTGGGGCTCGATCCCATAACGCCGGGATCACGCCCTGAGCCGAAGGCAGAAACTTAACTGCTGTGCCACCCAGGCGCCCCTATCAGCACACTCTTAACAACAATTTAGCATGTCAGATGTCACTCTGAAGTGACACCATGCTGTGCCAACAGTCACATTCACAGCACACAAGAAGACAGTAAAAGTCTCCTCAGTTAGGGGTTTGATTTGTGTAGGTTGGGTTTGCTTGTCGTTAGAACTCACTACCATAATGAGACAGGGCTGATTTCACAAAACCAGTATTATAATTAAGTATACACACTTCAGAGGCTTAAAGCAGAAGGAAAATTGAAGGTTAAGAATCTGGTATTTTCTATTTAGTTAATATATTATTTTCACAAGGGAGATGAACTCATACTGACATGTACCTAAGTATCCCTCCAGGATATCAGTATAAGTGTTATAGCTTAAAAATATAGGACACCGTTATTTATTTGGTATTATGAACAGTCATTTGGGGGGGGGGTGCCTGGGTGGCTCAGTTGTTAAGCATCTGCCTTTGGCTCAGGTCATGATACCAGGGTTCTGGGGTTCAGTCCCCTGTTGGGCTCCCTGCTCAGTGGGGAGCCTGCTTCTTCCTCTCCCACTCCCTCTACTTGTGTTCCCTCTCCCTCTGTCTCTCTCTCTCTGTCACATAAAATCTTAAAAAAAAAAAAAAAAAGCAGTCATTTTGGTCCAAACTGAGGGACCTGCCTTCTAATAAACAGCTGCACTTCTAATCATGGCAATAAAATAGAAGCACAACAGTCTCTGTCAAATTCTGTTGAATCCTACAAAGAAAATGTCATTTTCAGATTCTTGGCTGATATTTATGGTAATAACTGGTTTCAGCTCTGAGTTTAACCTTTAAGTTATTTCCACTAGCTTACTTGGAACCTTCAGAAGGGATAAATATTTTGGCACTTACATGGTTAAGCTCAGTGTTATAGATATTAAATTATGGGTAATTTCTTAATTTCAATTTTCTTATAGTATATATGACTTTAAACTTTCCAAAACTAATTAAATAAAGCAAGGATGTCACTTTAAACTTACATCTTCTTAAACAAGAAAATTTCATCATTAATAGAATCCTCAGATGAATTGGTCTGAGTGATACGAGATTACTTCCACTTGCATTTAATCTCACAATACTGGAATAACTTAGTTTGATTTCAAGTCAAGAATTCATTCAATATAAATAATAATAATTTAGCAAAAGCATGTATTATATAACAAAAGTGTTAATGACTTATTTAGAGTGGTCAGTTTAGTGTGTGTGTATGTGTGTATTTCAATGCTTAAGAACATACTTGGTATTGACTTCCTGAAGATCAGAAATTTTCAAAATACCTATTTAAATTGGTACTTTTTAAAATTTCTAACATTTTAAATACACAATGTAACATCATTAACTCATTTCTATAAAATGGAAGATCTGATAATTATTTTATTTATTGGAGAAACAAGCAGTAAAGTGGATTTATAAATCACTTCCTTAAGCTGAAATTTACTACTTGTTTCTCCACATGATATCTGAAGCTCACATAGAAGGGTTCCAAATACATTGAACACACCACTCAAAAGAGTAGGGAAAGACCTAGTTGAAGACTGCTAGAGAGGCACTCAGTTGAGGGTATGCTGAGGAAGCCAGGGCTTGGGGAAGAGGCTCCTCATACTTGGGGTAGGGAGTGTGCATGCTCTTTAAAATGACATTTTCAGAATTCAACCCTTGAGGTTTTCATTCAATTGTCTAGGGTGGGAATGGTAATTTGTACATTTCTTAACAGCACCCCAAGTGATTATCAAGCACAAGCAAGACTGAGAACTGTTACCCTAACTTTCCCTACCCACCTCCCAACACAGTGACTAGGTTTTCTTAGTCATCTGTTCTTTAATAATTTAACATAATCTACTGTGGAAAAAAACAAAGTACATTTTACTGAGAAAAACTTTTGTTTGAAACATGTATATCAAGTTGAAGGCATACATTTAGTAAGGGGGTCCCTAAAAGAAAAAAAGTTTTGCTTGAACCTCCTGAATAGTATGCAGAGATTTGAAAGGATAAGCAAAACATTTCAAGGAAGAAATCATAACACTTATGTAATAAAACATGATGATTATGTAGATTGCTTAAGAATACATTGAGATTTCTTCAATATATTTAAATTATCCCAACTTATATAATTATTATTTTCATATAACTCTGAAATTTATCAACAATGTAACAGTTTATTAAGAATGTAAAAACAGGGCACCTGGGTGGCTTAGTTGGTTAAATGTCCGACTCTTGGTTTCGGCTCAGATCATTATCTCGGGGTCCTGAGACTGAGCCCCACATCAGGCTCCTCACTCAGGGGGAGTCTGCTTCCCCTCTCCCTCTGCCCCTCCCCACACTATTGAAAATCTCTCTCTCTCTGTAAAATAAATAAATAAATCTTTTTTTTTTTTTAATTTAAAGGCAAGGTAGCCTATGTTTAGTCACTGAAATTTACACCATTGGATGAAATTTAAACTTGTTCTCTCTAAACTTGCTTGCAGGGTTTACACAAGGTAATTAAGTTCAGAAAATGCAATACATGGTACCTAATAAAATGCAGAGCATTAACTAAAGAAATATAAGTCACTTTGCTTTATCTTTATTAATTTAAAACCGTCTCCTACACTACTTCAACATTCAACTTTGAGGAATTCTGAAGAGTTATTTATACCAAAATAATTCCACCTATCAACATCTCTTAATAGAAAGACTCAAAGTGTACTCTTTCCAGATAAAACGGCAAAACTCAGCTATCGATGTGAGAACAGTTTACATAAGTATTACTCAGGCTGGGAATTAACTGATCACCTAAAATGTATCAGACACACCGCCACACATTTTCTGTGTTGACTGACATAATCTTCAAAATAAATAGTCTGATGAGATAACTGAAATTTAGAGGTGCTATGTAATCTGATACATATCACAAAACATGCCAATGGTGAAGAGTGGAATTTAACCTCAGTTCTCCTTGCCTAACTGGATAAATTTCATTTAAAGGCAGGATCATAATTCTAAACTGCTTTGTGCCCATCATACCTCCTAGCACAATGCCTTGCATCAATTAGGAACTCATATGATTACTGATGACTGATAACCAAGCCATGCATATTTCCAGAGGAAAATAATGTTTTGCTATAAATAGCAAAACACATTCATATCAAATATTTCTGTTTATTATTGTGGACTGTGTATTGTGGTCTGTGAAACCACAATACATAGATAGATATATTGGAAGATATGGACTAAGTCTATTTCTAAAGCAATTTGAAATTCTCACATTACAAGTTAAAATCATCTACTTTTCAGACTTCTGAATTCATTTGAGTTCTAAAATTATCATTCTTGGGAAAGCAAAATATGTTTTAGGCTTTTAATCTCTCCTAATTTCTTGCCATAAAATCAATAAAGTGTATGTTATAAAGAAAGTTCTGTTAGATTACTCCTAGCTAGAGGCACAGATGTTAGTTATAACTCTCTCTCGTTTAGCAGGGTTTTTTTTTCAAGCAGCTGATGCCCTTTTCCTAGTTAGCAGTTTGCAAGTGTTCCCAGTAGGCTTTATAATACTACGATCCTGAAGAACTTCAGGTCAGACAAAATTAATTCTTCTTTATAAGGAAAAATATAGATAGAATTTCCCTTCAAATGAGACCTAGCTGTTTCATATAGTTGAACCACAGAGCATTTTCATAACAAGTAAACATTACTTTTTAATCATATAACTTAAATAATTGCTGAGAGTTACAAATAAATAAAAATATTTTATTTATAACTTTACAAGAAAGCTATCTAACATATCACATTTATACACACTGAACCCTTACTGACCTCCAAAACAGAAGATAATATAGTCCATCAAAAGCATGCTTTTCACACAGAGCAGAGTATTTCAAAATCCCTAATTACTTTTGAGAATAAGCTGAGAAATTAAGGTTTTCCTTACAGTTTTCCATAGTAATACTTCACATAATACTCTAATCATAAAATAGCGACCTGACAGTGACCAAGTTTTTAAAATAAAAATACCATTTTCAAGTTTCTATAGAAAAAGTAGCATGGACAAGACATAATCTCTACTATTTTATGCGAGGTCCACACAAAGTTTTCATCACAAAAGTCAAGAAATGTTCCTTTCTCTGTACATCCCACACCAGCTCTATTACAAAAACACATTGTTAAATTCATTGTCACTGTTCAGATTAAGATCAATTCCCCCTGAACACAGCAGTCAAGAAACAACTCAAGCCTCATGCTCTCCAAGAAACTGTCATTAACAGCCACAGACTGAGCTAAATCCCTCTGTCTTCCACACGACTGATTAAATCTGCACTACTGATTTTATACTTAGTGCATTCTATAGTATACTGTTTGTAAATACTCAGCAAGATGTCTTTTTTTATGTCCCCAGCTATGCTGCAAGCTCACTGAAGACAGGGGAAACACATCTACTTCTTTTTTCATTTTTAACAATGTCTGTCAAGTTATAGATACATGAAAAATTAAAATCCTTTTTCCTTCCTTCCTTCTTTTGGCTGCCCGACATTAAACAAGTTATAGAATGAGAAAATGAACAATAAGTTACAAAAAAAGCTTTATTTAGAAACATGATAAAATTGGAAATCCCAAGGGTAAAGGGAAGCTCTTACAAGCAGCCAGAGAGAAAGCTTACCTCAAAAAAACAAACAAAAAAACACAGATTGCAGACTTTTCAAAAGCAAAAAAGAAAAGCAGATATGTTATAATGACGTCTTCAATGTTTTAAGATAGGATGCGATAGGGTAATACCTTCAGTGTGCTAAGAGAAAACAGAATTCTATTACCAGCAAAAATATCTTTCAAGAACAAGGTAAAATAAAGGCATTTTAGATTAACAGAAATTAAGAGATTTTTGTCAGTATCAGATTCTCGCTAAAGGAAATTCAGGCAAGGGAAAAGTCACAGAACAGGAACGCACTGATGGAATTAAAAAACAGTGAGCAAAATATACAGGTAAAACCAAATAATTACTGACCATAAAATAATAGTAACAGTAATAATAATATCTGACAAAAATTAAAACAAGATAGACTAAAACATGTGACAACAATATCAAAGAAGCTTGGGAAGGGAATGATTAGAGATTAAAAGTTTTAACAAACTTATTTCGTAGTATTTTTACATTTCATTCAATGCTTAGAAGAGAAAAAAAAAGGACCAATTTTTCAGGTATCTAACTGTGGAGGATATAAAGTTCTTAGGTGGCTCTGTTCTATTGTGGTTTCTCAATCTTGGCATTATTGGTATTTTGGTAATTCTTTGTTCTGGGAGGCTGTCATGTGCACTGTGGAATGTTCAGCAACATCTTGGCTTCTATTTACTAGATGACAGTAGCACCCTCCTAGTTGTGATAACCAAAGCTTCAGATATTGCCAAACGGTTTTTTAGGAAGGACGGGGAAGGGGGTCTGCCCAGTGAAAACCACTACTGTAGGTAAAAGAATGGGAAAAAATTGGGTGGAATCAACATCTTTTTTCTTTTCTCATTTTACTTAAGACCTTACTTCAAAGTACAGATCTCACTTTTCTTTTTCTTTTTTTTTTTTAAAGATTTTATTTATTTATTCGACAGAGATAGAGACAGCCAGCGAGAGAGGGAACTTAATAAGCAGGGGGAGAGGGAGAGGAAGAAGCAGGCTCATAGCGAAGGAGCCTGATGTGGGGCTCGATCCCATAATGCTGGGATCACGCCCTGAGCCGAAGTCAGACGCTTAACCGCTGTGCCACCCAGGCGCCCCAAGATCTCACTTTCTTGATAATTTATAATTTTGAAAACGGGATTATTTCCTTTCTTTGATACAAATGATTTATTTGGGAATGCAATAAACTACTGGCCTCCCTCAGAGAGAAGGGGGAAAACAGACCTTCTTTTAACTTGCTATAATTCCCAGTTTCCAGAGTTATCTACAGCTTTTGGTTCAAAAAGAAAAATAAAATCCATAAATAAACACAGAAGATTCTGTTAAAACACAGGCATTTCGTGAGTTTTGACGGAATAATAATTCTCAACTGCATCAACTTCATGTCCTACTTTGTTCCATTAGAGTAGAGTTTCTCCATTTGGGAAAGATATTTTTATTGTAAAAAAATAATAATAATCAGAAGGAGAGAGTTGATAGCTCCAGAGATCTCGAAAGAGTCTCCTTTAAGTCTTTGGTGAGTGCTGACTAGCACAAGCATATCAGAAAAGCGCCCAAGGTAGGGGAAAGAACCACTTAAAAGGATTAGAGGAAATAAACCTCACCCTATAGGGTCTGGAACAGCTCCCGTTTTTACCAACCATAGTGGAAAACCTCTTACTTTACTGGGAATTACGCAGAGTACTCTGCTCAGAAGAGCTATGTCTCAGTAGTGAGGCAAAACTAGCCTTTAAATGCTGTGTTGGCCCACCTAAGAAATTTTAGAAGCAAGACCTGAAAAGCTCAAACTGACCCAAAGTAACTTAATTATATTCCGGGAATAAACTCAAGGATGTTTATTAGAATACAGAAATATCCAGTATCCAATAAGATAAAATCACAACGTCCAGTTTTCATAAAAAGTGACCGTGCATGCTACAAAAGCAGGAAAAAAATTATAATAAGAATAAAAACTGATCTGATCAACTAAAATAAATCAATAACACAAATGACAGACCCTTCAAGTCACTAGAGCAAAAGTCAGCAAATTATGGCCTATGGGCCAAATCTAGCCAGACATCTGTTTTTGTTTTATTTTGGTTTGGTTTGGTTTTTATGGCCTATAAGCTAAAAATGGTCGTTACATTTTGAACAGGTATTTTAATAAAAAGAACACAATAATGACTGTTGAACAGAGATCTTATATGGTCCACTAAGCCTAAAATAATTACTATTTGCCCCCAAAAAAGTTTGCTGACCCCAATCTATAGAAATGACTGTGCAAGTGGAGGCATAGAAGATATCAAATAAAAAAAAATTACACTTTTAGAGATAAAACTGCAATGCTAGATGAAAAATACACTGAACAGTACGCAGAGTATCTTAGACATTGAAGAAAAAAGATCAGCAAATTAAAATTCGCTGTTTTAAAATTCATGTATTAAAATACACGGAAATAGAAACCACCCAAAATGAAGCATGAAGAGAGAAAAATAATAAAAAACAAAATAAAAGTTAATAGAACATCAGTAAGCTGTGTGACAACTGCAGGAACCCTAATATATCTGTGATAAGACTTCCTAAAAGGGAGGAAGGGGTAGAAAATTTTTGTAAAAATAATGGCCGGAAATTTCCCACATTTGTTGAAAACCAGAAACCCACAGATCCAAGATACTTAACCAATAGCAAGCACAAAATACCTGAAGAAAATCACACCAAGGCAGTGGTACGCAGAATTCTAAACTGGCTCTCAAGACCTCCTCCTCAATCCCTGCCACAGTCCACAGTGTACTGCCTGCATAAACCCCAGAACTATGAATATGATGGATGTTACTTCCGTGATTCCACTATGCCATATGCAACAGCCGACCTTTAGAAAGGAAGATTATCTGGGTGAATCTGACCTCTTCACACGAATCTTTAAAGTCAGAGTTTTCTCACCGCCAGTAGAGGTCAGAGATTTAGAGCACACAGGAAATTTGATACTCCCTTGTTGGTTGTGAAGACGAAGTGGGACATATGCCAAGGAATGTGGGTAGTATTTAGGAGCTAAGAACAACAGATAGCAAAGAATCGGGAACCTCAATTCTACAACTCCAAGCACGTAGATTTGGCCAACAATCTGAATGAGCTAGTTAAGGGAATCCTTCCCCAGAGTTTCCGGATATGGGATCAGCCTGGCCAAAACAACAGTTCTGCTGTTATTAAACAGTAAACACAGAACCCCAGTCAACCTCACTCAAATCAGACTTCCAGAACTCTGAGATAATAAATGGATGTTTTAAATCACTAAATTTTTGGTAATTTCTTATACAATGACAGAAAGCTAATATAAAGTCATATCATAATCAAACTGCCTAAAACCAATAACAAAGAGAAATCTTAAAAACCAACCAGAAAAAAAGCATATTACATAGAGAAGAAGATTAAGAATAAAATATTAGAAACAATGAAAGCAACGTAACACAGCTACATCTATAAGGACTGGCAAAAAAACAAACAAACAACTGTCAGCCTGGAATTCTATATCAAATGAAATATCTGTCAAGAACAAAGACAAAACGAAGACTTTTTTCAGACATGCAAATCTGAAAGAATTCATCAAAAAGCTTGCACTATAAGAAACAAATACCAGATGGAAATCTGATCTACACAAAGGCATAAAGGGTAACCTGATAGGTACACAAGTATAAAAATTTTGTTTGTTTTTATTAGATATCTTAATATCTTTTTTTAAAGATTTGTTTATTTGAAATAGAAAGAGCACACCTGAGCAGGAGGGGCAGAGGGAGAGGGAGAGAGACTCTCAAGCAGACTCCGATCTCACAACCCTCAGATCACAACCCGGGCTGAAACCAACATTCCATGCTTAACTGACTGCACCCCAGGTGCCCCTAGATATCTTAATATCTTAAAAAGACTGTTAAAGCAAAAAGAGTAACAATGTATTCCCGGGATTATAAGGATGCAGAAGTAGCGCACTGGGTGCCGTACGTGTAGTACATGTGGAACATATTTGTTCATTTGTTTGTTTTGACGGTATTCTGTGCTAAAAAATCTAGCAAACAAATATATCAGAATCAGGATTCTCATGGCCCCAATCTCCAGGTGAAGCTAGACATTTATCAAGGGAAATATCATATGATAAAATGGTTAGAAATTTAATCTGTGCTACATCATATCTTTCCCGATGAAATCTATGAAATCTTTACTAAGATCCCTATCCATGTAAACAAGATTGTAAACTCACTTTGCAACTTTCAACTTTCTATTTTTGTTATTATTTTTTGATACCACCTCTTAAAAAGGCAGTGAATGGTTCAAGGCCATGCTTCTGATGAAACTGATGATATGCTTGACAGTGTAATAACCAGCCTTGTGGGATGCTTCAGAAAAGGCTTTTTATTTGGGGTCATGTCCAGGTTTTAACAACATTCCACCCATTTCAAAGTGGTCTCATGAAAAAGATCCACACTCTGAAGTATTTTTCTGGATGCTTTAGTTTTCTTGGCTTTATAATTTGATCAGATCAAGCTGTGTCAAGAAACTCTTTGGCTTTAGGATCCCCACCTCAGGTTCAGAAAACAAAGTACAACAGGAAAAGTAGTACTTTTTATATTTATTCTATTTCAGTTTTTTCAAAATGTCTCTCTTGAATAACCACAGAAGTCAGTAATTATAATGACTGGTTTCTTTAGTTTCTATCAAACAATTAGAAACTACTCTAAATGTCTTAATAGAGTGACTGTAAGTTTAGTTCTTCTGATCTTGTAGGATAGTATCCAATACTACTCCCACATGTGTTTGGAATAAAAGAAGAGCCAAAAAGCATAAATGAACACAGAAGTAATTTGTCTACCAAATATAATTTGCAAAATAACAATAAGTCTTTTTTGTTTTATCCACACTCTGGCCTCAGTGTTTTCATCATTACATCTTGCATTTTAAGCTAACATTTTAGCTAAAATGTATTAAGTACCTAACAGTCTTCAAAGATTTTTATATAAATAAATTTAATCCTCACAATTAAACTATGACAAAGGTACTATTATCCAATTTTACAAATGAAACACTGGATCCCACAGAGGACAGTAAACTGCCCAAAGTCTCAGAGCTGGAAACTGGAGGATGCAAGTCAAACGAGGTCAGCCTAGAATCGAAGGCCCTGTCCTTAACCAACGTGGTTTTCTGCCTCCTAGACTTAACATGTACAAACCCTTCCTTTTCTCCTATTCCTCACCTTGGTAAATGACAATATTACTTACCCATGATGACCTGGACATCATTCTAGATTCAAACAAAAACTTAGATGTCATTCTAGAGTCTTCTCTCTGCTTCATCCCATCCCATTTAATCAGTTACATACACTAGTACCTAAGTTATTCTCTATTATCCCATTTTTCATATAGGCAGCCACTTTCTTAATTTAGGTGCTTCACATTTCTCTCCTGAACTACTCTCCAGCAGCTCTACTGTCAATCTTCAACTTTGCATTGCAACCAGGACAAAATTATCTAATGTGACATTCAGTCAGGAGAGGATTTTATCTATGGTTCCATAGGATGCTAGGAATGGCATGCAATATGAACCCAGTGAAAAGAGAAAGATACCATCTTCAGGAGTACTTTTCATGATACATAAAAATCCCACCTTGCATAAAAAAGATCCAAGCCAAAAAAAGCATCCACTAAACAAACATTCTGTTAACACCTACATTTTTTCCTGAGGTCTAAATTACTATTCATGCTAATGACATCTGGTGGGATCATTATCTAAAGTGACAGGACACCAAATGGTTTAATTATGTACTTATAATGACATATTGCATTTGAATGTATTCTTCTCCAATATTATTACTGCTTATGGAAGTGCAAATTAAAACCACAATGGTAGGGATACGTGGGTGGCTCAGGGGGTTAAGCATCTGCCTTTGGCTCAGGTCATGATCTCAGGATCCTGGGATGGAGTCCCACACAGAGCTCCCTGCTCAGCGGGGAGTCTGCTTCTTCCTCTGCCTGCCACTCCCCCTGCTTGTTCTCGCTCTCTCTGTCTGGTAAATAAATAAATAAAATCCTAAAAAAAAACAAAACAAAATCCACGATGGGAAATCTCTATATTAAGTCAGAATGGTTAAAATAAAAATAAAAATATAAATAATATAAAAATACAAATTAAAATGGTTAAAATAAAAAGAAAAAATAGGGATTACACCAAATGCTGGCAAGTATGTAGAGAAATTGAGTCATACCAGATTGCTGGTGGGAATATAAAATGTAACTCCAGGAAACAGTGTGGTAGTTTTTAAAAAAACTAAACATGCAGCTACAATATGACCCAATAATTGCATGCTCAGGTATTTACTCCAAAGAAATGAAAACCTAGTTCACACAAAGACCTGTAGACAATGTCTAGAGCAGCTTTATCCATATTATGGGTGGAATTATATTCCCCCAAAGTTCATAAATTAAAGCCTTAACTGCCAATGTGACAGTATTTGGCAACAGAGCCTGTAGGGAAGTAACAAGGTAAAATGAGGTCATCTAAGTGAGGTCCTAATCCAATAGAGTTGGTGTCCTTATAAGAAGAGGAAGAGACACCACACAGGGAAGAGCCCGTGTGAGGTCAGGGGGGCACAGTGAGAAAGTGCCTGTCTGCAAGCCAGGAAGAGAGTCCTCACTAGAAAGTAAATCTATCAGCACCTTGATCTGGGATTTCTAGCCTCTAGAACTGTAAAAAATATATGACTCTTGTTTAACCACCCAGCCTGTGGTTATGACAGCCTAAGCAGAATTATACAATTTGTAATAGCTCAAAACTGTAAACAACACTGACATCCTTCAACAGATGAAAAGTTAAACTGTGGTCATCCATATCATATGTGGCAGGCAGAATAATGATCCCCACTGATTTCCACATCCTACTCCATGGAACCCATAAATGTATTAGGTTACGTGGCAAACAGACATTAAGGTTATAGATGGCATTAACCCATTTAAGGAAAACTCTTACTCCTATAATCTAAATTAATATGAACAAAAATTTTATTTAGAAATAAATATGAAAGAAAAATAAGAAGCCTGATCCATTCATTATGTAGACAATGAATGTTAATGTTTTCACATGAAAAGTGTTAATATTTAATACAATAAACAAAATAATCCTTAATGATGAAAATGCTTATAATAACTGGTAAAGTTTAAAAAGAATTATGTATAAAACTATTTACTCTTATAGGTTTTCAACCCTTGCTGTATTTCACAATCACTTACAGTGCTCCAAAAATCATCTTTAAAATATAAGTATTTGGGACCATCCCAAGAGATTATAATTTAATAGGGAAGAAGGCATTTGGATTTTGAAAAAGATCTACAGTTAATTCTGATGCACAGGATGAAACCCACTAATATAAAATTACAATTTTGGTCTAATATATAAACTTACTATAGAGAATAACTTAAAACTGTAATAATAGGAAATTGGTTTAAAAGTAATAAAGGTATAAAACAGAATACTGTATGGTGATTACAAATGATGTTACAGATATGTTTGTTGACATGGAAAGATATGTAGATATTTATACAAATACACAAAAAATAATATGTGTGATAAAATGCCATTTTATAAAACAAAATATACATGCATACATAAGTGTAGAATGGAGTTCATTTTGGTCAGCTGTGGTTATTTATGCTGCTTTATGCTGCTCTTTTTGCTTACCTCCATTATTTGATATTTCTAAATAATTACATATGAGATATATATATATATATATACAGGAACTTCATTTGGTGACAGAAAAGTTTAACTTTATTTTTTTAAAAGATTTATTTATTTATTTGAGAGAGACAGACAGAGAGAGACTGAGCAGGGGGGAGGGGCAGTGGGAAACGCACACTCCCCGCTAAGCAGGGAGCCTGATGCCGCACTCAATCCCAGGACCCTGGGATCATGAAGAAAAGGTTAACTTTAAGTAATATGTATACTTCAAGAATTTTTTTTTCAGTTCAGTACATGCTTATGTATTTCTTTGACTTCTCTGTGAGTTTAATATCCAGATGACTAGATCCTGCGGTACACAGAAAATAAATGACCTAGGTTGCCGACAAGTGCCAAAATAAGGTGCTGGATTATACGCCTTAAGCCTCCATAATCAACTGATTTGACTGAAACTGTTTGACAACCATTAAATGATGCATGCTTGATTGAAACTGTGTTAAGTCGAAGGCTGATGAGATACTGATCAGAGGTTCTTACTCATTATCAACAATGTCTTTAGGAAATAATCTACATTAACACTCTCACCAACTACGTGAATATTCTGCAGGTATCTTACATCTTTGCCATACTTCTTCAAATAATGGGCATATTTTAGGTACATATGGATGCATCTGATGCAGGTGAGTATTTAGGAGTTGGTAAAAAGAAAAACTATGGTGGGGGGGGTCACTGTCCTCTCTTATAAAAAGGGATAAGATGATGCGCCTTCCTACATCCCCCATGTTCGGTCTGATTATAGACTTAAGAAGTTTTCTTCAATATACCAATTCTTTTCCTACGTGCACCCCCCCTCCCAGCCCGTGCACTCCAAGACCATGAATTCTAACTCTACCTCCAATGTAGATCACCAAGAACTTCAATTTGAACTCACTTACATTTCACAGATTTGACTAAGCAAATTGTTATGTAAAACTAAATTCTGACAAATTAAGATGTTTCCAAATACATTTTAAAAGATCATTTGATGTACTGTATGGTGACTAGCATAACATAATAAAATAAAATAAATTAAATAAAGAAAAAAGAAAAAATAAAAGATCATCTGAACAGTTTTTACTTCAATTTACAGACAATCCAATAAATCAGATCCCAAGGACACCTGATTACAAAGTTAATCATTAATCTGCATCGCTATTTAGTTAACAATGCCCTATTACTAGAAGTCATTCAAATAACTTGAAATACTCAAATCACATTAGCACCTTCCTCAATATACTGATGTTCTCTAAAACCACCAGAGTACAACATTCGATATAATTTATGTTTCTGGACACTCTTTCAAGGGGCCGTACAAGTTTACCACAGTAATGTTTTAACTACATTGAGTATATGCAGTCTCCAGTATATTCTGGATTGGCACTACTTGGTAAGTTTATCGAAGGGAAAGATTATTTTCCTACACAGCTTTATAAATTAAACTTTCTCAAATCCTCACAAGTTAAACATTAGTCAAAATTATAAATAATCCCTTCCTAAAACTACACTATTACTAAAATTCTAAAAATTCGGGAAAATAATAAATCACAAGCTGAACAGTCAATTTAAGTAAATGTAAAAGTAAACTAAGAAATAGTTTATTTTGAGGGGTACCTGGGTGGCTCAGTCAGTTAACCATCTGCCTTTGGCTCAGGTCATGATCCCAGGCTCCTAGGATCAAGTCCCGTGTCAGGCTCCCTCCTTCTCCCTCTCCCTCTGCCTCTCCCCCCTGCTCATGTTCTCCCTGACTGGCTCTCTCTCTCTTAAATGAATAAATAAAAAATCTTAAAAAAAATTAATTTGAGATAAAACAAATATGGCAAAATTTTGACAAATGGTAAACAAAGGAGACAAAAGATATATGGATAATACTATTCATGCAACCTTTCCATAGGTTTGAAATTAATCAAAATTTAAAAGTTGAGAAAAATAAAGAAAATAGTTTAGAATTTGATCCCCTCCTCAAATAGTATTCTATCGTCTTATAGGTTGACCGTCTGATATATCAATACATGAATCCTTTAAAACAGTTTAAGCCAGCCTACACAGGTTAAACCAAATATTAACTGAAAAAACCAAAACAAACATGAAATTATAGAAATAGATATACAAAGATATGTTTAATGTGTGAAGAATGAGTTTTTAAAACTCAAAGTCCCCTGGGGCACCTGGATGGCTTAGTCAGTTGAGTTTCCAACTCTTGGTTTTGGCTCAGGTCATGATTTCAGGGTTGTGGGATCGAGCCCCTAATCCAGCTCCATGCTCAGCATGGAGTCTGCTTGCCCCTCTGCCTCTGCTCCTCCCCTTCTCCCACTCTTCTCTCTCTTGCTCAAATAAATAAAATCTTAGAACAAAAAAAACCCTTAAATTCCCCTACTGTACCTCTTCAGTAAACAACTGCATATATCCTCTCTACTTTATCAGCCAACTACTGACATTTAAAAATACTTTTTCTGTACAAATCTATTCATAAAACATACCAAGCACCAAAAATATCAACTTTTTAAAATTATCATCTTGGGACACCTGGGTGGCTCAATCTGTTAAGCATCTGACTCTTGATTTCAGCTCAGGTCAAGATCTCAGGATCCTGAAATTGAGCCCTGCCTGGGGCTCCACGCTGCTCTGCAGGGTGTCTGCTTGAGATTCTTTCCCTCTGCCCCTCCCTCTGTCCCTCCCCCTGCTCCTGTATGCGTGCTCTCTCTTGCTCTTTTAAATAACTAAATAAATAAAATGATCATCTCACCTCATCTAAGTCTTGGATATAAACTGGTTTTTCCTCAAAGCCAACTGGCATTGGTTCACTATAGGGTATCTTTACTTCTTCATACATCTTGTTATTCTCTCTTTGGATTCCTTCTGGTAAAATCATCTATAAACAGAAAAAATAAAAATTAAATAATAAAAAAAACAGTTGTTCTGGTAGAGATTCTTTAATTAAAGAGAACAGAGAGAAAGAAAAAGAACACTACTGGCTTTAGACATGGCACTGGTAAATAAGTATAGCTAATTTAAAGAAAAACAAATCTAAACTAAACAAAAACAAACAACCCATATACACACAAATTATTCACATATTGGATCTCTCATATAAAACACCTATTATGCTGATGAATTTTAAGTATATATTTTTAGATGGTCTCCTGAAGACAAATGTACTTGTGTGGCTAGGAAAAATGAGCAAAGTACAGTGTAAAGACCAAAAAATAATACAACTGCTAAAACTAAAAAATACAAGTTCTATAAATAACAAAAGGGAAACGAACAAATATGTTCTGAATACCTACTATGTGTCAAGAACTTTACAAACACTGCATTATTTCATTTTCCCCAATATTTTAAAATAAAAGTTAGCATAGTATATCAAATAGTACAAGAGTCACAAAAGAAACAGGGAAAATCTATGTGTTATTTCCTCAGAATAGACATATTACCCCAAAGTGGTCATATACTAGTGACATACCTTTGCACCAGCAATGAATGCTGATGTTCTCATGGCTTCAGCCTGGGAATCATAAACGTGGGGATAACGTATTTTTTCAATATCCATATCTCTCTGCCTGCTCAGAATTGGAACACTTCTAGCATTCAGAAGTGCCTGCTCTCTGTAAATACGAAAATAATAGGATAAATCTGAAATTCTTATCTTGCAAAAGAAAGCATATATTAAAACAGTCACTACAATAACTATTTCAGGAAGCCTTCCCTTATAAAGTAGAAGAAACTAAATAAAGATAACAGCAATCCTGAAATTTTCTGTATAACTACATAGGAGTTAACACATTTTTAGGTACTATTTTTAGGTAACATCACCTGGTAAGTTTAATTTAATGTTCCTTATTTATAATTTTGTTTGTCACAATCCAGAGATGTGTAACAAGGTATAAATTCCTTTTTAAGAACAGGATTCAATATTTAAAAGAACAAGTATCATAATGCCTTCATCCCTTTTTCCTCCTTCCTAATTCTAAATAACATGAGGAAAAGTATTCTTATTAATCCAGAAAACAAAACAAAACAAAACAAAAGTCTCAAGATAAATCTGTGTAGGCTTTACAAATTTTAACCTAGTGGTGTGTGCACAGCATCTAAAAATAGCTTACCTCTGTAATCCAAACCTCTCACCTACATAGATGCAACCAAGAGTACTCTAAGATCACTGCTTTCTTATTCCAGAAAATTAGGTTTTCATACAACAAAATTCGGTTATTATAAGAAAACATGACTAGAAGAATCATCTAAATTGTTAAAGCTAAACTAAAAAATGATGATACATAACGACAGCAATTACAACAGAAGCATTTTTCAGCTTCTGGTTTTTATTACCTTTGTATCCGCAATTCCTTAGGATCAAAGCACATAAGTCCTTCTGCAACTTCTCCATCTTCTCCAGCCTTTCTTTCTCGTCTGGCAATTCTTTTTTCTTCACGGCGATACTGTTTCATTAATTGCTTTTCTTGTTCAGATTGAATAGTAACTTGACAACCATAATTAGGTTTAGCATTTTCTCCTAATAGTTTTTTGCAATTGTCTACAAAGCAAATTAAAGAAATGTTTTATAAATTTAACCTTTATGAAAACCATTTTTCCCTTCACCAAAATGTAAGATAGCACAATGCTCTAATTAATTTTTTTTAAAAAATTGTCACATTAATTGTATGTTTTAAGGAGAGGTTTTTAAAAATATAATATCTAGGTGATATTAACACAATGGCTTAAGAAAAGTCACCAGAAATTTTCTTTATACAGATTACATAGTTTAGTATTATAAATTCTTAGATAAAACACCAGGAATTTAAAAGTTCAGTTTTATAATTTTGAAATTATTTGTTTATATAATTTCAATAAATATAATAATTATCAATAATTAGCACTTCCTATTAACATAATAATAAAATATTTTTCATATTAGATGTAACTTTTCCCTATGTAACAGACCTTATTGTGTTAAATTGAAAATATGTTACTACTTACTTAAACATGAAATAAAACTTATTAATATTAGCTCAGGATACATTTATAAGATGACCAAGGCAAATAAAAAATATGATACACCTTTTCATGGAAATAGAGTTTAAAAAAAAACAGGAAGACAGCCAGAACCACTAAGAATCAGGTCAATGAAAGCTCAATGTTTACAAGGTCCAATTTAAACTTGTGGTTTGGCCAACTCAATATTAAGGAAAATATTTCTTCCAACAGGATTATCTTCTATGTTTAATTAAATCTTTCCAAGTAGGAGTATCTTGGCTTACTGCAGCCCTAAAGTAACTGACCAGAGTGTTGCTGTAAGCAAATAAAATTATTGTATTGAAGACCTACCTGTTCCAGGCACTGCTGCTAAACTAGGAAGACAATGAAGACTGAGATTTGGCCCATACTCTGAAGGAGCACAGTGCAAGTTATTTTATCAAACTCTAAGATCCAACACACAACAAGGAAGGAATCAGGTGAAGCATCAAGATGGGAAAATTAGTTTTCTAATTCATCTAAGCCACAGTTAGGCCACTGTTCGGCAAAAACTTTAACAGTTGGTATTTGTTTATGTATGTATGTGTGAGTGCATATGTAAAGAGAATAATAATGAGAGAAAGAATAAGAGAGAGAGAAAGAAAGCAAAATGTTAAGGACTAGCAAATCCACATGAAGGGTATACAAGTATTCACTGTATTATCCTTACACATTTACTACAGGTTTGAAAGTTTTCAAAATAAAAAAGTTGGGAAGAAATTATAACAATACTTGGCTCATAGTAAAAACTACATGTATTTGCTTTAAAAAAAAATTTGTCTATTCAAATCTCCAGCAAGAAAAAATGCCATACCTAAACATAAATAGAATGTCTACTGTAATACCCTATTTAAGGGATTGATATTTGTTTTATATTCTGCCATATCTAAAATCTACTTTAAAAAGTGGTATCACTAAATTATATAATAGGCCAAAGGATATTAAAAGCATAATTATATTAAAAAGATTTGCTAACCAATGAATCTTTCCATCAAATTAGAATTACCACTGAATACTTTCTTACCTTGAAGAGCCTGCAACTTATGATCATTTGAAGAATTAAGAAATCTATCCACAATTGTAATTCTGTTCTGAAGGAGTTTCTCAATAAGTTCAAGTCCATCAGGTCCCAGCAGTTCAAATAGCTTAAAAGAGAAAGAATCAGAACAATTGTTACCTCAAACTCACTGTCTTCAAGTTATTAAACCTTGTTCAGCAGAGGTATGAAGCCAAACCAATACAGAAAGAAGTACCCAAAAAGTATTTAAAAAAAAACAACTTAAGAATGAAAAATAACTCTTCATATTGTCATATATCTTTCAGCTTTACAAAGTCAATTTGCAAGTACTAAAAAAGCACATGATTCAACTTTTCAAAATAATTATGATTTATAATTAAAGCTAACTCACAGAATAACAAATTCTTACACTTGGCTTTTCTTGGTATAACCTAAGGAAATTCCAAAATTAATTTGCTTTTTAATATACTTTTCTGTTTTTCACAAATAGAGTCCAGAGTACCATTTTTCCTACAACTTACTACATATAACAGCTATCATTATAGAGTGAAAGAACTATTAAAATGTTTTAATGATTCATGACATGCAAATTTTTAATGCTTAATAATTTTTATTATTTTTATTAAATTTATTTTATTTTAATGCTTAAATAATTTTTAATGCTTAATAAATCTGAAATCTAAACACAGTTCCACAAGTGCTTTAACTTTTTATAAAAGTTTCCATGTGTATCTTATGAACACTAATTGCCAAAGATTAAGCTGATTCCAGTGTCAGAGAACTAGTGATTTAGAAAGACTCTCAATCGCATTACTGTAAGAAATAACTGCTCCAGAAAGCCTTCAGATTTCTTCATACGTGGTTTGAGGATATAATTTTTTTCCTCTCCAGAAATGTCATATCTAATTTTACATGTGAAGATTTATATTAGCCAAATTCTAACTGTTCTCAGAGATTCCACACAAATAAAATCATAATTAAAGTAGGAATTTATGATAAGTATAGATGAAATGTTAATATTTAATAAATATTTTATTTTTGCTGTTCATTTTGTGGACATTATCTATACACAAGGCCACAGCCCCTAATTCTAGAACATCTTGACTTTTGGGCTAAACATTACAGAACCCAATCACTCTCACCCTGGCTCATAAAACACTAATTCCACACCAGGAGAGGCAAGCCAAGAAGAATTTAGGCTACTGCCTACCCACCTTCCATCAAGTACTCAGCTCCTAAAGCAACGGTGTCACTCAGATATAAGCTTTCCATTGTCCCCACTTCTACCTCCAGAGTTTGCATCAAAGATTTTAGACTATAAAACAAAAAGGTCCCAATTTCTTCCAAAGGTATGTCCTCATTTGCAACTTGGCAGGAAGTTGAAGCCTTCGGCCATCTCAAAAACAGCACAGAACATGCTTAACTGTAACTAGAGATTCACAAATTCAACAACTGGGTTACAAAAGAGAACTAAGGAGCGACAAGTGGGAGGAGTCCTCTTTGGGTGAGAATAAGTATCAACAATGACCTCTGGAATTATTCCTTCAAAGGGGCCCCAAATTTATTGGATTAGTTTATGGAGCAATTTATGCCCCAGGACATTTCTACAAACAACAAGCAATTATCTGGTAATTGGTAAATTTAATAGCTTGGTGTGGTCAAGGAAAAAAAAGCAGAGGGTCCTGTCAAAACTACTTTCATCCCAGGGTGACTGGAAATACCCAAAAGTGTGCCTCCTCGAGAAACAATATCAGAAGCTAAACACTGTGGGGTAAGGGTGAGAGGAATTGTCTGCACTAAAATAATCCAGCTAATCACTAAACAAATTAACAAGATAATAACAATAATATACCCAGGGCGTGGTAGATTAGATGAAATAAATTCCTAGAAAGACACAAACTACCAAATAGCGGACAATCTAAATAGACCCGTAACAAGTAAAATATCGAATTAGTAATCAAAACTACCCACAAAGAAAAGTGTAGGTCCAAATGACTACACTGGTGAGTTCATTCAAAAGATTTAATGCCCATTCTTCACAAACTCTTCCAGAAAACAGAAGAGAGAACATTTCCCAGGTCTTACTTTGACCCCGAAACGAGACAAATACATCATAAGAAAACTACAGACCAATATCTCTTAGGAATAGAGACACAAAAATCCTCATAAAATACTAGTAAACCACATCCAGCAATATATAAAAGGATTTACACACCATGTCAAAGTGAGATTTATGTCAGGAATATAAAGTTGATTCAACATAAGAAAATCAATTGATGTATTGCATTGTATCAACAACAACAACAAAAGAAAAACCTCATGATCCACTCAACAGATGCAGACAAAGCATTTAATGAAATCCAACAGCCTTTCATGAAAAAAGCACTCAACAAACTAGGACTAGACAGGTACTTCTACCACCGATAAAGGGCATTTATGAAAAACCGTTAGTTAACATCATACTTAATGGTGAAGCTACTAAAAACAGAAATGAGACAAAAGAGTCTGTACTTGTAACTTCTATTGGATACTGCATTGGAGGTTCAAACCAGGGCAATTAGGCAAGAAAAAGAAATAAAAGGCATTTAGATTGAAAAGGAAAAAGTAAAACTATTTCTTTTCGGAGATCGTCTATATAGAAAATACTGAAGACTACACTAAAATACTATTCAAACTAATAAACAAGCTTTCAAAAAGCATGACAAAACCATTCAGTGAGGAGAGATCAGTCTTTTCAATAAATGATGCTGGGACAACTGGCTAGTCATACGCAATAGCATGAAGTTAGACTTACACCATAAACAAAAATTAACTCAAAATGGATCAGTAATCTAAATGTGAGAGCTAAACATCATATAAGTCTTAGAAGAAAATGGAGAAGATCTTCATGTCCTCAGATTTGGCCAAAGATT
This sequence comes from Ailuropoda melanoleuca, assembly GCF_002007445.2. Lineage (NCBI taxonomy): Eukaryota > Metazoa > Chordata > Mammalia > Carnivora > Ursidae > Ailuropoda > Ailuropoda melanoleuca. The sequence goes on from NC_048227.1 coordinate 51,685,935, forward strand.
CTTAAATATGACACCAAAAGCATAAGCAACAAAAGAAAACAGATAATTTGGATTTTAGGGAAACAAAAAAACCGCTTCAAGGGATAACATCAGGAAAATAGAGGGAAAATGCAGAACGGGAGAAAATATTTGCAAATCATGTATCCGGTAAAAGACTAGTACTGTCACTGTCTACACCCAGAATATATAAAGAACTCTTACCACTAATAAAAATACACCAATTAAAAACGAGCAGATCTTAATTTACCATAGAAAAATATATAAATGGCCAATAAGCAGGTGAAAAGATATTCAACATCATTACTTATCAGGGAAACACAAACCAAAGCCACAAGAACCACTGGAAAGGCCATTTAAGAAAACTGGAAAATAACAAGTCTTGAAAGGATGTGGAGAAACCTGGAACTCTCATACATTGTTTGTGGAAATAGAAAATTGTGCAGCCACTGTTTTCCACAGTGGTTCCTCAGTGAGTTAAACACAGAATTACAATGTGACCCAGCAATTCCATCCCTAGGTACATACCCCAAAGAATTTACAACCATGTGTCCAAACGAAAACTTGTATGCAAATATGGATATTCACATAGCCAAAAAGTCCATCAACTAAAGCACGGATAAACAAAATGTGGTATATCCATACAACAGATATTCCTAAACCATAAGGAGGAATGTAGTAGTGTACAACATGGATAAACCTTAAAGACATTTTGCTAAGTGAAAGAAGCCAGTCACAAAAGACCATATTATAAGATTCCATCTGTAAAAAATGTCCAGAATAGAGCAATCTCTAGAGACAGAAAGTAGATTTGTGGTTGTTTAGGGCCTGGGAACGGGGTCAGGGAGGGAATAGGAGGATAGAAGATAAACGTTTAGGATTTCCTTTTTAGGTAAAGAAAATGCTCTAAAATGACTGTGGTGATGGCTACACATATCTATGAATATACTAAAAACCAGTGATTTATACACTTTAAATGGATGAATTGTATGGTATGTGAATTATGTATCAATGAAGCTATTTTTTTGAATTACAAACCAAAATGATTTAAACCAAAATACTAAAAGTAACAAAAAATTACTTATGGTTAAAAGATACAGATTAAATACATGCTTTCTGTTAGAAATTTTAAGTGAATGTTTTGAATTGCTGTTAGTTCAATGTAAGCCCTGTGCTTAAGCATAAGAGTGATATTTTAAAACCAGCAAATTCAAAAAACGATATCTCCATAATCCAAACAAATTACAGTAAGAAATGCTCTCTACATACATCTTGCAAAATCTTTCATATTCTATCAACTCTCAGAGAATGTGTCAATTCTTAAATTGAGACCATTTCTTTCATAAGAAAATAATTTATCATGGCAGAGTTACCCTTACACATATTCTTAGCTACTTCAAGTTTACTTAATCTGAAATACAATATTCACACATGATAAATTAGAGATTCACAAATTTTTAGTCCAACGTAACTTTAAGGAAAACACCAGTATATCTGGAAGACAACTTCTAATGTAGTATCTCAGGAGGAGGATCGCAGCACAAAGAGCCCTTCCTTTTTTTACTTCCTTTCTTTTTTTTTAGCCCATTACTTCTTAAAAATAACACACCTAAGACCTAGCAAGAGAGACAAGAAGGCTGTTTTGCTCTGAATAGTAGGACTTCCATTACTTCCAAGATGAAGAATCCCCAGTAGAATCCTGAGATCAGCTGTCATCAGTTTTAAAGTAATCCCAAAATTACGCTTTCCCTAACATTTGCCATTTTCATCCACATTGAGACCAGGTGCAGTTCTCATTCAAGATTTGCACTACAAACTAATTTGGCAATGAGTGTGACTATTTGTAAAGACACAGCTGTCTGGATCACTGCTCTACACACTGACACAAGTTCCAGAAGCTATCAAGTTGAAAAACAAAGAGGGAAAAGTTAGCGGTACATAAACAGACATCAACTACGAACGAACAAACGAACAAACAAGAAAGGAAGAAAGAAAGAAAAGAGAGAGAGAGGTAGGGAGGGAGAGAAAAAGGTAAATTTTACTATACTGGCTATAAATTAAAGATATGAGGTTTAAAGCAGACACAAGAGGAATAGACAGGTAACGTCCTTGCCCTGGTAGAGGTTGTTAAAGCCATTATTATGATCAATATATTATTATTAAGGTACTTCTCAAAAGACAAGGTTCTTAGAATTCTTACCGTTATTAAAGATCCTTTGTCATTAAACTAAATTTTTAATTGAAATAGTTCATTAAATTGAAATAATGAGTGGAAAGAGTCAAAATAATGAACCAACAAACTACATTCCTAAGATGTCAAAAAAAAAAAAAACCCATTTCAGAACATGTACAGACTAACTTTAAACAGCATTACTTCCTTGTTTCTTATAACACTTCTAACAGATAAATGTAGTTTGTGAATCTCTCAGGAAAGGTAATACCCACTTTACCCCATATTCTGAATTATATCATATTTATTCCACTTGGAACAATGCTATAATGGATGCTATATTCCCAACATAATATCAAGTGAATCACAAATATCACATCTTCATAAAAACAAAATATAATAAACTTTTCAATAATATACCATGGAAAATTATACTATAAATCCTATGAAAATTGGTGAGAGAGAGAGAAAATGAACCTCAATTAGAACTATAAATCTGTTCTCAAACTGGGGTATGCAGAGATATGCTGAGTGTTACTGAAACCACAGAATAAATATGGCAGATATCCTTGGATTATCAGTTTACTCAAAGATTAAGAGAAAAAAAATACTATTTCCAAGTAAAACACAACTTTAATCATGTTAGTGTACTATCCAAACTATGTTTCTCAGGTTAGTCAAAAAATGAGTAATTAAAGTATTTAATCACTAACTTGGGCTTTAAAGCAAGTAAAGTTTCAGTATTTTTAAAAGGTCTGTCAGTTCCATTCTGTTTTGTTTTTTTTTTTAAGATTTTATTTATTTATTTGAGACAGCAAGAGTATGAGTGGAGAAGAGAGGCTGAGAGAGGGGGCAGAGGGAGTGGGGCAAGCAGTTCCCTGCTGAGCGGGGAGCAGGACATGGGACACAGGGCTCCATCCCAGGACTCTGCGATCATGACCTGAGGTGAAGGCAGATGCTTAACCCACTGAGCCAGCATGCGCCCGTTGCTCCATTCTGTTTCCATCTAGTCAATATTAAAGAATTAACAAAAGTCAAAACTAAGTCTATCTGGAGTTCCAAAAGACCTCTTTCAAAAGAGAGTCCAACCCTTCTACATACAAATAGTCAATGGGCATTCTGAAAAATGACGCCGTGAAGCACAGTAGGCACAATATCGTCATGTGAGCAAGGTATCCTTTTGGATGACAATATGGTTAGGTAGAATATAGGATTAATCTTAATACCGAGTTAAGCAACTAAGGTTGTTCTTCAAGGAGTGGCCATGGCTCTGTCCTACTCAAAATTTTACCAATGATATATAAGCTAGAAGACATATTAAGTCAAATTAGTTGAAGTGTTAATTAGCTGCATGGTAGAATCAAGATTATAAATTTTCTAAATAGTCTGATATATCTGGCCAGTCCTAAGGAGAAGTAATAGAGACAAATATAAAACCCCACAATTAGGTTAAAAAAAACCTCACGTGCAGGCTCCTCTGCTAGGAGCCTGCTTCTTCCTCTCCCACAACCCCTGCTTGTGTTCCCTCTCTCGCTGGCTGTCTCTCTGTCAAATAAATAAATAAAATCTTTAAAAAACAAAACAAAACAAAAAAACCTCATGTGAATTTCTACAAGATGGGGAAACCTGGACCCACAAATAAATTCCCAAGAAAGTTCCTGAAAGGATGGGGGTTGGTTGCTTGCAAGGTCAATATGAATAAAAAATGCAATGAAGGCAATGAAAAATTTTAATGTATCATAGTAGTACCACAAAAATCCCATTTAGCAGGGCTCCCAGCTGGGCTCATTCGGTAGAGCACGTGACACTTGATCTCAGGGTCGTGAGTTTGAACCTCACGGTGGGTGTAGAGATTACTTAAAAATAATTCCACTTACCATCTCAAAGGATACATTGACCGAACCATATTTAGAGTGCTGAGTTCAATTCAAATTATACTTTTTAAGAAGGTGACAATAAAAAAAATAGTGTAGAACATGGAAAACCAAGTAAAAATATGATATACCTATGCAAACTGTTTCAACAGATCTATTTTCATATGTTATTATCCATTCCGTTTGAAGGATACTCATTCACAGACTTGGTTAAGATAAAGATAATGAATTTTATTCTGGCCCCATCTTCCCTGATCATTCACCACTGCTAAATACTCCTTATCCTTCTTTAAACACACTTTTCCTTTGATACCCTTGATGCACCACTTTTTGGGTATGTGTCCTACCACTCTGGAGGTACCTTCCTGTCTCCATTTCAGGCTCACTTTGACTATCAAATGTTGGAGTTCCTTAAGGCTTAATCCTAGGCTTTCTATTCTCTCCTTAGCTGTTCACATCTAGGCCCTCAGCATCCAGTAGCAAGCATGCTAAAAACAAAACAAAACAAACAAAAACCTCTTAATTTTATACTTATTTCCCAGAACTCCACTTTGCGCTCCATATATCTAATTGCCCAGTTATCATCTCCAGTTGGAGGTTTCAGGGGCTCTCACAATTCTACAAGTCCAAAACTATCTCTTGGTTTTCCACCCTCTTGACCGTTTTCTAAGTGTTCTCTATTTCCATGAATAGCACTGCCATCCTTACAGTTAGTTACACAAGTCAAAAGTATAAAATGTATCCTTACAACTTCTTTACCCCACAGCACCCAATCCCACCCCTTTCATCCATTCCACTATCAAGTCCTCTTGATCTCAACTACTAAACAGATTTCAAGTCTTTCTGCTTGTCTATTTTAAGCTCCCAAACATTGACTGCCTGTACCTCTCAAAAGACTTCTTCTTTTTTTTTTTAAGATTTTATTTATTTATTTGACAGAGAGATGGCCAACGAGAGAGGGAACACAAGCAGGGGGAGTGGGAGAGGAAGAAGCAGGCTCCCAGCAGAGCATGGAGCCTGATGTGGGGCTTGATCCCAGGACCCTGGGATCACGCCCGGAGCTGAAGGCAGACGCTTAACGACTGTGCCACCCAGGTGCCCCCTTCTCAAAGGACTTCTAAAAGGTTTTTGCACATCTATCCAAAACACTCCAATCCATTCTCCACATATCAACAACAATAAATAATATGAAATGTAGGTCTGCTTAATACATGCTACCTCCCCTCCACTACTTGCCAACAAACTCTCCAATGACTCTCCACTGAAGTACTGAGTGGACCTGAACAAAGAACCAGAACCTCAAAACATCACAAGTGCTAAACTATAATTAAAAAATACTGAAGCATACTCAATCATATTGCTATGACTAGAAAGAATTTTAATACCATTAACAAAGTTAAATATTGTTTTTAAAACAGCATCCTTTTTAGTTCTCCATTCTATGTATGTTTTATGATGAACATAAGGCATGGCAGTATATGTATATAATTTAAAATTAAATAACTACATTTATATTAGGAATACATTATCAAAATTGTTATTAGAAAGTATAATCAAAAAAGTTTGGAGACCAATGCTTTCAAATATCACTCTGTTATGAAAGTTTATCTCAATGTAACAGTTTTCTAATCTAGCTATTTTTATGATACTTTTTCTGAAAATATTATTAAATGAATGGTGTTTCTGAAAATTGTCAGTGTTTTATAGAATTTAAGGAAATACAAAATACATACAATCCATTGATACCATCACTACTCATATTTTCAAAACTTTTTTTGTGTAAGTGCATTCTAAGTCAGCAAACCCATCATTTCTTCATCTTATCCCTTGTCAGTTAACTTAGTAATTTACCAAATTTATGAATGCTAGTATAACATAGCAGTTTAGCATAGGAGAAAGTTAGCCAGGGCTCAAATCTTTAAAAGCCTAATGCTCAGGAGTTTTAGGATCTTAGACATCCTTCTGAGCCTCCCATTTTCTCATCAGTATAGCAGGAATAAGAGTATAGGGCTTTGCAGGGCTGTGATGTGAACAAAATAATTATGTAAATGTATTTGACACAATGCCTTGCATATAATAAGCAATTAACTTTAGGTACTAAGTATTAAAGTAAAAAATCATAATCAAACAAGGGAGCAAAGTACACAAAATAATTTGTAATACAATAATAATTATAACAATACTTAATATCTGTATATTACTCGTGTCCCAGGTAAGGTATTAAGTACTTTACATATAAAGCACGTATTTTCACTGTCTGTATCTGAAGAAGTATTTAGTGAATCTCTGCTAATTATACATAGCACTGATACATTTATCACTTAAAAACAATCATAATAGAAAATAATTAAAAGAAAATGCTACAAATAATATCTAGTAATCCACTACTGTTAGGAAATAAAATGAACACAAGTATTAACAAAAATATCTAATATACATATTTACTTTCAGCATTTTTTTCAAGAAAGTGCGCTCATGATTGTAATATGTGCATACACATATTCTTTTTTTAAAAAAGATTTTATTTATTCATTTGAGAGAGAGACAGACAGCACAAGCCGGGAGAGGCAGTGGGAGAGAGAGAAGCAGACCCCCCGTTGAGCTGGAAGCCCAATGTGGGGCTCAATCCCAGGACCTGGAGATCATGACCTGAGCTGAAAGCAAACAACTGACTGAGCCACCCAGGCACCCCACACATATTCTAACTCTTAATTTCTGCTGTTAAATTATTCTCTGTTCAATGGTGAAATTAAACACAATATATCCTGGTGCTCTGTAAATAGCAACTTTAAGTTTGAAACAATGTTTCAACTAATCATTGGTTAGATCATAGCTTCCTTAATCTTCCAGCCAACCACCAGTATGTCTCCACTTCAATCCGCTACATACTAGAACCAGATGACTCTTCCTCATTGTCATCTTTCATATTAACTTTTTCAAAAAGCTACAATGTGGTCATCTACCCTCAATTTGGAAGGGACCTTAGAGGACAGCTAAACAAAGCTCTCATAAAAGCAATAATTACTGCCATGGGAAGACAGAAAAGAGGACAGTTGAGAACATGGGCTTGGAGTCAGAAAGAACTAACTTTAGTTATTAGTTCTGCCAATTTCTAGCTATAGGACAATGGACAACTTTCATAAGCTCCCTGAGCCTCAGTTTTCTCATTTGTTAAAAGAAATTAGCACAGTGTCTAGCACTAAATGCTCAATAAATACTGCTGTTACTGACAATTTTTTTCCTGGTTGATGAACATCCAGCATACATTTGCCAGCAGCAAAATATCCTACACTGTAATTCATGCCACTGCTAGCTAAGGTAATTCATGCCACTAATTGTCAAATGAAAAAAAAAATCTTTCCTTAAATTGAGCCCAATCTGCCTCACTATAGCTTTCATCTATCATTCTGGCTGTGCTCTCTGGGTTACAGAGAACGATCTTAGTAACATTTCTACAAAACACCCCTTCAAACCATCTGAAGATAAAGCCAAGTAAAGTACGAGTCACACTTCACACACAAGTCCTTTCTTTTCCAGGTAAACATAAATCAATTCCTTACTATTAGTCACATAACTTGGTTTCCAGATAATTCTTCATCCAAGTTCCTTTACAAATTTACCTTTAACTGAGCCTTTAAAAAAAAAAAAAAAAGCATCATAAACCAAAAGTGAACATAGTATTTCAAATATAATTTGACTGGGGCAGATCACAGAGAGTACAACAATTCTGAACTAGATGCTAAAATTTTCTGAACATAGCCTAAGTTAGTAACAACATCACACTGTTGGTTCAAACTGAATGTGCAGCCAACTAAAAACATTTGGTTTTAGGTTCTTTCCACATGAATTCCTAGTAGTCCAAGATTCCCATATTCTGTATTTTTTACTATTTGTAAGCCCAGAATTCAAATAGATTGCTTATGAAGTTCACTTTCTTTCTTTTTCTTCCTTTTATCTTTTGAGAGCTTTCTAAATCCAGATTTAGGCATCTGTCATATCAGTAAACACTATCAATGTTGAATCTGTCCTGAATCCAAGTTCAGTAACCATGCCTGTATGCAAATTATTGATTAAAGTACTGAGTACAGGGTTGCCTGGGTGGCTCAGTCAGTTAAGTGTCTGCCTTTGGCTCAGGTCATGATTTCAGGGTCCTGGGATCGAGTCCCATGTGGGACTCCTTGCTCAGTGGGGAGCCTGCTTCTCCCCTCCCTCTGCCTGCCGCTCCCCCTGCTTGTGCTCTCTCTGTCTCTGACAATAAATAAACAAAATCTTTAAAAAAATAAAGTACTGACAACAGGGCAAAAATAAAAATAATAAAGAATAAGAATAGAATAAACAAAAAGAAATAATTGACCCCAAATTGTCACTGAACCAATAATTAGGGTAAAGTTTTTCAATAAACTGTTAATGCTGCCTGACTGTATTAATTACTGACATTTTTCTATCTCGTTTATTTAATTTAGATACTTCCCTAATATTGTAGCTACTAGCCACGACTTACTTATACTCTAAATAAATTATAAATTTAAAATACAATTTATCAGTCATATTAGCCACACTGCAAGAGATCAACAGCTTCAAGTGGCTAGTGGCTATTATGGTGGAGAACAAACAGAATATTTCAATCACTGCAATCACTGGCCTAGAAGATATTTTGATTCTAATGTAAAATGGTCTGCTGAGAGCTAGGTAGAATATATTTACATAGCATAATTTATCGTACTGACTATCCTACCAAATTAGATTTTTTTAAGTCCATAGTTTTACGTTAGTTTTTCTGTATTGCACATTCTACAAGTTTTGACAAATATATAATGACTATAAGGATATATTTCTCCCATTAACAGTATCATACGGAATGAATTCACTGCCCTGTGCTCCACCACTTCATTCCTTCCTCCCTTCCCAAACCCTGGCAACTACTAATCTTTGGACTATCTTCAGAGTTTCACTTTTTCCAGCATGTCATATAGTTACAATCATACAATATGTAGCCTTTTCAAAACGACTTCTTTCACTTGGCAATATTCATTTTTTTCCACATTTTTTTCACAGCTTGATGGTTCATTTCCTTTTATCACTAAATAATTTCCCATTATATGGTTATACCACAGTTTATTTATCCATTCCCTTCCATGTTTTGGCAATTATGTCTTTACTTTTTATTTTATTAAATTGTACACTTTTCATTTTTCCTTATTTTTTATCTTTTCCAAATTTTCTATAATAAACATATAATACTTAATCAAAAAATGTTTATCTTATTTTTAAATAATACAAACCAGATTCTGGTTTATCAATTTTTTTTACTTTTTGTCTGCTAAGGACACAAAGCATCACTCACTTAACTAACAAAATAAGTTTATTTACCATATTTGGAATGAACACCAGAAATTATACAAATAAAATCACTTATCATGTAGGCAAATTAGCTGATAACTAAGAATATGAGAACCAGTAATAAGACAAATTATTTCTTCTATCAAATTGTATTTTTCTAGAGAAAAGTATTTTTTTATCAAACACAATTTGACCACATGACATCATGATGACATACACTATTTCCTAAAAAAAATTTACCACTAAAAAACTATTGTAGTAATTTTTAATAATTACTTCATAGCAGCAATAAATGTTTTAACAATTTAATCATATGGATTCATAAGCAAACTCCTTATCCTAGTATCTAACTACAACTAGTTAAGAATGAAGGAGAAGCAATAAGTGCAGGGTATCCATTATAGTCTAAGTAGAAAAGACATGGCATTTTTAACTAGTTAAGAAAAAGAACAGCAGCTTCCACACAGAAATCAAAAATGTGTTTGAGCATCTAAATAGCCAGGTTTATAAAATGGAGCAAGTAGGTGATGTATTACTCTTCAAGTAAGCTTATTTCTTTGTGTATCAAAAGAAAAGGGACATTTTTTGTAGAAAGCAATACCTGTGATTGCTCATATACACATTTAATATTTGTATGAGAATTATTTATTACATTTCATATAGACTGGTAAAATGCAAGCAATCTTTAGCCTCTTTCCTTATTGGTACAAACAATAAAAATCATAGCATTTATTAGGGGTCTTTCTATTTGGAGGATTTGCAAGGCACTAAATTCTCTCCCCGAGAACAGTATATCACACACCACTTTTTCTAGGCATCAACTGATATATAAAATGCATAAACAACCAAGCTGTGAGAATCAGTACTCATATAAAACTAGAGACAGGGCTAAAAGTACCAAAATAAAGCAAATATAAATAAGGCTTAATAAATTAAGATAATTTTCCATTACCTTGAGCAAACTCAAGATTTAAATTTTAGCTCTAAATGGAAATAACAGTTGAATAAGTGCTTTTTGGTCACTGATTATGACAATACAATTGGCATGTACCTTCTATATACTGAATTTAGTTACTCTACTATTTTCAATTTTTACAATACTCATAAATAGCTAAACTCTTAAATAGCTTGCCACAATAAAAAATGTGATGATCCTATAAGAATAACAAGTCATTTCTCCTTTAAAAAAATACAAACACTAAAATAGATTTTACTATTAAACTTCTTAAAATTATCTTGAAAAAAAATCCATTCTCCTTTATGCTTAAGATAGGAAGAAGACTGCCTTCTGAAAGAACAAGAATTAGCAATTAAGATGAAGAAGAAACGGTGACACAAAATTCACGCTTTAAAGCATCTCTTCCGGTAGAATAGAAAAAGAAAAAACCTAAAAGACACACTTCAAACTTAAAAACAAGAAAAATATCTCCCTGGACCAAACATTGAGCGAAAAAGGCAAAGCACTGGGTAGAGATGAAGTGACAAGCTGGGCTCCAGTTCTGGACAGCATGGTCATGGGTTTGGCTCCCTGGGAGCCTCTCACCCAGATGAGAAATGTCCCATGCAATGTGGGAAGCCGGGGCAAGGGAATAGGGCTGCTCTGCTCATGAGAGGGGCTGAAAAAAAACTACTATGAAAATGACATTTGGGGCCACAACTACAAGAATGTAAGACAGGGCATAGGGGAAATGGCGGAGGGGAGAAGTTACAAATTAACATCTGCATGAGAATTAAAATTCCAAAACATACGGAGAAATCTTTTTCTTTTTTTAAAGATTTTATTTAAGAAAGAGAGAGACAGAATGAGCAGTGGGGAGGAGCAGAGAGAGGGAGAGAAAAGGAGACTACCTGCTGAGCAGGAAGCCTGATGCTGGCTCAATCCAAGGACCTGGAGATCATGACCTGAGCCCAAGGCAGATGCTTAACCCACTGAGCCACCCAGGCACCCCACATATGAAGAAATCTCATCCTGAAAATGATAGTTAAAAAAATCAACACTAGAACTTAAGGTCAGTCCACAAGAAGGTAATATGGAACAAGGTGACAAAGACTTTAAAATAAATAATACTATCAAAGAGATCAAACAGAGCAGTCATCCATTAAAAGAATTTATGAAACAAAAGAGGGTATATTGAGATGTTTTATTCTTTCTGTTCAATTTTTCTGTAAGCTTAAAACTGGTCTTTAAAAAGTCCATTAATTTTTTTTTAAAAGATGATATATGATTCAAGAAAAAAAGAATTATAACCCAATTATTAATCTAAGTGCCTATTCTCTTAATGCTGATAAATATTTGCAAAGTTGAATGATTCTCCTACTTGTGGTTTAAACAAAAACTACCTTACAAAATGCTTTATATATAAAAGATGCTTAATAAATCTTTGTGAAGAAAACGAGTAAGTAATGAAAAGATCAATATGAAGTCATTTTCTGTCAGCATTAGTCATCAGGTTATGAAATATACATCTCTTTTGGAATTTTCATTGGGATCTCTTATTTTTCAAATACAACAAAAGATTCTTGAGATTACCTTATATTTTTAGAGTATTTCAAATGTTATCATGATTATTACTGATAACATAAGTAAACAAGTAGTTGTATACACATTAAAAATTTTAAAGGAACCCATCTCCACTGTGAAACAAATATATCTGTTATAACTGGGTGTAACTAGAAGGCCATTGGGCTTACCCCAACCCTTACATATCTAAAGGTTAGAAAACTGCCACATGTCTTATTATTTAAAAATAATACATGCTATATTAATATGAGCCAAAGCATATGTGGGGGGAAAAATAAACAGAAGAGCAACAAAACCAAAAGTGGTTCTCTGAAAATGAAACAAACATTCCTCTATCCATAAGGAGAAAATAGAGAAAAGGCAGATAGAAAGAAAGGAACAATCCAACTAAAAATACTGTTAACATCTTTTTTTTTTAAATAAGAGGATATTATAAATACTTTTAGAGCAAAAAGCTTGAGTACTCAGATGAAATGGCTAATTTCATAAAAAAATTTTCAAACTTGATTTAACTAATAAAAAATCTGAATCAGCCAATAACAACTGTAAAATTTGAATTGGTAATTAAAGTCTGCCCTCCAAAAAGACACCAGGCCAGACAATTTTAGAAGCAACCTTGTATCAAACTTTCATGGAAGACACAATCATTTTCTTATAGAAACTTTTTTAATAACAGAAAAAGAAAGAAAGCCTCAGAAGTTTATTTTGTGAAGTTGTAATAACCTTAGGTATTAAAACAGGATAATTTACAAATCCTCTACTCGGGCTGGGATTCTAAACATACGAGGAGTATCGAAAAACCATATAATGCACCAGTACCCAACCAATAAAGCCCCAAGAAAAAAAAAAGGAGGCATTCAGTTTCTCATGAATTAAAGCAAATCCATGTATTTTCTTTTTTAACTATACAGAGATATGCATTTAAAAATTTAAAGTTGTATCTACACCTCTACTGTGTGTACTACACAGCATATGTTATATATTATAGTAAACATGAGCCCAAAGAAAAACTATTCAATTTAGAGAATGTCTTCTTTTGAGATAATAAGCTATTTTAGATTTGCATATCAAATGAAAAAGATATGCATATTGAAAACTAAAAATAATGAAGTATGATAAAAGAAAATGTTAAAAGCTAAGTAAATGAAAACAGTTTTGAATAAACAGTTCATGTGGAACTGAGTATTGGAATAATTACATAAAGCACAGTATATTAATAACATTGTAAATTATTCTTAGTTTGGTTTGTGGCATAAAAGATTACTAAGTATTCATACATTCCAAAATAAAGTCTTAAATACATAAGAAAATGACCATGAAAATTAGGACAGCACTTATTTAGAATTTATATTTCTCTCAAGAAAAATGTATTATGCAAATTGTTGTTGCATTGCAGAAAATTAGATAAATTATATTTTCAGAATAACTAATGTTCATTATTTACAGGTACTTAATCTAACATAAAGCTAAAAACAAGGTCACTTACAACTTAATTAAAACTACTTGGAATGTGAACCTATTCATTCTTCACATGCTATAATTAATTAGATGTGTTTAAGTAAGGTTACAACTAGGTACTACTGTATATTTAAAAGCTTGCTTTACATTTTCACGGCAAATTGATAGCTTGCTTGATTCTTAGAAAATACGTTGATTTTAATTGCCTTAAATAAATTAACAGCCATTATATATATGTGTATGAATATGTGTGCATGCATATATAAAGCTGAACACATTAATGTAGTAAATATTTAAATGAATGCTCAGTGCAATTTCTAAATCTAATAGTCATTTGTTTACAAAGTGACAATTGAAACATCTAAAATGTTTTTATTAATCTCAAATATTAAAACAAGAAATTTATCCTTTATTTTACTAATAAAATGCATTTATCTTCTTTCCCATATCAATAATATTACAGATATCTCTCAGTATATAAAATGCATGTGCTCTCCCAAATTAGTCATAATATTATTCATTATATCAAACACAATTTTCTTGCCCATTCCCCTTGGAAATGTGTATATGGAAATTCTAAGAGGAGACCAAAAAAATAAGGTAATAAGAGTTGGTCGGTTAAACTTTGTTAGATTTCCTTTTTGTCTCTGAAAACCTAAAAGTATCTGACACACAGTAGACAATGAATGAATGAATGAACAGTGCCAAAAAGAAAAATTAGAAGTATGAAATTTGGCAAAACGTCTTAACTCTTCGAGTAACCATTCCAATGAAGAGCAAAATGGCCTGAAATCCATTACTGCCACAGATTAGTAACAGCAAGTATTTAAATCTTCACTATGAGCTTGAGTTAAACTATAGGTTTATTAACATGTGGAGATGGAGTTTTGCCCAACAGATGGACACTCATTTACCTACAACAGGTTTTTTTAACTACAACAAGTGGATTTTGGGGTGCCAAGGTGAATTAGTTGGTTGAGCATCCAATTCTTGATTTTGGCTCAGGTCATGATCTCAGGTTTGTGAGATCAAGCCCCAGACTCCCACTCCTGGTGTCAGGCACTGTGCTCAATGGAGAGTCTGCTTTTCTGCCTTTCCTTCTCCTGCACTTACACACTCTCTCTCTCAAATAAATTTTTTAAAAAAAGGATTTTATCATCAAGTATGACATCACTGTTTCCTTATATAAGTAAAACACGCTTAAAACCTAAATGTGCCCAAAAAACAAAGCAGGAAATAGTAACTGGTTAAAAAAAATTTTTTAAAGACAAACGTAGCTTCTAAACCAGATTTTCCTATCTAGAATTAACAGTATTCCTGGTTAAGAGCACATAAATTTATATTTATTTTATCATGTCCTTTTCAACCCATCATTTTAATAACTGGAGCCATAAAGAAGAGGAACAAAAGCAACACACAACCAAGATGAATACAAAATATAGCTAATGCTTTCCAATACAGATATAAAACTTAAGAGACCTATTATAACAGGTAAAATACTTCACCTATTTTGACCTTTCCTAAATTTCACATTCAGCTAAAAGTAGAACAAATGTTCTTCATTTTTCCTCATGAAAATTTCATTGCTTATCAAGTAAACGTAGGAATAAACAACCTAAAATGGTAAACAATGTGGAAGTGACAAGAACCTTGGGAAAAATGGCTCTATCGCTTTGGAGACTGCAATATGGCCATACTCATATATATGCCCATTAATCAAATACAGAGAAAAGAGACATCTGATCCAAATAACACTCTACTTAAAACCAGTGAGACTAAAAAGGAACAAAGTTCAAATAACATGGTAGATTCAATCATGTCTTGGGGATTGGCTTTCTAAGCAATCTAACACCAAAGGAAGATTCCTATGTAAAAAGGTGAATAGATCTGCCTACTTGAATACTTAAAACACCTATGAAAATTTTTTGATCTCATTATAAATCTTCTTATAAATAAAAAAAAACTTCATTAAATGAAAAATTGGCAATTCTCACAAGAAAACAGTAAGTGGCCTATAAATTTATATATATATATATATCTTTAACCTCAGTTGTAATAAAAAATGCAATTAAACAGTGAGATACCATTTTCTCTTTTTTAAACAGGCAAGGATTTTAAGCATAATCACTGCCATCTCTGAAAAATAAGAAAAACAGAAGTGCCAGAGAAAGGCAAAATTCTCCAATTTTAAAAAAGAAAACGAAGAGATAAAAATGATGGATTATGAAAACTACTTAAATATAAGCTCAAAATTAACACACAGCAATGTAACAACAACAAAAAACAGGATTCACTAAATAAAGTCATGGAAAAATAGTCTTAATTAATTTTCCTGTGACATTATTAGGTTAATTGTTCTTAAACTGGCAAAGTAACTCACAGTTTAATATCCTTGAAGACAAGATGATGAAAGCATTCTACATGTCAATATTGGTAGATCAATGGAGCACCGAACAACTGTATCCAGATTGTGTTGGTAATAGATTAACGGCAACATAGAAGAAAACTGGAAAAGTTTTACACTTAAAAGAAAAAAAGGGTAAGGGAGAGAAAATGTAACTACCACCACATGTCTAAAACATCCTCATGTAAAAGAGTAGATGCCTACAACTTTATCGCCTCACTGTAGAAACAGGACTAAATGGCGGATATAATAGAAATATATCAGTTCAACAAAACAAGTAAGTTATAAGAGAACTACTCAAGAAAGGAAAGGGATGCCTTTAAAAAAAAACAAAAACAAAAAGCCTCTTCATTAGAATAAGGAGACCTCATTATATGGACACCACCATTTTGACAGAATGCTAGACTCACAAATACTAGATTGGGTGGAGAAATTCTATGACTCTAAAGATTCTCTACGTCTTAAAAGTGTAATTTTATGCAGTGGCAGCTCTCCATTCAGATTTGGTTGGAGGAAAGGCTCTGCTGATCATTGGTGGAAAGACTAGAGAAAATGCAACACATATTTGGTTCTCATAGCTGAAGGGACACTATTTTAATTCCAACGTGGCTGATGTCAATGTCTTTGTATTGTTCAGCAGTGCTAAATCTACCAAAAAGAATGTACAACATCAAATAGATGAAATATCCTTTCATAAAGCATTAACAGCATCTCTGCACAATACTATTTTAAATACCCTATTTTAGATACCAAAACCATCACTATATCCTTCTTGTCAGACTATGGTAAACACATTAAATCAGTAGTTTTCAAAGTGTGGTCTGGAATCTCTAAGATCCTTTTAAGAGGTCCATGAGGTCAAAATTATTATTAAACATAAATAACATTCCTATTTAATATAAGAAATTTAATATTAGTATATTTTATTTTATTAAAATATTATTTGCCTCCTTCATTCACATCCTCCCATGAGTATAAAGGGAGTTGAGTTTTGCAGAGGCTACATAATGTATGTATCAGAACCAACTAAATGCAGAAGCACATATGGGAAACTAGTTGTCTTCTATTAAGCTAGATGTTGAAATAATTTGAAAAAATGTAATACAATGCCATTCTTCAAACTATATTTTTTATTTGAGAAAAGTTATTTTTAATAAAAATGTTCCTTGTATTAATATAACAAATTAGGTATATTAGTGTTAATATAATAGTTTAGTATTATTTTAAAATACTTATTAAATCATTTAATGTATTAAAAATTTTTGTTTTAATTTCTTTTTTTTTTTAAAGATTTTTTTTTATTTATTTATGTGACAGAGGTAGAGACAGCCAGTGAGAGAGGGAACACAGCAGGGGAGTGGGAGAGGAAGAAGCAGGCTCCCAGCGAAGGAGTCCGATGTGGGACTCGATCCCGCAACGCCGGGATCACGCCCTGAGCCGAAGGCAGACGCTTAACGACTGTGCTACCCAGGCGCCCTTGTTTTAATTTCTAATACAATATCAATAGAACATATTGATAAACAACATAAAGAAAAGTTCTAGGAGGTCCTCAGTAATTCTTAAGAGTATAAAGAGGTTTTGAGAACAAAATGTTCAAGAACCACTATATTAAACCATGCTAATTATTCTACATCAAAATTTCAAAGAATGTTGGAATCATTTATAATGCAAATAAGTACTAAAAAAAAAATTCAGACTTCCCTCAGAAGACAATCTAACCAAATAAACTCCTACTTCTTAGGATCAGGCACATGCCTGGAAGAGGGTTAAATTCAGAAATGAACTCGAATGAGTCAAGTAACACCATCTGCAAAGAGTCAAGAGATAATGCTAACAGTAAATGTCAAATCACAAATGCTATAAAGAATAAGCCCCGTATGCACAAAAGCAAACTATGATCATATCAATACAACTCAAAATTCACTTCTCCTAAGAACTGATTATACAATAACTCTTATCAATATTTACATCAGTATTAATAACTCTGCAAATAGCATTTAATATTGAAAGAATACAAGAGATATGTACACTCCAATACATCTTCAATAGGTCTCCAATATTCCCAAGTGTTTTTCTATTAACATCTTTTCTGTTTTAACAAAGACTGTTAAAATCAGAACTCACTTCAAAAATTAAATTCAAAAAGATTTTCTTTAGGATAAGTGAGACTTAAAAAATCAAAACAGAAAAAAAAGTAGTAAAAATAATAATTCTCTGAATTAAGATCTAGCCTTTAAGCAACATTTTATTACTTGAAACATCTATATACAAGGCACAGATAAAATTTTATATACTGATCTATAGTGTATGCACTCTAATAAAACTTCGATATGTGTAAATATATGATGCTCATTAATATGGGAGGCAAGAAACTAACATTTGAAAGCCTACAGTCTGCGAAACGTTATGCTAAATACTTCATATATATTATCTCACAATTACCCACAGCAAAATTCCTAAGCAGATATTTTACAAATAGGGAGCTGATGTTTATAAAGGCTTAGTAGTTTGCTCGTGGTCAACCACAGGTAAGGAAACAGAATTTGACCCAGCTTTGTAGGAAAAGAAATTCCTTCAAATAGTCTTGTTAGTCAGTATCTTTTTCTTCAAAGAATCTAATGGCATACTGGATAGAACAGTAGGCCTAGGTTCAGAAAAAAGTCCTAGAATTTCTACCAGTTCACTTTAGGAAACACAAAGGCCTCAGTTTTGTTTTGCAGAGGATTCTATCTCTACCATGCAGGACTATGAAAAAACTGGTTATGTCAAAGGAGACAGCCTGGTCCAGGTCCACACATAACAGGCAGTAGAAACATAGTAGATTTGCTGTTATTACTACTTTCCAGGGGGAAAGTCTGTGTTCAAAGTTCATTATGTGATCCCAGTAGTACCGACTGCTACAATTCTGGTTATGGAACATCAGCAGCAGGAAGATGTCTATACCAATCAGGCCAGGTCCTGATTAAGAAAATAACATGGAACATCAGCAGCAGGAAGATGTCTATACCAATCAGGCCAGGTCCTGATTAAGAAAATAACATGGAATGTTCAAATCCTACTTGCTTCTGATGGCTAAAATGCTCTAACGTTAATAAGTATTTTTTAAAACAAATAAACCTCAAGAGCATAAAGAACCTTAAAGAATCTCTAGCCCAATCAAACTCTTAAGACTTAATCATAATGAGTGTAGCCTTAACAGAAAGATGACTAAGAGTGAGAGGTTAAAAGAAGAAAAGCCCTTAGAGGTGTAAGGTGGGGCAGGTAAAAAGGACGTATTGGGAAACCTAAGAAGTGGGCTGTCGTATTAGTTCAACAGACACTAAAACATATAAGTACTTCAAATGTAACTAATTCTCTGCAGAAATACTGAAACTCATCCTTAATAAGGTTTTATCCTTTCGCTTATTTCAGCCACTTCCATATTTGGAAGTGCAAAACATTGTTTCTAATGAAATTGTGAATTAGAGTAAATGCCAAAGATTCCTCAATATATTTAAAATGTTTTATGTTTCAAAGCACCAAATACAGCAAAATGTACAGATTCACTTTTTGGCAAAGAAAGTACACCATAGTGGAGTCAGAATGTCTGAATTTAGGGGCGCCTGGGTGGCACAGCGGTTAAGCGTCTGCCTTCGGCTGAGGGCGTGATCCCGGCGTTGTGGGATCGAGCCCCACATCAGGCTCCTCCGCTATGAGCCTGCTTCTTCCTCTCCCACTCCCCCCTGCTTGTGTTCCCTCTCTCACTGGCTGTCTCTATCTCTGTCAAATAAATAAATAAAATCTTTAAAAAAAAAAAAGAATGTCTGAATTTAAAACCTGGATTCACTACTTATTCTGTAACCATGGGGAAATTTCCCAACATTTCTATAAAATAGTTAACTATCTCCTAGTAAGCAATAATCCACAAGGCGAAGAGAGTATTTCCTTAAATAAGCACCAAAAAGCAGAGGTACCAAAAAATGAGAAAAACGCCTTTAAAGAATTTGGTGTTTGAAAAAGACTTCAACTTAACTACAATGTTGTGTACAAATGAAATTTTATTAAAATTTCTTATATTTGCCTTAGTATGATTTTTTTTTTAAATAACTTACGGGAAAGGAGGTGAAGTGCCTCAGAATGTAAACTTTTCAGTGCTTAGGCATTTCTAACAGGTTTTAATCCAACACTGTTTACCTCAAAGCACTGCAGTTAAAGATTAAAGGAGAGGACATGCATACAACACTTAATACAATGCTTATGTCAAACAGTAGGCACTCAAAAGTTGCCATTACTGTTACTACTACCGTCATTAGGATTACTTCTCTCCACACATTTCAGACTAGAACCTCTCTCTTGCACCACCTTTGTGGTAAATGTCATCATATGGTACACTTTTTATGCTCATATTTCTAAAACTAGCTCAACAATAATATAAAGGCCTTGGGGGGGGGAAACAACTTTTAAATAGTCAGACCTTAAAAACAGCTTTATCATCAGTCATTAGGTCAATAAACTAAATTCGGAATTGGGAAATCCTATGTTGAGGAAGAAAAATGCCTTCAGTATAGACATAGCTTTTGACATACTCCTCTTACGTTATATGTAAAAACATATTCCTATGGTTCTGCTAAATCTCTGGAGCAACAGCACACAGTGTGGTTATTTAAATATTACTATTCCAGAGTCAACTAAAACCTCAAGAAGAAATGGAAATTAATCATGCTATCATATATACTGATTACTCTTTTAATTATACCCTTTTCACGCTTAAAAGGGAAACATTTAAAAGTCAAAAGACAACACATAAATTACAGCACACCTTCAAGTGAAAATAACAGTGGTCAAGAGTGACTGTAATGAAACATTCTTCTACTGAAGCATTACTTCAAAATTATAAGGAAAATTTGCTGTAACAAACTACACTTTCACAGAAAGGGATCAAATATATGAAGTATGAATAACATAGACTGGAAAACTTTAAAAAACTATCATAATAATTGTTTATTTTCATTCACAGAAAAACCAAAACACTAAATAAATCATTTAAAACTCCACTACTCAAGCCACAGGCAGAATGTGAAATATTCACTTGCATGTTAAACTGTCCATTAAACAGTGGTTGAAAAATCCCTGGCTCAGACCATACAGGGCATATCTATAGGTTCTACAGTGGTTCACAGTGTATCTGAACAAGGTGTACAAAGCCTCACCTTATTTTGCCCTTACCTGTCTGTCCACCCTTGTCTCTCAACTGCATACCTTTTTACATCCAGCACCCTCACTGTAGAGATTACAGCTCTTTAAACACACCGTGTTCTTGCTCACATTTAAAATATCTTTCCTACCTTTCTGGTCCACTTGAAGAACTTAAGTCTAGTCATATTTTAAGACGTGGCTCAATATTAACCTCCTCTACGAATACTTTTCTTACCATAGTAACCCCTCCACACAATCTATGACCGGTTCTTTTATGCCCCCATTTTCTTTCTATATACAGCTGACCAGTGAACAACACAGGTTTGAACTATGTAGGTAAACTTATATATGGGGTTTTTCTCAATAAATACAGTACATGACTGTAAATGTATTTTCTCTTATGATTTTAACATTTTCTTATTTCTAGCTTACATTGTAAGAATACAGCATATAAGACACATAACGTACAAAACATGTGTTAATTGACTACATTATCAATAAGGCTTCCAGTCAACAGCAGGCTATTAGTAGTTAAGTTCTGGAGGGAGTCAAAAGCTATAGGTGGACTTCTGCCTGTGCCTGGGGTCAATGCCCCTAACACCTGTGTTGTTTAAGGGTCAACTGTAGTATCATAATACCTATGGTATTTGAGTACACTTACTTAACATTATGTCTCTTACTAAACAATGAATTCTCTGAGAGTAAGGCTGCTATCTTATTCATCCATGTCCAGTAACTAGTACTGTACTTCATACATAATAAGCATACAATAAATATATGATGAATGGATGGATGAATAAATTAAGTTTGACCTTGTACTGTGATAGATTATGAAAAAAATCTTGAGAACTAAAAAACATTCTCCAACAGATTTAGCTACTACTTAAAAACTGTGGCAAGGAAATAAGAAATACAATCTTCAGCAGATATTCAGAAGTGAAAAGAATAGTTTTATGGCTAACTCAGAAAACAAAATTTCCATTAGTTATATGTTTATAAGTTTCAGTTTACTATAATCATAATAAGAAAATCGCTATGTATTCAATTATGATAAATAAGTATCAGTAGAATTTTCTTTATAAATCCCAATTTTTAAAACAATATTATTATTTTCAGAATGTTAGAGCAAAACCATTTACGAATGTGGAACATATCTTGATATAAGTTAAATTGCAAAAATGTCACGATAAATGAGACTGACCACAGAATTAATAATACAATAACTTATTTCCAAACTAAAGTTAATTAGCATAATACCTATCATTACCATGGGGCCAGGCCACCAATATTTGTTTAGCTAATTCCCTAAATTCTCTCTGAAAAAAAAAACCAAACTAGTATTTTTAATCTATATTCCTGATACTTGATGTGATTTAAAATAATAATAATCAATAATATTCACAGCTACCATGTAATGAGTATTTACTAGATGCTACTTATCATTTCATACACAGATCATTTAAGGCTTATAATAATTCTATTATCTTTGTATTCATAGCCCTGTGAGACAGTCCAACAAGAAAACAGCCTCTGGAAATTCAGTGACCTAAAGTCTTACTACTAATAAAAGGGAAAAGAAGGATGTCTGATTTCAAAGCCTCTGTCCACTCTGCAATAGTATGTCACGTCTCTTAATCCTTCATTAAATATGTTATTCATCTAATTGATCCAGTATTAACATTGGGTTGACATTATATTAAATTTATAACAGGAAAGGAATATAATGCCAGTATTGAGAGCAAAACTAAACACTTTAAGATAAACTTTTCACGTAACTGTAAGAGTAATTCATCATTTTAAATAACATAACTAAATCGTGGCATAGAAAGGAATTAAAATTATGTTTCCCTTTATGTGATATAAAAAACTTGTAAAGACAGTTCTTTACTAATATTAATTAGTCCAGTTATTTCTAGATCAGTCTGTTTTTCAAAGTTTATTCTTTCAAACATAGAAACTAGTGAAAAATATTTTTTCTAAATCAGTAAGTCACTCAATATAGAGATAATATTTCTAATACTTTGAAATTTATTATATTTTCATCAAAGAACTCTTAGAAATATAAAGCACTCTACAAACATTAACACTTACTAGTACAGTAATGATACGATTCATCATTTAAATCTATACACTTTTTGAAGAAGGGGCCCTACTGGTTATTATAATGTAACAACAGATTTAGCCAGGGCTGTCCCAATAACCAGGACATGTGGATCCCTTAACTACTGCCCTCTAAGTCTTCTGTTATTCATTACACTCACAGTCCTCCTACAACTACTTAGTGTAAAAATATACATGCATACTACATAAACCATTTGACTACCTATTTTACGGCAGCACAATATTCAATTATCTTTGCTAACTATCCATGTTTAAGAAGGCAATTAAGATAATTCATATTAATATAAAACTTCAATAACTTCCACTATACCTCGTTCTGAAGTTCATCACCACTTTTAACGGAAGCAAGCATATCATATAAAGTACAGCAAAGGTCTTCTATTCTTGTTGCTTCAGCCATTTCATTTAAAGTTGCATTTAAGTACTTCTCAACTTCACACCACAAAAAGGAGTCATTTGTTTTTTCCACAGGCTTGAGAGCTGGGGTGGAATGCTCCTGAAAATGTTCATTCAGAAACTTCTTATAATCAAGGCTTATAGTTTTCTGGGGTTCACCATTTATTGGCAGTTCATCAAAGTGGTCCAAATCATGCATGTCAAATGAAAATGCTAAATTTTTACCAAATAAAACTCTATCACCATATTCTTCTTCTGTTATCTGGATAAGAGCAGTAAGATTGTCTTGATGAAAACGAGAAGTGATTCGATTTGTAGCATTACAAGCTGCAGTGGCAGATGATGATGGAAAGGGACCAAACATCTGTTTGATAGCCTTTGTCTCCTTGTGACCAACAGAGTCCTTCAAGTGAAATGTCTTGAAGAGAAATGCAGCCGCACTTTCAATTGCTTCTTTCCCATTATCTATTCCAACTATTTGAAGATGAAAGAAACAGTATTAGCTCAAGTGAATCACTGTTCAAGTTACCCTCTTCAAAAAAAACTACTACAAATATTCTTCTGGGTAATTCCAACAGCGAAAATATAGTGATAAAGATAACCAATTTAGGAACAGAAAAATCCTTTTAAGTCCATTCCCAAATTCCCAAAGACCCATATTAGGTCAAAATCATTATCAGTAATCATTCTCTATCTAGAAAGAAGAAACTACCTAAGAAACAACTCTTTTATCACTTTCTAAAAACAGTTTGAGGCATTAGTTAAAATTTATTTAAAAGTGATTTTTAAAAACTGATTCGATGGCCTAGTTAAATAAACCAAAATAAGGTGTAAAAAATATATCTGAATTACAGACTTTTTGAGCTAGAAGAAAACCTCAGGAGATCTATAATTTCCTTTCCAATTTGTACTGTGAATCTGAAATGGAAGATTTGATTTATATAGTTTTCACTCAAAAACATTTAATACCATCAAGGATGGACATAAATAGAATCTTGTCAAATAAACTTAGCCATATTATAAAACATTTAAAAGAATCTGCTGTTTAAAGGCCAAAAGTAACTTTCATACCAAAGTAAGAGGAAGTAAAGGAGCAGCCACTAATTTCTTTACAGCATTAATTTCTCATTACTGATTTTCTCAAATAAAAGGAAAGAACCTGTATTTATGTCTTAGAATTCAAAGAATAGTCTTAGAGCAGAAAAAAAGAATTTTAATCTTTAGAAGGCCCCAAAGTCAACATGACTAACCTTAAAGAATAAAGTTAGTAATATAAGTAATACTAGTATCTCCTGAAACCATGGCTGGACTCATATCATTGATCATAAATCTTGAACAGCTTAGTACAGACTGATAGTCCAAACTCCTACACTTTGTTTTCAAGTCACGCTAGGAGCTGACTCTATCCTTTTATTCCAGCCTTATTGACCATTATCCATTTCCAACTCCAGCCAACAAGGATTTCTTAACAGCTAAAAACCAGGTCTTGTCCTATATTATGCGTATTTCTATGCCTTTATGTAGCCTTCCCCAAAGTCTCTGTCCAAATTTTACCCATGTTTCAGAATCCAGCTTAACTGACTCTTTCAGGGTGAGCATAATATTGTGTACAATGTCGTACTTCCTCACTGTTCCTACCCCAAAATAGATGCAATAGAAATATGCTGAATTAACCTAAACCCAGGCCTCAATCACACCAAACTAGTGTTTTTACACTGTACCACACTGCCTCAATAGTTTTTTACCTGATGTTTACACATCTGTGTAGAAGACTAACAATTTATGAGTGAAGATAATTTTACAATGGCTATTATTTCTAATTTCCTCAAGTATAAAGTCTACTTGCATGATTATAAAGAATTTACAAAACAGTATGGGACATACAATTATTCTTTTATTACTTAGGAAAATACATGACAAAAAACTTCTATAAATTAAGTAATCCTTTAATTGAGTAACACTTACGTACACTGTAATTATAGTCTATACATGATGCTTAGAGAACTTGGGTTTTGAATAATTTAGGAATTGTGATAATTCTACAAGTAATTCAATAGGGTTGGGACTACTGAGGTATAAACAAAAATGGAACTTATATTTTCAAACTCACTTTATATCTAACACCATAAACATATATTCTTTTGTAAAAATATTTTACACCTTGGGAATCTTCTTAAATAACTAAGAACTTTTACATTAAATTATCTCAGTTTTTCCTAACAAAATTATCTTCATCTTAAAGATGCGAAAATGGAGACTCGAGAGATAAATAACTTGGAAGAGGTCAAACAGCTAGTTATCTAATGAGATTCAAAGCAGATTTCTAACTCCTAAACACAGTGCTTCTACTACACCACACTGGTTCGCGAGAATTCCCAGAGAGTAGATTTATCTCTAGTTCTCATGTACTAAATAAGTAATAAATCACTTTAGGAAATAAAGTACTAACTGTGAGAATAGTCTTAATTTCTTACCGAAAATGGAATTAACTTAAGTACCATTATTACATCACTGGTTAAAGTATGTCACAGCCATATACTGCATCCATTAAATATAATGCAGTGGAAC